>NC_143397.1:13467238-13767238 GCF_052110815.1 Crocodylus siamensis | reverse complement strand
GCTTTTAAAATGAAACATAGGCAGCTTTGGTTAGTTATGGGAAGCTTGAAATCTGAAATGATATGCGATTTAATAAATGTTCAGAATGCTTTCTATAACCATCTGTTGAATGATTCAATATTTCTAATGACACCATTCTATAGTATATATGGGAAATAGCATGCAGTTTGTGGTGGAAAAAACTTAGCTTTCCAGTTAATCATTAACTTTGTATGTAATAAGGTTATGTTGAGAGGTGTTAATGACTTGCTAACTGTATTTTTAGGCCTATACATGAACTCTTCCCCAAGAATCAGTGCGCGTTGGGCTGATTTAGGGAGGATGCTCAGAAATGCAACTCTACAGCCTCTTCAGCTGAGAGTTGAGCCTTCTTTTGCAGACTAGCTAGCTTTAGCAAATACTTACTCTCATGACCTGAGGACTTTCAAGTTCATGCAGACTGCAAATTTGCAGCTTCATACAAAGATGCCAGCATTTATATTATTACCAGTGTACTAAGCAACTCCTTTAATCTTCTGTAAAGTTTGTGAATTATCACAAGTGTCTAGCAAAAGGATAAAAGTATCGTACATTTCAAAAGTAGCATTCCTTAAACTGCCCTAGGTATGTGTCTTCCAAACAACTTGTGCATCTGGGTGATTAAACTCTTTATGTGCTTGTCTTGAACACTGGTACTGTATAAACACTTCCTTCTAGCTCTTTCAGATCTTTCTTCTTATGGGTCATCAGTTCCTTATGCCTGGTTCTAATTTACAAATCCTTTTGTTCTCTTTTGACTGAATTTTATCTGTATAAAGAAAGCTAATTCTGGCACTACATAATGAGACTCCCTCTTTCCATGTACGGCTTACTTTTCAGTCTACAAAGCCTGAAAATGAATTTCCAAATCTTAAAATGTTTTCTGTTTTACCTTCCTATCTTCCAGAATATTTATGTGTTCAGAATATTTATATGTATTTTTATATACCAGCTCCCATCTGATACGCCTTTTGTTTGTATTTGACCAACAGTCCCTTTATTAAATAGGTATTTACTTGGATGCCCAGAGCGCTTCTTCAGAGTGTGAGAAGTTTACATTTGTTATGCATTAGTACACATCATTCCTTTTCCTAGAATTTAAATAACATTTTATAGTGCTGTAATTTGGACTGCTGTAGTCCAGGACTGCAAACTGCTTTCCAGACATGAATTAATTAGAGCTTCCTAACCCTGCATGAGAGAAAAATGTATTTTTATATATGGGGTCAAGTCACAACTGAAACATAGACACCCATTGAATGGGAAATGATAATTTTTACATTAGCCGAGAAAGTTATTGTATAGTTTAGGATAGGAAATAAAGAAATATGTAATTTTCAACTGAAATTGTAGGAGGAATATTTATCTAAGCAGCATATAGCTGCCATAGCCTCACCAGCAGACTAGGAATTAAGCTTTTTATAAAAGGAATTAATACTTTACCCTGAAGGAGGTGTGTACAGGTCTGAGCCAGCCAAAAGTTGCTTATTCTACTGCATGGAGTAAAAAACAAGAAAAAAGAAACTTAATTGGAGGTGCTATTTTACCAACAATGGAATACATTGGAATCTGTTTTGCATTTGTGGGCGTCACTAAAAGAGTCTCTGTTAGTGTGAGGTAATTTGTTTCCATAGCAACTAAAGTAAATTGGAGGTGGGAATCAGAAAATCCTGAAATTCAAAGGTGAAATGAAGTACAGAAACCATGGCATAAATCTAGTGTGTAATACTGTGCAATAATCTTGTGTTTCTTCCTAGGAGAAGAATGGGTTGATATAAGTCATCACCATCTCTATTCTTTTGTAAACTGTGTGGTGTACATTTTTATTGCCACTTCTCCAGGAAGATCTAATGACTAGGGAGTTCTCCTATAATCTTGAAGTCACCCCATACATGGGAAAGGCAAAAGTGCTTCAGAGTACAGCATTACATTCTCCATTTGCACGTGTGGATACTTTTGATGCTGACTATGTGGTGGTATTAAAGAGTGCATATTGTTACTTCACTCCTAGATTTAATTGGTTTTTTTCTAAAGACTTTCAGCTGGGTATTCTTATCGGATCATGTGACAGCCTGAAAACCTTTTATAAAAAAATTATGATGAGGCTTCCAATCTTTTCTTGACTTTTTCTTAATTAGCAGTGTTGGCTAGTGTGTATTTTCCAAATTCTGCTTCAGAAACAGTTTGACCTAAATATTTAACCGGGCTTAGTAGCAGAATTGGCTTTTTTTTCCTGTCTCCAGATTAATTTAGGTCCTCTCAGCTAATACACATGGCATGTTTGTTTTGAAGACTTAAAAATCAAAACTTTATTTTTCTGACATGTTTCAAAGATATATAGACTCAAAAAAAATCTTTCTGCCATTTGTTGAGAGGGAAATTATAAACTACTATCAACTGAAATGTTAACATTCGGAAGTTATTTCCTCTTTAAATATGTCCAGGTAGGCTGCTTTTGACCTTGCGTTTACAGCATGGCTAAAGAACAATATTTAGTCGATGAGTGCTCTTTCTGTCTAGGTCCAGACTGGTTTGTTCGTTTGCTTGGGCCCATATAGCCAAAGTCATTGGTTCAGTTCCATTTGTACTTGACTAGAAAGAGGAAATATCTGCTTCTGATTGCTTTAGATTCTCATTTTGGAAGGCTAGAAATATAAGGAAGAAAGTACAAAAGAAAGAAGGGAAGGAAGCTGTTTGGTACAATTTTCTGGATTCTGGAGTCCATTTTTTTTTTAAATCTACCCTTGAAGTTTGAAATGAGAAGTCAACATAATTTCATGTGTTTGAGTATCTTTCACATTTTATTTATTCCAATGTATTTAAAAACTAAAGACACCAGCTTATGACTCCCAGCTTGTGTGCAGCATTTGAAAATTGTAGAATCCAAGATAAAAATTTAAATGATACAGTCATGCAAAGCAAATCCTTCTTTTAAGGTACAAATTGGACATGTTCCTTCTTCGAACCCTGCTGTGTCACTTGGCCAGTCACACAGCACTGGGTCCTGTTCCTAGACAGTAGCTGGTCTTTCCTTGTAACAGGATGGCAGTTTCTTTTGATTAGCTTGTTAGCAGCCTTATGCCATGTTCCAAGAGTTGCTAACTGATTCCGTTGATTGGTGTGACATATGAGCCTGTTAGCATCTAAGGAGGGCATGATTGTCTCTTGGTGAAGGAAGCTAGGATTCAGGCCAGAGAAGCTGTCAATGAAACCCTGGGAACAGGCAGTTTGGGAAGAAGCTCAGGATAAAGTTTCTTTTTTTTTCTTGTTGTGTTATCAATTAAACAGTGACCTGAAAAGTATATCAATTTAACAATGACCTTGAGTCCTGTGTAGGTTCCAAGCCTGGTGAACATGCCATCTGCTTATCCTGCCATCTTCCTCCTCCCATCTTGCCTCTAGAGCTTCAGAGTTTGAGAGGCAGAGCAGTCCTAGGGGTGTATGGTGCCTGGGGCATATCAGCCCATGCAGGACTGGGGGGTGGCAGGCGGCCACAGTGGAGGAGGAAGCAAGTGGCTGCAGTGTGGCGGCCACAGCAAGGCCTATATTATGGCACTGTCCACTGGGCCCAGGGCAGTCGCCCCAATTTACCGCCCCCAGGCATGGCCCTGGTGAGAGGTTACTCTTCTGTGACAGGGGAAGATAGCTCAGTTCAGTGCTAAGCCCGAGACCCTCAAATACATTTAGGCATTTTTGATTTCAAAAGACATTTTAAGATTTGGACCCAAGTGTACATTTTTTCCCCTTCTTTAGAATATTACAGTGACGCTAGGGACAGACATTCAAACAGCCCAAGCCTAAAGTGATTCAGTCTTTGCAGGTTAGTCTAACCTGCAGAGATTAAACCAATTTGCAAGGGGATAGACTGGGTTGGGCTGTCTGCTTCAGAGACTCCGGCTGACTCTGTCCCTCTCCTCCCTAGCTGGAGGTCCGGGTGAGAAGGAAGTAGAGATTGCAGGCACGGTGGCTCAGTGCTCAAGGGGTGGGAGTGTTGCCAGATCCCGGCTCCCCGCTAGCACTCTGGGGGGCGGGGAGGAGGATTGCTTGTGTGCAGTGCATGCATCTGTTGATGATACAGAGCTTTTCAATCTCCCCCTCCCTGTTTCTTCATACTGTACGCAGCAAACTGATGGTGCTCACAGGTTTCATGCATTGCAAACCAGGTCATTTCTCACACCCCTCTCTGTGTCCCCTCCTGAACACTGTCAGATTGCAGCCTTTGAAGCAAGCCAACAGGGAGTTTATCAGAACACAATTCTTATCAGCCCATCAAGAAAACACAAAACAACTTTTTCCACGGCATTTGTAAGGAAGAATGGAGGGACATTATGAGCTGACTTGCTGATTAATTCCAAAAATCCCTAAGCAGACACCATTCTGTGCGTTTGTGTGCTTGGAACAAAGGCACATAGACACCTCTCAGCATTAGATAGCATGGGGGTGGCATGACTGTGACCAGATGCTGGCTGGGATCTGTGCTGCTGGTGTCTGTTTTGTGGTGGGGTGGGGAGAACAGGGGGAATCCAGTCAGATGTTGCTGTGCCTGCAGTCTCCACCTCCTTCTCAGTCAGCCGGAGCTTCAGCTAGGGAGGGGAGGGGCAGGGTCAGCCCTGCTCTCTGGAGCAGACAGCCCAGCCCAGGGCTGAAAAGCATGCTGGGGGACTCTGATTTAACTTAAACCAGGAAGGGGTCTAGGACACAAGTTCCATAAACTGGTTTGACCCAAATCTGATACTACACTCAACCAGGTTTATCTTAAACCAGTTTCGGCCATTTTGAAACTGGTTTATGTGCAGTGTACTTATGTTAAGTCACAGGTTGAAACCAGTTTCTGATCTCGTTTATGTGCAACTTCTGTCCCTAGTCTAAGAGACTACAAATAGAATCAAGCTAGGTTACCTGCTCCACCAGAATAACTCAGTTGTAGACTTTGTGGAGAAGAAACTTTTACTGTCCCTTTCACAATCTTGGTAGAAGAGTTTTAAATGTACATTTTAGGAGACTTAATTTATATGTACAACAAATATAATCCGTTCTGAAAGTGAGCAATATAGCAGTTTAGCACAGGCGCCTTTAAAAAATGCTTCCTGGAATGTGACATATCGTAATGAGAACATCAGGACCTTGGTTCTACAGGTTGAGAATTGAGTTGAGATGATACCAGCTGAATGTAGAAAGCACTACCAAGGATAAGGACGTTTTGCTTCCCAAAGGGCAAGTGCAGCTATGAAAAGGAGCACAAAGAGGTGCTTTGTGGTGGCAGGGAAAGATAGCACACTAGGATGGCTACTTGAAAGTTTAATTGAAAGTTTGAAGGAGCACCACGGGTCCTCCATTTTAGGGTCCTCTAGAATGAGTTCATACAACCCAGAGTAATGAAAATGAATGTCTGTGGTGGCTCTCTCTCGCTCCCACTTTCCCCTTCCCTCCCCCTGAGGGTTTTGATTTAAGTGCAATTCGTTGACCAGCCTCAGCTTCCAGTAGGATGTAGTATGGGCACGGTTTTGATGGTGTCTCTAGTCAAAGACTAGGTAGATACTATTCTCATGGTGTCTGGTGAAGTCCTCATGTATATAAGCAAAATCCCTGCCTCTTCTGCCTGAGGACAATGTTTTATCTCCTTAGTGCCAGTGCTGCAGTGGTGTTGGAGGAGGAAAAAAATCAAAAGGTGTCTGGAAGGAGAGGAGTTGATGTGCAATGGCAATAGAACTACATCCATGATGAAAGGGTACAAAGATAATAGTACAGACAGAAAGTGAGAGGCAGTTTTATCCTCTGAGCCTAGATTCTTAGGGCTTGTTATGCTGCCTGCGTGCTCTGCCCAGAACAGCCGTGGTGAGCTATGCCCCACTGTGAAGTAGAGTGCCCAGAGCAGCTCTCAGGCTCCCTCTCTCTGGGTTGAACAAAAGCAACTCCATTGCCTGACTTCCAGGATTTTATCCAAGCTAAAAGAGAGCAGGTAGCAGGGTGGGGGGCAGAGGGAGAGGTGCTTATAGTGTCACTGTTGGATGCAGCATAGAGGTGACAGATAGGCCCTTAAAGCTTATGGGGACAGCTGGGAGGCCTCCAAAATCTACCAGTGGAGCTTTAAATGGAAAGGCAGAACTCTCGACACTTCTGAAGTTACAGGAAGGACATTGCTCTGTTAAGCAGCTCCAGCTCCTTTGGCCTGTGGTGGTAGCTGCTGCCAATTTTATATATAGATATACGCCATTTCTGTCCAGTAGTATGGGTAGTTGTCGTTTGCTTCCTTCCTTCCTTTTCCCTCAGACACATGTCTTTGGGCCAAGTGAGAGGAAGCCACAAGCAGGGGATGCAGCATTGCAGCGGTTGCCAGAAATGTGGATCAGTGGAGGTAAATAAACCTTTGGCTAGAACATGCAGGCCTGCCCAGGGAATGGAAGCTTCTTTCCACTAAGGCTGTGTGGCTTTAATTTCTTTCAGGTACCTTTTGGTTTAAATGGCAGATGCTGTTCTTCCAAGTAACATTAATTTGCATCTTAATTTAGTGTCTGTTACTGCCCTTTCTTCCCTGTCCTCATACTTTTTTCCCACCCCTCTAATAGGTATCATAAATATTCTTTGTTGTCTTTGGAGAAGCATGGAAGATAAATAGGAAATCATCTCAGAAACAAAGGGTGCCCTCAGATAATGATATAAGTGCTCCCTTCCTGGCCCCAAGGGCTCTTGAGTCTGAAAAAAAGTCACTGAGAGCTGTACAAATACATCTGAGAATAGATTTTGGCTTGGTGACTTGACCCCACAGGTGATGAACCAAAAATCCCAAAGTCATGGGATTTCCAGAGAGAGAAACCGTTTGTGTGTGTCCTAAGATGGCTGGTGGGTTGATGTCCATATAGAGGGACCTAATAGATTAATAATCAACAGGCTTCTGTCACTTTTGCCTCTGAAGTAGTGATGCTACTTGCCTTTCTAAATGCTTTCCTCCATGTTCATTTATTTTCAAATTGATTTGGCTTTGTAAGGTCTTGGATCTTATTTTGGTTCTGACCAGGCATGTCTACACATGCACTTCAGTGCTTACTAGCCTAGTTTACTGCATGTTAAAGCGGTGCATAAAAGACTGTGCTCTTACGCTAATACTCAGTAAACTATGCTACTGTGCATTAGGCAGCTTAATTTAGTACCTCACATTGGAGTATACTTTTACACGTGCTTTGGGGTTGGGTCGGGGGTGGCACTTTAATTAGAGCAGCCCAAGAGCTGCTTTAATTAAAGCACCTCTGTGTCTCTTGTAGTTCAAACGTCTCCTTTAGTTCAAGGACCCCCGTCACCATTTTAAAGCATGGTGATGCTGATACACAAGATGCAGGAAGCTGCTGAAATGTGGAAATTGCTCTGATGTGCTGGAATTCCAGTGTGTTGGAAAAGCCTCCATATTTGTGTAGGTGCCCAGAGGTACTAAATTTAATGTGTATTAGGAAAAGCGCATTAATGCATGTGTAGACGCACCCACTTAAAATTAGTAAGTAGTTATTCCAAAGCATAAAGAATCTTGATCCCTTTAGATTTAATGGAGCAGATGAGATTTGTTTTGTTTTCTAATAACTTCAAAAGTTTGTGGCACATAGCCTTGGAAATATTTCTATAGTGAGAAGGCACTATAGAAAAGTTATTACTTGCATTTTCTCAAAAATGGCCAAGCTTCATCCTTAAGTAAGAGCAACTGTTTTTGATGGCATAACTCCAGACCACACTTACTGATTTCCCAGGCTTCAGTTCTAATGAAGTTCTGAATTTTAACTATTGTAAATTATATGGATTCCTTAATGATGTATTATCAAATCTAATGTTATTTAGTTCAGTGTTTCCTTATTTACAACAAAGAAAATGAACAGATCTTTTGCTGTGGTAACTTTTTTTTTTTTTAAGGATAAAATAGCCAGGTTGTTTTTTATTTTTAAGAAAAGTACCTGTACTATGTACATGTGCTTTACCATGCCCTGCCTATCAAATTTAACATCATTCTTGACTTGCAGTAATTACTGTGTTTCCAGAAATTTAAGTAATAAACTGCTGTTATCATGTAATTTTTATTTTAAAGTTTAAAATGGCCATTAAAAATACTGAAAACTATTAAGAATGTCTATTAGCATTTGACAATAGCCTTTACAGTCACTGGAACATTAACGTATGGGGTCTGAAAACATTAATACTGGTTAATGTTATTTCAAGCACTTTCGGTGTATGATTAAATCAGTAATTGATTAAATTCGGAAGTCACAACGTTGTTTTTCTTCAAGTAAAAATACATTGATAATTTTAATTCTTGTCTGTATGCAGAGTTGGCCTGTCTTGATATTAAACCAACTTGGCTTCAAAACCCAGTGTAGGCGCTCTTTCCTTTGATTCAGTCCGGGCCTCTTGATTTTGTTAAAGCCTGTATCATACCAAATAGAATGAAATAAGCGCAAGTCAGGTTTGTAGCGCTGAGTATCCAACTTGCAATTGAAAAAGTTTAAAATGACACTGTTAGTTAAACCAGTTCAGCTGGCCTCATAACTGACAGCAACATAAAAAACCTATGTAGAGTCCTGTCAGGAAACCCTGCATGGCTCTGGTTCTTTATTCATTTATTACTCTTAACAGTAAATGGTAACAGTAAACAGCCAGCTGTGTAGCGAATATGCACATTTGCAGGCAGCCCGAATCAACATAGGCTTGATTCTGATGGCCTTTGGGGATGTGGTGGGGAGCATGTGTACATAGATTATGGTGTAAGATTTTGATTCTAACAGACAGCTGATTTTATAAAGTGAGATAATAATCAGCTGAAAACATGTCACAATCGTTTAGGTATTTGGTTTTGATTCTAATAAGCTGGTGATTCTGCTGAGCCAGAGTCTAATAAGTGGCGGGCACTACCTCACCCTGCCTCAGCAAAAGCCTCAGGACCCTTGGCCTCTCCTGTTCTCCAGTGGCATACACACAGCTTAATTTCCAAGGGCTGAAATGCTTTAGTCTTTTCTAAATTACTTAGTATATGGGTTAGTAAGTGAAATGTATTGGCCTATGATGTACAGCTGGTCAGACTAGATGATCTAGTAGTCATTTCTGGTGTTAAGCTCAATGAAAGCTAGGCTGGGGGGTACACATAAGAACACAGGTGATCCTTTCACATAGGCCACACTGAGTGCCCACCTACAGCGTGGATACAGGCTACAGTGCTCAAGGGCTGCTAGATCTGCAGTGCTTTCTAAAATTCCCGCCTGTGCCTGGATGGACATACTAGTTTTACCACAGTTTGCTAGGGAGGACTTGTGGGCTGGCTGAGTTTTCTGTAGCATAAAGTTCCCTGGGATATGCCCCAACTGTCCTAGCAGTGTACATGAATGAATACAATGCGAGTATGGAAACTACAGGGCTGGGGCCCTGCAGTGCTTATGGCTGCTCGCAGTGGGAGAAGCTAACACAGGTGTTCACACTGTTCATCACCCAGGAGAGCTCTGCAGTGAAGACATAGCTGGAGTTTCCTTTTATAGCTGCTCTCTATGGCAGCATGTGCCATCACAGACATTTTTTCCCTTTCTGTAGCTGCTGCACATGAGCTGTAAACAGGAGGCATGGCCATATGCCCACAAGATGCCAGATTAAATTGCAAACTCTTTAAAGTAGAGGACATGCGTTCTTCTGGGCTTGTGAAATAACTGTAGTATACAGCTCCTCAAGGTTATGGTATGCTGTTGAGGGTGGTAGCTAATCTGCTAGCCTAGCTCCTAAATGCTGAGTCGCTGCCTAGAATGGAATAGGAATAATTACCCTTTCTTCAGCACATTAAACCAAAATAAAGGTAGTCTGGCAAATCATATTCAGTAGAATACATAGAAAACTGTTTAGCATTTTATGTTGTACAGAGTTTTGAATGTTTTCCCTACCTATTTAAATATTTATGTGAGCTCAGGATAATTAAATAAGTTTTCTGGGTGATTTCCTCTGTATTCTGAGCAGATTGGCCAGGTCTTCCGTATGTAATGTGATCCATCACACACGCCTAATACTTTACTGCCTTACCATGCAGAACTTCAGTAACGCACGCTTTTGTGCGTACAGAGAGTATGTTCATGGTAGTGTGGCCATGGTATGATATGTTATAGGTCAATTTGCTCTCTCTTAACCAAGTGGGAGACTGCCCCCTGCCACGCCAGGGACATGGGCAGTATGAACTTTTACGCCAGAGCAATCGGCATACTCGCTGAGTTTTTCTCCATCTATTGTATTGCTGCTAATGCCAAACATCTCAGAGCGATTTCCCAGAATCCTTGCAGTCTGCCAACTTTAAGACAGAACTGTATATTTCATGAAAATAATTGCAAGAGGTTTCTCATGGAAGGACTGACCCAGCCCTCTGTTGTGGTGAGCACAATGTTCTAATAACTTGAAATAACTGATGGGATGTCTCCCCTGCTGGAATTCGAGGGTGCCTGAATACTTCACAATAATGACTCAGTAATTCTACAGGATTTCTTCACTCCTCTGGGATAAGATGTCAGTTTCCATGAAGCCAGTCAAATTCTGTGAATATTCCCATTTTTTTTCTGGTAAACATTGTAAACCAGGTCCAGGCTCCTGCGTTCTCGTCTTCAAGCCAATTTAAAAAAAAGCTCAAAATTTCCTTTAAAAAAATCAGTTATTGGTGTTTACAGTTCCCCAAACTTGGCAAACTCCCTTTGCTTTACTAATAGAGCCAACATATAACCATGGATTATCAGTTCTTTTCTGCCTTTTTTTACTTTTTTGTTTTGTTTTGAACTGCTGCTTTGCTCTCTTTGGCATCTTCCACTGACTGTCAGCACAAAAACCTCTGTGGACATAAAACATTAATTAGCTTTCTTAAAGGAAAATTCCTCTTTCTGTTTTTCTCCCTTTACCCTTGTCTTTCAGTTATACCTGCCGCCACTTGCGGAGATATGTATATGTCTTGGACAAACTGTATTTCCCCCACTCTCACTGCTCTACGCTGCAGCATTGCTTCTCGACCCTCAGTGACAATGGAGAGGAACTCTTGTCTTTAACTTGTTCTCACATTCTCAGATCCTATGCTTCCAGGTTATTAACCTCTGCTCTCCATTTATTGCATGATGCATGCTGTGTGTGACTTATCTTTGCATGTTGAAGTGAACAGATGAAAAGCATTAAATGGGAAAGGGGGTGGCTTGTATCTTTAATGATTTATATGCTTCATAACAAGTGTGGTATAAAGGGGGGACCTAACTTTTGGTTTTGTGTTACAGAATACTGTATCTGTTGCTGTAAGTCAAATAAACTTTTATAAATTTATTTACTACCTTTGAAAGTTTTAGATCACCTTTACCTAGATTTAAAAGATTTGAGTGTCATTCCAAAGCTCTGATATTTAAAATGTAAGGACTCTCGACTGTTATGGCCACAGGAATTATATAACTGTGTATTTTGCTTTGTACTGCAGAGCTGTTGCAGAGATGCACCTATCTCAAACCCAGGCCTCCAACACCACCCAAGTTGTCTTATTACAATTATACTGTACAGCAGTAGGGATAGATAGAATGTTTGCTCTTTTCTTGCAGCGAATATTTATTTATTGATTTTTGGGGGGTTTTTATGATCACCGGTAAGCTTGTGAGAACTGCCCTCTTTTGGTATGTCGTGACTGACTAGGTTAGACATAATGGGGAGATAAATGAACAGTCATTGGTCTGAAATGACACTAGAAAATCAAGACCTTTTAAAGCAGAGGTTATACAGCATAGCCCCAAAATTGTGAAAAATAACAAAAAATGTTTTAAAAACACAACTAGGAAAGACAAAACTTAAGACATTTACTCTAACTAAAATTATAAGTTATATTCATTCTACTCTGTAGATAATTTACTGCATTATGTAAGATGCCAAGAGTTTCAGGAAAACAAGGAAAAAAAACTGCATGACAGAATTGACCAAAACGTGGAAGGCATCCAGAATGGAAATGCAGCTTCCCGACTAAGAAAGCATACAATAGCAACAGACCACACAGTAAACATAAGTAAAACCAGCTTGATTGTCAAGGGAGGAAGAAAATATGGCATGCGAGTTGAAATAGCTCTCTCTACAAAAGAAATTTTATATTAATCCATAATGATAGAGAATTATGCTTAAGAATCCCAACAGGAGATGAAAAGCTAGCTATCCCAGAAGCAGTCCCCATAGCAATTAGGAAGAAAAGACAATATTAGAAGGAGGAAGAAAAAAACCCTTAAGAAACGTGAAGCCATTGCTTTAAAAACGATAATGGTAAAAACTTACAGTACAGTAATAATGCCATTTCAGGCTAAAGTGTTATGCCGTATTAGGGACTGTGGTCTTGTTAGCATAAGGACAAGGTTGAGTATTGAATTGTTCCATTTAATAGGCCCCTGGCAAATATTACACTTAAGATGTGATTAAGCAGTTAATCATGTCTTAAGTAGTTACCTAGCCACACAATAATTCAGTTCATGGTGTGATAAACTAGGGAATAAGCTACAAAGATATACACAGAATATTTGTTATAACTTTGTCGCTGGTTCCCCCACTCTGTAAGTTGAAGGATGGCCAGGCCCATCAGCTGATCTGAGCTCCCAGCCTCTGGAGGGCATAGAAACCTTGGCTCCAGTGCCCTTCCAGGGTGGGGAGTGCCAGTCAGCTGGTGGGTGCTCCCAGCCTCAGAAGCGCTTTGGAGTGCTTGACTCCAGTGTGCAGCCATGCCTGCAACCTAGCCAGGTGCATTGGGCACCCATCCTGATACTTTTTAGTATAGAGGAAGTCTGGGATCATGATCTCAGGCTCTTCCTGCACCAGCAAGGGTGTAGTTGGGATCTAATTTATGATCCCACAATTGTACCTCTTGCCATGAATGTGTAGCACGGTTGGAGGCACGATTTTGGGGACTGTGGATCAGAACCCATTATGCCTTTAAATAAACATCTGCCAGGGGCCAGGGTTTGTTAGTTAAGTAGTTAATAATTAGTATATATTTCTGTTTCGGTAGTACTCAAAGAGCCTGTTTGAGTTAGAGGATCATGAGCTAATTTATCAATTTAAAAACTTGTTTAATCTGAAAAGACCTAAGGAATCTGTTAAAACTCATTGAAACAAATTTGATTTGGCTGTAATAGTGAGAATCCACAATTATGCTCATTTCATTATACATTATGGCCCTTTGTTCATAGATGGCCTTTGTGGCTACAGGCTTTCTGCCCTGTTGGGTCCTTTTGATGCTCATGAAAAAGGAAAGGCTAGTATCTGTGGTAAGATAAATGTACAATGCAGGCAGGTTGTATGTATACTTCTTCTCATAGGTAGCCACTGCATTTCAGTCCTTATTTTTTGTCTCCCTCATCTTTTAAACTTAGCTTTTTCTAAGACGATTCCAGTTTGTACAATGACTTTATGACATGGGTAATAACAGACTAATGTGTGCTTTCATTAATAACTCAGAGAACGCTGTGAAACCAGGTCTGTAGAGCAAATGAATCCCATTGTTTTTATAAGCTGCTTAGTATTAACAATAAAAATGAACTATAGTTTTTAGAAAGACTGATACAAAGAGAAAAGTGCTGAGTAACTACATGAAGTAGATCAAATGACTGTACTGAACAGCATCGCTTCACATTTCCTTACCTTACGTGTCATATTGATATGGTTTTCACTGACCGTAAGCCTGAAATTAGTTTTTGATGCATACCACAGTCCTTGTGTATGCAGATGTGCATTACCATGGTGGTAATACTAGTACTAAAATAATGTTCCTGCTGGTCTGTTTGAGCTCTGCTAATAGAATTTGGAAATGTCCCCGTGGTATCAGAATACAGCTGTGCATTGTACAGAGGGGTGGAAAGTTTGGTCCTTGCTTGTTTTTCCAGTTGTTTGGACTTTGAGGTTGTTAAAACCAAACTTTTAGGTTTTAAATTAAAAATGTAAGGGAGCATTAAACAAAAAACTGAAACTGTTGCTGGGGAGATGCTGCTGATGCCAAACTAATAACACAAACTTCCACAGGGATATTTACAGAGTGGCCATCACTATGTAGAGGCAGGGAGATTTGTGATTCCAGACTGGCACGTTACAGCAGTAGTTGAAGGGGAGGGCCATCACCATGAAGGAAAGTGCTTAGATAATGTTTTACAAGGAAGTGCAAGAACCTACATGGTGGAATAGAAAGGGCTATTAAATCAGTACCAGCATAGTGGCAAAGCTCATCTGAAAAGGTGCAGACTGAGTGCTGACAGCCAGTGCTCATAAAAGTAATCAGTTACTATGTTCTGTCACTATGGTTACAAATTAAAATATGCTAGGAAGACCCACAGTCTTATTGTTTGTTAATGGAGTGCGCACTGTCTTTTCCCTATTCAACAATAATACACCAAGTGATAAGCAGAATGTAACAGGAAAAAACCTCCAGTTTGGTAACACACTACTGTATAGAGTCCAAATGTTTTTATAGACCAAGAAATCTCTTAATATTATTTTATGAAGTGTTTTGTTTGCCAGATGAGTTGTGTCAATATATCAGCCTAGGAAGTTTGGGAGCTATATGATTTTCATTAAAAAGCTGTCCTTATATAATAGAAACTGAGCTTATTAAATATTTCAAATAAAGAATAATTGCTCCTCAGGAAAAATGCTGAGCCAGACTTTTTTATTAGGGATTTCTTTTTGGTATTGATAGTTTATGACTTCGATACAGATATATGAATTAATGTATGTGCTTTTTCATAGCTAAAGGCAAAATTCTATCCAGATTTATAGACCAAAAAACCACCAATGCCTGTATGCTAACATAAATGGAGTTAGTAAACATCCAGTACTAAGGTGATGTTACCCACTCTTTGTGTGAATGCACACATGCTGTATGAACCATATAATTAATTTGTAATACTTTTATCTTTTGGGCAACCTACCGTACAGCCTGCAATTATTATTTATTCTCAAAACATTAAAGGAAGTGAGTAGAGAAGGCAGTTTCAACTTTTCACTAATCATCATGATCCCGACACAGCAGTCTGCATGCTAGCAAATAAATGTATAGGACTTTCCACTGAATAAATACAGTGGAATTGGTGTCCATTAACTGTGCAAATTGTAAGTCTCCTGATGTACATAGCCCACAGTAAGTTGTTGTACTTCTCTCCATAACCCTGTACAGCAGGGAGGTCAAAGATCCACCTACAGAGCCCTGTGGTCTGTCATGTAGGTCTTGGACCGCTCCTGCATGCTACATACGGCACGCAGAGCTAGACCCAAGGCCACGGGCACTGCATGCAGGATCAGTTTGGGGTGTATGCCGAATGCAGCGCCCGCGCCAAACTAGCCCCATGTATGGGCTCTCGGGCCAGTCCAGATCAGGCTGTCAGACCAGCTTTTTGCATCAGAGCCAGCGTGCAGGACCTGTTTCACATAGGCACCCTGTGCAGTGTGTGCCTTACGCTGGCTCTGTGCAAGCTGTACACAGCATGCATAGCTACTTTGAGGCATGCACTGCATGAGGTGCCCACACCAATTGGCCCTGTGCACTGGCTCTGGTGCATGAGGCTGGTTGGTGGGCCCAATCCAACCCATAAACCGGCCCGCTGCCCCTCGTCCAGCCATGGGACCCGATGAACTTGACACCCCTGCCGTATAGGGATCGGGACCTTTCGTTGTGTGCGTGTGCGCCATGAACAATGATGGCACTTTAATTTTTAAAAGAACCAGAGGAATGCATTAATAAAACAGAAGAAAGGGCTTCAGAAAATCTCTGGGGATGATAAAGCTAAGAAAAATTGTCCCAGTTTGTGACTGCTTTTAGTCACTGAACGTTGCGTTCAGTTTTTTGTGCACTGTAGTTGGTAACTGAGCATTATTTATTTTCACATTTTGTCACTGTTGTCTTGTATAAGCTTTGGGCAACATCTCATCTCCCAGGTACTGTAGACATTTATACCATACTTGTGGAGCAATGAAAATACGGATTAAAATTAATATAGTTTACCAACCCCTCCCCCCTCCCGAGAGAGTTAATGTATTTGGATATAATTACTTTTACGGGCTAAGCAGCATCAACATGAGCCATCAGTTCTCTAGGCACTTGAAGAACCTACCTTGGACCCTAACTTAACAACAGTATTTTTTTGATGGCTAACTTGTAATTTAAACCTGGGGACACCCAATGCTTTCTTCTTTACACTACACCTTGCTTTAAGTCATAAAGCCTTAAAAGCTTCTAGTTTCTAGATCTGGTTAATATTAGTTCTCATAATTCTCTGGTATTTCAAATGCAGAAAAGTCAATATATTCCCTCATGTCAGCCATTATGGTTTCATAGATTTCATAGACATTAGGGCTGGAAGGGACCTCAGAAGATCATTGAGTCCACCCCCCACCCAAAGGGCAGGAAGTCAGCTGGGGTCATAGGATCCTAGCAAGATAAGCATCCAGTTTGCTCTTGAAGGTGTTCAATGTAGGTGCTTGAACCACCTCCGATGACAGGCTATTCCAGACTTTGGGGGCTTGGACAGTAAATAAATTCTTCCTTATGTTCAGCCTGAAACGGTCTTGTAGTAGTTTATGACCGTTCGACCTTGTCAACCCTTGGGGCGCTCTGGTGAACAAACATTCCCCCAGATCCTGGTGGTCACCCCTGATAAACTTATAGGTGGCCATCAGATCACCCCTGAGCCTGCACTTTTCCAGGCTAAAGAGCCCCATGTCTCTTTCTTCCATAGTGCTAGCCAGCGTAGCACTGCTGAGCCTATAAGGATGCCACAGGGTTTTTTTTCCCTAAGGTGGAGAACCTTGCATTTTTCAGTGTTAAACACCATCAAGTTCTCATCTGCCCATTTGCTGAGCCTGTCCAGGTTGGCCTGGAATACCCACCTGTCTTCTGATGTGGATGCTTTGCCCCAAAGTTTGGTGTCATTGGCAAACTTTGCCAGTCCACTCCTAACACCAATGTCCACATCATTAATGAAGATGTTGAACAATATGGGTCCAAGGACAGAGCCTTGGGGGGACCCCACTGGTCACAGGACACCATGACGAGTGACTTCCATCAATTACTACCCTCTGGGTCTGACCACGGAGCCATTTTCCCAGCCAGGGGATTGTGGTGGACCCAAGGCCACAGTTGGCCAGTTTAGCCAAGAGGTGATCATGGGATACCAGATCGAGGGCATTTTTGAAGTCAAGATATATGACATCAATCTCTTCTCCCTCGTCCAGCTGATAGGTCACCTGGTTGTAGAAGGAAATGAGATTGGTCAAGCAAGACCTACTGGCAACAGACCCATGCTGGCTATCCCTTAGGATGTTGGCGTTGGCCAGTCCAATAAGGATGGCCTCTTTAATAAACTTTTCTAAGATCTTCCCCAGGATAGAAGTCAGGCTGATGGGCCTATAGTTAGCTGGGTCCACTTTCCTCCCTTTCTTGAAGGTAAGCACCACATTGACCTTCTTTTTCCTTTTGAGTGACATATTTGTTATATGATGCTCTAATACTACTTTGTTCTATTATTTCATTTTCTCTTTAAAGCTCTATGGGCTGCTAAGGATCACGTTAGAAAATGAAATGGACTCCTTAGCAAAACAAGTTAATAGGAGAAAACTTATTTTGGGCTGCCAAACACATGAAGGGTAGTTTTATTATCTTAGTTCAAAATCATGCGTGTGAAAGATGGAAATATGCCACAGTAAGCTTGGTAACTAGAGTAAACAAGTTCATGAAGTAATAGAGTGACAGGAACACTTACAGTTATTCATTTGACGCGAGCATTTTTCTAAAAGAAGAAACGCAAAGGGATAAACTACCCAAATTTTACTACTAGCTATTTTGGATATTCTCTTACTTTGATATAAAATTTGTTTAACCATGGGATCCACTCAATGAGATCATACAAGCCCTTTGTTCAGACATATCTAGCATATGATTCAGTCCTATGGAGACTCTCAGCTCCATATACGCGAGCATGTGGTTAACTTGAATGCCACAGGAAGTCCCTTGTTATTGAAATGAATGGGAGAATTCACGTGCATAAAATGAAGCGCATTTACCATTTCTACAGGATTAGTACTGATGTGTCTAGTACCATATCATTTTAAATTGCATCCAGCATGACTCTAGAAATAATATAAAAAGGGTAAGCTGTCAAACTTAGTAATAGATATAATAGATACAATGTAAAAAAAGAAAGGGAAAGATTTTCATTCTTAGAATTTAATCCCAGTGCTTGCTCAAGTGCTGTCATCCAAAAAGCTAAAATGTGCATATGGGAAAGCTTCAGCTCTTTCTGGAGCTTCAGCCAATAAATGGGAGCTGGGAAGGAATATGGAGGGAAAATTAAGGTTTGCATTGGAACCTTAATTGTGTGTGTCCTGCATTTCCAGCATCCAGAGATTTACAAATTGCAGCAATTAGCACTGTTAAATATGACAAACTTAACTCATGTAAGACTTTGTCTGGGACTGCATATTGCCTTCTGGTAACCTTCATAGTATAATAGTACTCAGACTGCATTTACCATATCTTTAATTTAAAAAATCTATCAAAATTTTAGTTTTTTCCTGTCAACCCTCTGAAAATGGAGCCCCTTTTAACTTGTTGGGTTGGTACTGATAATTCCTGGACCTTTTTGCAAAATGGTGGTGTTTCAAATAAAAAGTGCCCCAAGTGCTGAGCATCAACCTTTACTTCAGTAGGATTTGTCCACAGTGTGAGGGCCTTGTCCTTCAGCTGTGTGTCAAACCACATTATAAATTAAAAATAAACTTAATGAAGAACTTATTACAGACTTACCCACAAGATCATCTTTATTTTGTCATTCCAGATATTAAAAATAAAACTATCAGTATTTTGGACAGTGCCTTCCTTCCAAGAAAGGAATCGATGCATGTCCCATGCCATTCAAACGGCCTCTTGAAATATTCTAAATATGAATTGATTGCCCTATCTGACATGATTGATGTAAGACATATAGTCTAATAAAATATATAAAGACAGACTTAAGCTCTGTTTGTTGGCATACGAGAGCTGATGGAAATAAACTATAACAGAGAGCTACGTTCCTTTTATGTTCTCTTTACCCATGGCTTATCTAAGTGGAAAGGTTTCTAAGTTTTTTATATTATTTATACTGTAAAAGATCTATAGCATTAATATTAACAGTTTCTACAAGTGAATTTGTTTCTAGATCTCCCACCTGAGTTCTTGCGCTCAAAACAATATGGTGGCACCTGTGGATTTCACCGAATCAGAGAATTAGGGTTGGAAAGGGACTGCAGGAGGTCATCTAGTCCAACCCCCTGCTCAAAGCAGGACTGTCCCCAGCTAGATCATCCCAGCCAAGGCTTTGTCTAGCTGGGCCTTAACCTCCAGGGATGGAGCTTCTACAATCTGTTCCAGTGCTTTGCTACCCTCCTGAGAGGTTTTCCCAATATCTAATGTAAACTTTCCTTGCTGTAACTTGAGACCATCACTCCTTGTTCTGTCATCTGTCAATACCAAGAACAGTCCAGTTCCATCCTCTTTTGAACCCCCCTTCAGGTGGCTGAAGGCTGCTATTAAATCCCTTCTCAGTCTTCTTTTCTGCAGACTAAATAAACCCAGTTCCCTCAGGCTCTCCTCCCAAGTCATGTGTCATAGCACCCAAACCATTTTCATTGCTCTCTGGTGAACTCTCTCCAGTTTGTCCACATTTTTTTTGTAATGGGGGTCCCAAAACTGGACACAGTACTCCAGATGTGGTCTCACCAGTGCTGAATAGAAGGAAAGAATCACTTCCCTCGATCTCCAGTACTCCTGCTAATGCAGCCTGTTGCTTCCCCGAGCGGGTCGCAAAGGGGTGTGCTTTTGTCAGGTATCTGGACTTATAAAGGCAGGCAGGGAACTCACTCGTATGGTTACAAACAAGTTTATTTTTACTTACGCTCTGCGTCGGCGGTGCAGGCTGCAGACTTCTTACAAACATTTCACTTTGTTACAATGGTTACCGTGAAGCAGAATTGCTCGTAGGATCCGATGCACTAACTGAGGAAGGGGTACGCCGGGAGTGTTCGATGGCGGGAGGCACGGGGGTGGCTGCTCCCCGTGGTGTGTGGAAGTTACATGCTTGGTGGATTTCGCTAAGTCCTCCCCGAGCGGCGTTAACCACTGTCTTTTATACTCGTCGCAACCCTGAGGTGCGCTTTCACCCAGTCAGCTTCAGGCATTCTATTCATGGCCTGATTTGAACAGTGCAGCAGTTAAAAAGTGCGGGAGTTACTGGCGCACTCAATTACTTGAAATCACACGGTGATTCCACGCTGGCCACACGTGCCTGTTGGCCAGTAGGGCCGTAGGCGGCGATTGCCAACACATAAGGATACTATGTACGGGGCAGTATGTGGGCACGGCAGCACAACAATGGACTGGTTTCTTACACAGCCTACTATGCTGTTAGCCTTCTTGGCATCAAGGGCACACTGTTGGCTCATATTCCACTTCTTGTCCACTGTAACCCCCAGGTCCTCTTCTGCAGAGCTGCTGCCCAGCCGGTCAGTCCCCAGCCTGCGTGGCGTTGTTCTGTCCTAAGTGCAGGACTTTGCATTTGTCCTTTTTTAACCTCAGGAGGTTTCTTTTGGTCTAGTCCTCAAATTTTGTCTAGGTCTCTGAATCCTAACCCTACCCTCTAGGGTATTTACTACTCTCCCCGGCAGGGTGACAGTTGCCAGCTTGCTGAGGGTGCACTTTGACAAAGTTATTGAACAAAATCAGCCCCAGGACCTACCCCTGGGACACTCCACTTGAACCTGGCTGCCAACTAGACATTAACTCTCTGACGTGGATGCTCCCGCCAGTTTTCTGTCCAACTTCCAGTCTATTTATCCATTCTATACTTCCTTAATTTGCCAATGAGAATATTGTGGGAGATTTATATGAAAACCCTACTCAGTTATTCTCTTTTTACTACGTATCTTTTCAGAGGTCTCTTAGAATCCCTGTCATTGTTTGATTTGTTTTATTTCATCTTTTATATTATCAGGTATTTGTAATGTTGTTGTAGTTGGGATTTTTTTTAGTGATGACAAAAAATTTATGATGTTCAGCTTCTTGGTTGTTAGATGGTTTATAGGTAAAATTATTACTTTTTTTTTTTTTTGGTGCCACACAACTAGATAATACTTCCTAGATTAAGTACCGGTTAACTAAAATCTCCAAACGTAATTGTATTTACACACAAAGAATCATCATCCCAACTGGTTGAGTGGTTGAGTTTTTAGTTGAGTCCTACAGAGATTGTATTTCAAGTCCTGCTAAAGGCCAAGCTATTCAGAAGCTAATACAGCTACTGCAGTGTTTTATGAATGACCTGGAAAAAGAATACAAATGTTACTGCTAAATTTTGCAGGTATGCCAAAGATTGGGGCTGTTGCAAGCATTGGAAGGGAACCTGTTCAAAGTGATTGGTTTCTTTTGAAAATAGTGGCACAGTCGAACAGTAGGCATTTCGGTACAGACTTTACATTTGGGAACGGAGAATGTAGGCCATGCAGACAGGATAAGAAACTCTAACATGAGCAGCAGTAACTGAAAAAGGCTTGGGGGTTACAATGGGTGACCAGTTTAACATGAGCTCTTAGTGTATTGCTGTGGCCAGACGGACAAAAAAGATCCTGGGATGAATGAAGAGTGGAACATTGACTAAGTGTGGTGGAGAAGTTAGGTTACTTCTGCATTTGCTGCTGGAATCGCTGGGTTCTGTGTCCGTATTTCAGAGATGATGTTGTGAAATTAGAGGAAGTTTGGAGAAAAGATAATTAAAGTGTTGGAAAACCTGCCAGGAGCTCAGTCTACCTAGTTTTTCCAAGGAATATTTCAACACTGGAAATATTTAAATCAAGACTGGATGTTTTTCTAAAAGATGTGCTTTAATTCCATCACAGCTGTTGAACTGGAAGCAGATTGCAATAGCTCTGCTCTTTCAATGTAATAATCTCTTTTCTCACCACCCTAATGAAAATTCATCACAGACATGTTCCATTCACATTCTACCACATTAGCACATAAGGCTAAAATACATATTTTGATCATCCCAAATTATTTTTAATTGAAAGCTTATGAGCAGGAGCTCTCATGAGAAACAGTGGAACAATATTACTTTCATACACGTTTCCAACGCAGTGTTTTATTCAGACATTGATGATCTTGTGCTGATATGCAATATCTGGCATTCAGCATGATTTTTTTTCTTGTAATTTTAGTTTATAAATATGTACATGAATAATTTGGTTGAGACCAAAAGAACTGTACTAAAGCATAGCTGCAGAGTTGATAAATCAATAAGATGAATATCGGCGTATACATGCATAGACTTTAAAGCCAGGAGGGACGTCAATGGGTGACTTCTGGCAAAGACCCTCTATCCAGACAAGAGAGACCAGGATGTTTTTGATGTCCAGGCAGAACAAGCAGGGCCTTGGTTCTAAAGGTCTTACGCACATGATCCCACTCTATAAATTACATGAACGTCTATTTTAATAGCAATTTCTAAAGCAGTAGACTCAACAAAGAGTAATGTGGTTTTAAAAACAGTAATAAACATAAAGTGTCCTTAATGTCACAGCTGGCTTTCACTGGAAATGTAATTCTGTTGGCTGGATTTCAGGAGGAAAGATTTGTCGTTTTCTTTCAGTAAGTTCTGGGTCCAAAAGGTAAACTTTTTTATAAAAAGGAACAAAGCCAATTATTATTATTAATGAAAATATTTTGAAGTGTCCCTCCTCCTACCAACCCAGGTCCTGAAGGGTAAATTTCATGGGGGGGGTTGTGTCTTGTAATGCAAGTAATATACTAACCTGGAAGTGTCTCTTGCCATAGAAGTGATCGCCAGTCATTGAGCAGTCCAGCTATGCAGTTTAGGTAACGATCCAAATGCATTGATGTTAGGCTTAGCTACATGCATGGTTTGGATCTGCAAAACTGAGCTTAAAATTATTATGAAATTGGGGCTATTCATAGTATTTTCAGGTCTTCCAGCTTCTCATTAGACCTTGTTTTTTTAAAGAAAAAAAAGCAGGGGTGGGGTGATAGAATTGAAAGAGCAATTTCTAATATTTTGAATAATAACGTTGATTGAATTGGTTTTTAAAAAAATGGAGAGGGTTAGCCAATTTGTCTTTCCATCTTGAAAATGGTTTGGTTTAACATGTATATGAAGATCTTGGATTCCTAGATGGAATCCTAATTTACAGCTGGAGGAAGGGGATGAGAGATGCAAGTGTTTGCATGTATCTGAATTTTATGCAAGGAAAACATTGAAAAAGACTCCATTGCTTGAACCCGAGACTAGAAAATATAGGAGAGAACAACAGCAACTGCAACCCATTTCCAGTTAGCCAAGGGTTAATCTTTCAGGCTATATAAACCTCAGGACAGTAACTAAAAATCCACCTTTCTTCTAACTCCAGAAGGATTTTTTTGGGGTATTGGACTAGATGGAAAAATTGTTCAGTACCCATGTATTTTTTAATATTTCAGTTAACTTTGTTCCTGCCTTTTTGCCTCCAGGTATTTTAATTACTTTCTAGGAACATATCATGCAGTAATGCCTTACTCCCACTTATTCCTGGGTAGATCTTAAAGCCCTTTATGAAAAGGATAACAACATTGTCCCCATTTTCAGTAAAAGGAATCTACTGTCCAGGAAGTGACTTGCTTAATTGCACTTAGGCGGCCAATCAGCATCAGATTTGAGAATATAGCTCAAGTATCATGGCTTCCAGTCAGTGCAGTGATTTAACTTTTCTGACAGAATGAGAATCGTGGTTTGCATGTAAAAACTTTGGTAAATGGTACTTTTAGGTGGCTCCTGGAGCTCTTAACCCTTGAATTGGCTGCACATTAACACTTTTAAGAGGCTTAAAGCACTTGTGATGTGACTCAAAGTTTTGCCACTCCAGGGCAGGATTAGCTCTGATCCACATAACTAGAGGTCTGCTGAATATGAGGCTGCTGCTGGCCCATTTCCTGGGCAGTCCACAGGGCTGGCATTCATGGACGGAATGCAGTCCCCCCTCCCCAATGCCTCTAATTGGTCAAGGGGGCTTGGTAGCCCCACCCCCAATCCATCTCTCCCACCCTTGCCCACAGGGATTGTCCTGGCTCATCAGCCCTGCTCACCAGGCCTCTAGTGGCAAGTCACAGTTGTGCAGGTGGGAGACATTCAGAGTATGTTTTTAGCCTTCAGGTGTGATTGCTCCAAACTGTAAGCACTAATTGAATGAACATTTGTGCAGCTCACAGCATAAATTGTAACAAGGCCCTTATAAACATATATGGGCCACCGTGCATGCGCTTAGTCCACCAGCAATGAGATCCTTAAGAGTGAGCTTCAACTGCCCTGCGAATGACAAGTATTGGGCACCACTCCAGCCCTCAAAATGGAACATAAGTGGGATCTGAAGTGCCCAGGCCCTTGACAAAGAACTGAAGTTCACCCTAACTTATTAAGTAGAAACCTTAAGGGATTCTGTTGGGAATGCTTTCCAGTCTAGCAGGACTGTTTAGTTTGTAAAGAGAAGCTATACTTGAAATGTATGCAATGATTCGGGAGGTGAAAGCTAGTTAAGTGCTTCTCTTTACCTTTTCCCATGATGCAAGAACAGGAGAGCCCTTGAAATGATTTTAGTGCTTTTCATTCATTTCATGATGATTAGCATTTTTAGTGCCAGCAAAATGTACCTCTGGGACAGCCTCAGATAGCAGTTACTGCGCGTCTCACAATTGGAAACAAGAAGTCACAATTTGAAGGAAGTTGTAGATTGTAGTAGATCTTTTCTAGTCTCTAATTCCTGTTAAACATCTAATCATCCTCTTGCCACTGCAGGTTTGTTCCCTGAAGCAGGTTTTCTAGAGTGCTGTCTGGTCTCCAAAACATTAGGGCAGGGGTCAACAACACTTTCCAAAAGAGGGCCAATTTAACACAAGATACTTCCAACATGGAGCTAATACTGTTGCTTCTCTCTGCTGCCTAGCTGCTACATAGGCAAAGCCATCATCTCCGCAGGCCAGAAGTTGCTTCTCCTTGCATTAAGACAACCACTTCCTTAGGGAGGGTTATGACAAAGTTGAGTACATCTTCCAAGTACAAAGTTTTCCCTGCACTTTATAAGAAAAAGTTATAAAGTGTTATCTGTTTACAATTAACTGCACATTGTTATTTCCCAAATAGCCTGAAATACAGGAAGCTATTCTTTAAGACCATCCAGAAGCTTAAGTTAGGGGAGCAAGGATACTCATTCAGAAGTGCTTTGCACAAGAAGTGTCTAACTGAGATTGTGACGGACAGACTTGGACAGATGTATTAAAAACAAATATAAATTAAAAAACTGTTCTTTTAAAAACCATTGTGCCACTTGTATGGCAGATCAGTTGATTTATTCTGGCTGCATAGCTCTTGGTATCCCACTGCAAGTACTGCAGAGCAATACGGCTGTTGTCTCATCTGTCCCCCAGAGTTGGAGGGTAAGTGTTCCCAAGGCCTTTTAAAGCATGCCCCACAATGTTGTTATATATTTTATTGTATTGTATTGTATCTGGAATGTGGCAGTTGCTAGCTTGTATCAGTTTCTGTCCTTGGATGCTTACCTTGGGCTCCCAGTGGCTTTAAAGAGGACCCAGGGTGAGCTGGGCTGTTGACTTTTGTACAGAATAACAAAAACATTTGTGTTGTTCTTTAAAGCTTTTGTTTGGTTGGTTGGTTTTTGGTGGGGGCTTGCATAAGGAAAAATTGAAATGCTGAAATAACTATAAGAAGGCACAAAAACGCACCCTTCTTTCTCTGTGGAAATGAGGTTAATTTCTGCATAAATTGAAGGACAATGTAAAGTTAATTACTGTGCCACTTGAGCACAGTACTGGAACTTTTAAAAAAATATTTTAGTGGTTTTAAAGATGGAAAAACTTGCACAACTGCAAGTATGCTTGAATGAATCATAAGACCAAATCTGCACTGGTTTTCCCAGCAATCCTGAGGTTTGTGTATATTTGTTAAAACATTCCTTTTACTGGCTTCTCCCAGAGTCTCATGCGCTGGAAGAAATAAAGTGAGTACAGTATGCCTGCAAAGTTTTGCCTGGATTACTAACTGATCTCCTATTAGAGCAGTAATGAATAACAAGTTAAGAGATTTACCTACAGAAAGTTCAGTTTCTCCCTTTGATTGCATGACTGTAAGTGGTTGCTTGCTTGTACAGCATTTATATATTTTTATTTGAACATCTGCAAAAATACCAAATTATTTCATTTTGCTAAAATTTAGGCCCTGACTATTTGAGTACTATAACCATTTTATTGGACTTATTTAGGCCGAACAAGGTCATGATATAAAATGGGGTTAAGATTCATTTCAACCTAAAGACTGAAATCTTTGTTGTAATGTGGAGACCAGGGTGTCCCTTTTGCACCTCAGCCAGTGGTTTGACTGGCATGTTCACAAGGAAATGCCAGCCATGCTCAGAGAAGCTGATAAAAGGCCATGGAGATAATTTAAGATAGAACTACAGGGAAAGGGTGTGGTTTTAACTTTTATCTATTGAACATGGTCATGAAAGACCTATCAACAGAAAACAAATACAAAGAAAGGTGTTAGAAGGAAACTATAGGCTTGCTTGTGGGGAAATCAGTGGCAGAACTTAAGTTGAAGTTACATTCTGTAACCTTTTTCATGGGGATTTGGAGTTGTGTGATAAACATTTCTTTTCCTGTTTTTATGGTCACTCTCTGTTGTATTGGACACTACTGTGTAATTTAGGGCCACCTTTTCCTAAACAAACAATTTGGTTACCATTTGCATGTTTGCTCTGTGTGTAGTCACCGTGATTGCACACATGCACACATAGTATTTGTTTGTGCCACTCGTTAATAGGATTATTGCTGTATGTCATTACCTGCTTTCTGTGTGCAAAATGGTGATGTTCTTAAAACCCAGCATTCCAGGCTTGTGCTTTGGCTAGGGAAGAGCAGCACCCTTTTCATTGTTGTAAAGGATAAGACAATTTCTAGTGAAGTAATCCTTATTAGTAACTCCCTTTTGCTTTTCAGATTAAAGATAGTTGATGTTTCAATACTTGTATTTAGCAAATCCTTGGAGAAGATGGCATGTGTGTTGCTCTGGAAAGATCATTTTATGTGCAGCTAGCCAAATTTGAAAAATCACTATCCATCTTTTATAACTAGGTACTTGCACATCATGTTAGTGTCTTTGAGTAGAATTGACTTTGTAAACAAAAACCAAGACACATTTTAGGATGAACATGTGAAATTAATTTTCAAAAGCAGTGCTACAGTTATTGTTGCTAAAGCATTTTCACTCTTGTACTGTAATAGAAAACCTTTAGTGCAGAATATTTAAATCTCACAATAGTGTCCGCCTTGATGTTTTGAATGCATTTGACCACTTAAGTACAACTGAATATTACCCTGTCTCTATTTCTGGCATTTTTGATACTTTTCAACTAATTTATAACTTGACTCCTTCCATCTCTCTAAATTTTGTTTAAACACCTTTTCCAAACACATGTTTATATATTAGCCTTATAGGCAGAAATTACTATCTTTAGCAAAATCCTTGCTGTAACTTGTGTATATTTAGTTGACTATCAGTGTCAACTAAATTTCAGGGGAAAGTAGTGATATGAACCTAAGAGCCTAATCTTCGACTCCATGCACATACAAAATACCCCTTGAATTTACTAGAGTTGTATTTTTGCAAGAGATGCATATTTAAGCTTCTAAACTCTTAGTTTAAACTTGGTAGTTGCTCCTTTGAATACAGACTTCATCTGAAACTTTGCAGAGGTAGGTTACAACCTCTAACCCTGCTTTTTATTAAAAGCAAGAATACCTGGTTTCATTTTGCTAGGAAGAGTGCTGCTGGATACTAAGTTTAAGGCAAATGGTATTGCCATGACAACGTGTTTATAATAGCTAAGTTATTATGTGTATTGAGAAAAATGTTCTTCCCATAAACTGTTTTGGTAAAAATGTTAGGAGACGAGAGCTGGTTCATAATATTAGGGCCGGATCTTGCCACTGGTCTGTGCCTGGAAATCCAGCCAGAGTTCACTGGCTTTATGAATAAAAAGTATTATCACTGTATAGCTGCAAATGCTCAGCTTACATGAATTTCCATGGATCTAGTGAAGTCAGGTTTTATCACATTATTATGTTAAAGACCAGACCAAAACACTGAGCACGTTAAGGTTGCTAATCAAGTGCTTGGAAGTGAGGAAATACCAGATTGTGGTGGCCTGTGTAACTTTATTTTAGTCCCTAATGCATACTCTGTGTATGTTTTATGATACTGTCTTTAATTAAACGATAGTAGTTTTTTCTGCAGGGCCCAGCCCTCATTCACTGACTGTGTAATTATTCAGTATTTCTTTTTATCCTCTGGTTAGTGTATAGCCACGAGTTCTGTTTAACGTGTGCCATCCAAATGCGCACTGAATGCACAATTATGCACTTATTCATGGATTTCTCTGTTGCTCTTACTATGTTAGTTCGGTGCTTCACAGAGATGAAGGAATTTGCTTCCCAGCATCCCTGTGAGAGTAGGTGGTGCTGCTGTTGCTGTCTTACATGTAGAGAACAGAGGATAGAGGGATTAAGGCCAAAATTGTCCATTAATTTTAGGTACTTAACTTGAAACTCCTAGAGCCTGTTTTTTCCAAAGCATTCTAGCATTTTTAGAGCATTTCAGAGCTGTGCTGTGAACATCTAATCAACTTCATTTGTTGTTTTAAGTATTTAGTGCTTTTGCAAATCTGGCCCAAGCATCTCACACTTGACACTCAAGAAATGCAATCAGTGGCCATCTAATGAATGTTTCAGTTTCATTGCCTTATTCAGAATCCCTTAGGTACCCCTCAGCAGAGAGGCAGGGATAAAATCCAAGACTGTAGGGCATCCATCATTCAATTGCCTTACCTATGCAGCCATCCTTTCTCTTCGTTCCTTTTCCACAGCACAGATCCTGGGGAAAAATAGGATCCTTTTAGAATATCAAACTACATCATGAATTATATATGCAAAAGGGTTGGACTAGATTGGCCAGACCACCTTATCCAGGAATTTCATAACTTCTGAGTGCTTAACTTTGAAGCCCTGATGTTTTTTACAGAGCTTTCAAAACTAATGACAAATAGTGTTTGTCAGGATCTAAGACATAGAGTGACAAGCCAGAGGGATGCCTGTAGCAGCCTAACATTTAAAATGGTGGTGTCAGAATTTCAGGTATCAAGTTTGAAAAAGCAGTCAAGACACAGGGTCGGGCTTTGAAGTAAAGTTTTGGCAAAGTGAGCAGGCAGGAAAAAGTGGATCTTGGACTTATACAGGGAGAAGCTTTCTCATAGACATGGCTTAGTCCCCCATTCATGACCTGTTCAGTGGACTGAGTCAAAATGACAGAGAGGATGCCTTCTGCAATGGAGAAGGAAGGTCTTAGGGGGAACTAGGAATTCAGTTTTAGCAGTTTAATTTGTAATTGGCTGAATATCCACAAGGAAACCAGTAAAAACAGACAGATACTTTATTACAGTGTTTATACTATGAAACATAGAAATGTGTGAAAGCAAATATATCAGTATATATCAGAATTAAAGGGGGTATAGTAGAGCAAAATAACATGTGGCAGTAATTGTGATACTTTCACATTACATCAGTGAGATGTTAGATTCCAACTGTCACAGTCTGTGACTTGGTTGCTTTTTCTTCCAAAAAACGATTTCCATAGGATTTACGGCTTGGAAACCTGTTGTTGGGCTGGGCAATGTAATTAGCCCTAATTTTTATATTAAATACCAACAGATGAGATCATTTGTATTCTGCTATCTTTGAGCATGATCCATTATATAAAGTCTTGGAAGAGAGATTTTATTCTTACATCGACAAAAATAACGTAATGCTTGGGATGTCAGTTAAGTTCTTGAGGTCCTGGACGAAGTATTAATAAATTGCACACTTTTTTTATTTTACAAGTTGGAAAAAATAATCTGTTTCTAATTGTTGTGCAAGAATACAAAAAATATGCTTATTGACTAGAGAAGGGCATGTTTTCAGTCTCCTTTCTCAGCAGGATATTAGGATTCTAGAAATACTTGATTTGCCTCTTTATCTATGTACTTTGTCTTCACACATGTGCTGTAACTGCATACACTTGTGAAGCACTTGTTTTCCTGGGATCTTGGCCTAGGATTTTGTTTCTGGGTATTGTCATAATATAAATATTGGACAACCCCATCCTAGAATTACGATGATCCAAAATAAAAAAAACTTGACACTCTTCAAAATTGGCTGTTCAAAGTTTGTTTCAATTTGAGAGAGATTTATTTCTTGATCAAGGTAGACAAGGTTCTTTGGGTGTCTTTCTTTTATCTTGATCGAGTAATTTGACACACTGATAAACCCTAGGGAATTTTACTCATATATATGACTATCAGGGTAAAGGGGGAAAGAGAAGAAGATACAATTTAGAGGAAAACCTGAACTGAAAACATCAGCTTATGGAAAATTGAATAAAACAAGTCCTCTTTGACAAGAACTGACAAGTAGTAATTGTCCTACACATTTGTAAAGATCAGGGAAGCGTAGTCATGTGCCCTCAGGCCATCCATCTTGTGTTCTTTCTCCTCTTTAATATACACTTCTACAGACTTGGTTCACTTTACATGTCTCGAAAATAAAACTCATTTTGCGTCAAAGGTATCCTCGTAGCTCTGCAGAGCCCCAGAAGAGTGCACCCCGGTAGTGCTCAGTGGTGGTCCAGGGAGGCTGACAATGCATTGACTGCTCTCTATGTAATGGCAGGTTGGTATGTAATCTGGGGTATGGGCTGTTAGCCCTTGCAGGGGCTGAAATTCAGGTCCAGACTGAGGGTCAGTTCAAGAACAATTCATCCTTTTAAATATATGTTGAGGGACTTAAGCAGAGAGGCCTTCTGCTGGTTTTCTGTGAAGGAGAGAAGTTTGCTTACTGGATTCAGAGCCGTCCCTAGGGTACAGCAAATTGGGGCGACCGCCCCAGGCCCTGTGCTTTGGGGGAGCCCCGTGGAGCTGGGCGGAGTGGCTGTGGCCCCTCCCACAGGGCCCACCTGGAGCTGGTAGCTCTGCCCCCATGCCGTGGGAGAAACATGGAGACCCCCCCTCCATGCAATATGAAAGAGGCCCCACACAGACTGATTTGCCCCGGACCCCGCACCCCCCTCAGGGTTGGTTGGCTCTGACTGGATAGGACCAGAATTTAAGGTGCAGAAGCACACAATGGGTGTATCTGCATGTGCGCTTTACTGCCTGTTAGACTAAAGTAGAAGTATCACCATCTCCACTTGTGCAGCAATTACTGCATGTTGGATTAATTTAAAGTGCTTTTGGCTAGTACTGCATGTATTGGGTGCAGTTTGTGCCTGGTCAGCCTCCTGCTTGGTGCTGAGCCACGTAGTTGGTAGCTTCTCCAGCCACATGGCACAGGCAACTCTTCAGCTGCCTGATGCTGGCTCCAGGACCTCTGGCCTGACTCCCAGCCAGCTGCTGCATGCCCCCTGGTCACCATGCCCCACTACTGCAGGCATCTGCTGGGTGATGCACTCCCCTCCAGATCCCGGCTCTGATTCATGGGACCCCTGGCAGCTGTTGCATGCCCCCTTGGCAACACGCTCTACTTCTGAGAGCAAGTTTCAGGCAGTGCAGCCCCCTAGACTCCAGCTCTGACCTCTCCAGAGCTCCTGGCAGTTGCTGCCTGCCCCTTGGGCACCATGGCTCACTGCTGGGAGCATGTGCCAGGTGCTGCAGCCTCCCCATAACCCAGCTCTGACCCCCAGAACTCCTGCCAGACAGAGCCTGCCTCCCAGGTACCATGCCCCATGCCAGCAGGCATATGCTGAACAATGCTAATACCCAGAGCTGAGGCCTGTCCCCCCCATGCTCCCTGCCAGTCTAGGGCTGCCCACCCCATGTCCCCTGTCAGCCCCGGGGCTGCCCCCCTCCCCCTTACCCTGCCAGTCCATGCCTAGCACCTGGAAGCTGTGGCTGGAGTGTAGAGTTCCACCTGGCTGCTGCAGCGGGGCAGTGCAGGACAGGAGCAACCATGGGCTAAACTGCTCCTGTCAGGCTCAATTTGCTCCCAGCACAAGCACATGTGTAGATGTATGCCCAGGCACAGTTTAATCCACCCAAAATAACTGCCCAGTAAATTCAGGCACGTTAATTGCATGTGTAGATGCACCTAGTAAGTGCTACTCATTTATTAAATGTAGTAGGTGTGTGGAGGATAAAATGTAGAAAGCTGTACAAGGAACCTAGACGTTAATATTTTTGGGGGGATTGTTTAGGGGACTAGGACATGTCCAGTGATGTTAGTTTTCACTGCCCTATGTATTCTGTTTGCCCCTTGCTAGGATTGTTTGCCTTGCTGGAGAAATTAAGCCCTTCCCTATTGCGTAGTTTCCTTCTACCTATTTTTGTGCAGCCCTATGGCATTATTTTCTTGATCAGAAAGTTGTTAACTTCAGACACACCAGACCCACTCTTTCTATCACTGCTGTTCAAAAGCCATGATTGTAGGTTGGGTAGTTACACTGCCCATTAAAAAACTGTTTTCTGTTGCTTCTAACTTTGTCATATTTTGGATATATGGGGGTGGGGAGGAGAGAGCTCCAAACATTTTGGTATGTTCAGCCTGTTTAGAAAGCCACCAAAAGAGCTTTATTCTGGTTCTGTTTTCATTAGCAAGTCCCTCCCCCTGTACGCCCATAGAGAGAACAAATGGCTCTAATCTGCAGCTGAGAAGCACTGACTCTCAATATCCATTTCACTTCATTGTATTTACCCGGATCAGGACATCCCAGGGTTCCCCTGAGATGTCTTGCAGGATCCTTTTAAGAATGTTGTGCAATATTAGCACTGTTGGGTGTGCAAACACTTGCACATGAGTCACAAGATAAACCTTGGATGTCAAATAAGAATCCATGGTGTGAAAAATATGCTGACCTGGTGTGGTCTTCCTAAATTCTTTGCAACAGAAGCTTTGCTCAATTATTTTTCCGTAGTTAAAAAAAAAATGAATGAAAACAAAGTTAGCATTTTCAGGGAGGTGGGGGTGGGGGAGAGGCTTGAGTCTACCAAGGAGTGAAAAACACTGTTCTAGATGCTGTGAACCCACTACTTGGAATGGCAAACATTCATGATATTTAGGACTTCATATACCATGCTTGCAGGGTTTTAGGCCAGGGGTAGGGAACCTTATCTGGTTGTGGGCCAGAATGACCCACCCCAGGTCAGAGATGGGTGGGTAGGAAGGATCTTGTAGGACCCTGCTGACACTGCCCATCTCCATGGTGGAATGACTCATCCGTGCTGGCGAATGCCACTGAAGTCCCCCACCTGCAGACTGTATTCTGAACTTAGCTTACCATTTGCCGTTCACTCCTTCATAGATAACTCTTTCACATGATTTGCTTGGCTGGGTGCCCAGCCGATGCCTAGTTTCCATGGCACTTCTGTAGATGAAAATCCTTATGTGTTGATTCGTAGGACCACTAGTTATCAGTGCCATTCTTTCCATAATATAAAATGGTCCACATTATAAGGATTTACAGTAAGGATAAGGATTACAGGATTTACACAGTATTTGTGGCATGTACTCTACCCTCTTCATTATAAGACTTATCCTTGGTCCTTTAAGTAGAAGTGTAAGCAAGTTAGCTGTACTCCAGACCAAAACGGAATAAAATTATCTGAAGGAATTTGCAAGGGCTCTTAGTGGCTTCTGTATCCAGTATGAGCTCTCTGGTGATGAGAGCACCGTTGGGTTTATTGGAAGGTATCCATGAACTATAACAATTTATGCCTTCAGTTGAAAAATGCATTTCCCACTCACTTGCAAATTAAACTGTAGACTTCGTTTTGTAAATATTTACTTTATCTTCCTTTACCTCCATATTTTTTCCAGACTGTTTGTGTCTACTTGACTACATTTTTGCAGGAAATCCTGTTTGCTAACATAGTCCTATAATTAATTGTTTTTGAATACCTTCAGGATTTGTTATTATCAATTCTGAAACCATTGTATGATGCACTTGTATACTTTTTATTAATTTCTTAGTATTGATATCTGCTAGAGTGAATATATTTTGTAAAATATCGCAGATTTTTTACAAAACAATTGATACTTTAACCTGATGCCAAATAGAGAGCAAAACCAAAGTAAAGGTAACCTGAGATGCTTCACAGTGTTTGCTACAAATTGGGACAATAATACTCAGGATTTTTTTCCATTGCTGCTACAGACTCAATAGTGGAAATAGATGCAAGTAATTTTGTTCATCTTATCTACATGTTGTCTTTTTTCTCCTTTGTGATGCCTTAAGCAGTGGCCTCAAAACAGAAGATGCAGCTAAAATGGCATGCATGTTTTATGTTCTCTCTAACTTTAAGTGAGATCAGGTATCTGGTCCAAGAAATAATTGTCTTTCCTGTACAAAAGGATCTGTTTCTAATGGAATTATGCTGTTCAAATGCAATTTTTTGGAATCATATTTTTACATAGTGTGTAGGTTTCAGCTTTTTACTATGTATATTAAATTCTTTAAACTTTATACATTTTCTTAATCTTGAGGGCAAAAATAAACTTGTTATTTTGATTTCTGACCCATGAAGCTGATTTTAGTCTTGAACAGCTTAGTGTTTTGTGTTCAGCTGGTGCTCAGTTCATTACTTTGTACTTCCTCTAAGGCTAAAACCTAAGTTTCCAAGCACCAAATATGCTATTTCAAACAGTACCGTAGTTTCCAAATAATTCTATATTCACAGATTTTACTGGGTATTTTAATTGTTCAAACTAGGGGAAATTTTACTACAGCTCTTGAAAGTTTGGAAGTAGGTTAGTATATTTGCAGGGGAGGGGATTTTGCCTGTGGTCTGTGTCTCTTCTTCATTTGGCATCATTTATCATGCACATTTTGGTCGCTATCAGTTTACCTTTCCCCCTCTGATCTTGTATTTATTTCAGTTTTTCATCTCTTTCAGGCTATCCTGGCAGCTTAAATTCAGCCTTGCTTTCAACAAATGCTAAGCTGCCCTTACTCCCTTCCAAACCATCTGCTCTGCTCTGCCCTGCCCCTGTTGCTTCATGCCAATGTCCTCTCCCCTGTGCAGGTTCCAGATTTCAGTTTCATTTGTCTGCCTAGATACAGAGGGCAAGGAGAGAAGTAATCTCTTTCCAGCAGTTCAATAATCAGTCTTTTTTGGAATTTGTAGTTAAAATAGTTAACCACATCTTGGTTTTTCTCTGACTTTGACTTCTAACATTTCCCTGATACCATGTCATTTCATCTCTCTGGTTTACCCTCATCAGCTTTATCATGGTCAAACTCCTAATCCTTGCCCGAGTGATTTTGTATAGTTCTCTTCCATGTACAGCTCTGATTTTTGTCTCTCTTTCCATGGGTCCTATACACTTTTCCTTGCCTCCAAATGCTTGTTGTCTGACTATGCCTGTTGTACCCCTCTTTCTTTCATTTTTGTGCTAAAGGTTCTCTCTCTTGCAAAGTGAATAGTATCTGGTACACACAGATCCTTAAAGCCAACCATCAGGCTTTATACAAGAATATGTACTTTCCCAGGTTGAACTGATGGACTGCGCACACATTTAAGCTACACTTAGGCTTCTTAGTTCTCTCTCTCTCTAACTGGATGGTTACATATCTCTTTGTTGTTGTAGTGGAGCCTATGGTGCATGTCCAGTTTACATGGAGATCTAAGGATTTCAGAGAGGCAGAGGTGTTTAGGGTGTGGTGACTCCTGTAATCTCATCCAAAAATGTGAACTCCTCCCAGCCCCATGGATCTAGCTGCAGGACTGCATATCGTACATCACTTCCTATCTGAACATGCAGGTCAACATTTCCAAATTGGCACAAATGGTCTGCATAACTTTACATTTCAGCTAATCATTGCAGCCTTAATTACAAGCTGTGCCATGGAGAATAACAAGACAGCATCATTGCTAATATTGCCTTGCTGTACAGCTGTGTGGGGCTGTCAGGCCGCTAATGTAAGTGTTTAGTTCTTTGCCAGTTTTACCCATTTTAATGATAGTGATTTTCTTAAGGCCGCAAAACCCACAAATAGCATGAATTGAGCTGTCTCCCAGGAAGATTTGTTTGTCTTGTCTGCCTTTTTCTTTAGATTATATATAATGGAAAACCACAAAATAAAAATGTCCACAGGTTCTGCTGCAGCATTTCCTCCCTCTTTTGTGAATAAGGACTTGTAGAGCATTGCTTAGATTAATAAATTTCAAGGCCAGAAGAAACAACTGTGATAATCTAGTTTGACCCTACTGCATAACATAGGCAATAGGACTTCCCTCAATTCATTCCTGCTTCAAGTCTGATAGCTATGGTGGAACTAGAGCATCCATTTTAGAAAATCAGCCCATCTTGACTTAAAGATTTCTAGTGTTGGAGAATCCACAGCCCTTGCTAAATTGCTTTGTTTCCCTCTCCATTAAAAAAGGTGTGCTTTATTTCTAGTCTGAATGTCTTGCTTCACCTACTAGCCATTGGAGCTTGTTACATGTTTTGTCTGTACACTGGAGAGCCCCCTGTTCTCAAATTTCTGTTCCGCAGACGGGTACTTCCACACCTTAACCTTCCTTTAGCTCTAGACTTAAACAGACTTAGATACTTGTAAGTATCACTGTAAGGCACGATTTCTAGTCCTTTAACTGTTAACATCAGTCTTTTGTAAGCCATCGCCATTTCCTAAATATTCTTCTCTGTTCTAGTCCAGTAGCCGTTCTTCAGTGACAAATACCCTTACCGGGCATTCCCCTGTTTGTTTATTCAAGGATCATGTCAGGCCTTTTGGCCACAGTGGTGCACTGCAAACTTAAATTTAGAGATCTCAGTCATGACCCTTCAGTCCTCTTCAGAGTCATACCATTTCTTATCCTGTCATTATGGCTTAGGTGTGTGATATGTGGCTGTATTTGAAACACATGTTGCTTGATCAGTTTCAGAAGAAATGGATCAGTTAGTACCAGTGACTCATCCTGTTCATTTTTTTGCCATACCACCCACTATTATGTCATCTGCAAACTCTCACAGTAATGATTGCATTGTTTCCCAGGTCATCAATAAAATCTAGAAATAGCTTTAATAGCTTTGGAATGGTTATTGGCTTTTAACATGGTGAATAATTAGTTTCTGTGGAATCCCACTTGATGGTGATTCTTTGCTTACAGTTGCCTTTGGAGATCTGTCAGTTAGCCAGGTTTTAATCTATATAATATGTGCCATTTTTTATCATTCTAGTTTCTTCATTAAAGTGTGTTGTGGTACCAAGTCAGATAAATTCCTTCTAGGTATCTAACTTTTTAACTTTATCAATCATGCTTGCAGTCTTATTGAAAAAATTAGTTTGACATGAATTTTTTCCTCTTTTATTAATATTATTTATATGACCCTCCTTTAATTCTTTATTAATCAATTCCTGTATTGGCCATTCTGTTGTTTTCCCCAAAACAATGTCAGTCTGACAGGCCTAGAATAACCTGGGTCTGGTTTGTTTATATTTTTAAAGTACTGGTACAACATTAACTTTATCCCAGCCGGCTATACCTTCCCAATTGCTCCAAGACCTATTGAAAATTAGCACTGATGATCCAGATAGCTTCTCAGCTAGCTTTCATACAACTCTTGGGTGCTAGAATGATCTAAACATATGAGATGAAAATTGCCTCCTGAGTTACTGTTTGAATGGAAAATATATCACCCTCACCAGATATGAATGGTGCATCAAGGTTTTTTTCCTTTAACAGATTGGGAATATTTATTGATGACCACCCTTTTTTGCAATTTTACTTATAGTTCCACTGGTTGCATATAGTAACGGTCCAGTAACTTGGTTAGAATTCCTTTTGTTCCCAATATGTTTTTTAAACCTTGTTTCTGTGCTCAGCTCTCACCATAGAGTTCTCCTTTTCCCTGTTTCTTTCCCCATAAATTTCGAACTTCAGATTTGTAGTAATTATTTTAAACTTCAGCTTTTTTCATTATATGCCTTTAATTGTTTAGTATTGCATCAGTTTTTATATTGCAGTTATTCCCCAGCAGGCTGGTGGTGGTGTTTTTTAAACCAGCATATCCTTCCTTCTCACTCATAGGATTCTGAGTTTTTGGGGATCTGGTAGAATGCTCTTGAATAGTTCTTAATCATTTATACTATTATATTTAAATGTTTTGTTCCAACATCTTTGTGAAATGATAATTCTTTAAGTACAAAGTTCATCTATTACTGGTTTAGGCTTTCTTCTCCTTAGAAACGTTATAAAATCATGATCACTTGCACCTGCACAGCCAGTAATTTCTTATGTGCTTGATCATTTTTCTTTATCACTCAAGTTCATGCCTTACGAAGAGTTCCTTCAAGTTGAATTTAACTGAATTAAAAAATTGTCATGGATGATTTCTTAGAAGCTCTGACACGTTAATACTGGCAGTTTGAGAAGCGCTTTAACCTAACCATGCCGTACTTAGATTTGAAATCATCCATGATTATGCAGCTTTCTTTCCTACCCATTAAATATAGATCATAGATACAAGCCAGTCATCCTGTTCTTCTCTGTGATTTGGTGATCTATAACAGACACCAAGTAGTACCCCAACTTGTGCTTTTTCTGTTAGACCACTGCTCCATGAGTGCTATTACTAGGCTGTTGGAAGGAAGTCCCTGTACATTTGAATTGCATAGAATCATAGAAAATGAGGGTTGGAAGGAAGCTCAGGAGGTCATCTAGTCCAACCCCCTACTCAAGAGAGGACTATCCCCAACTAGGTCATTCCAGCCAGGGCTTTGTCAAGCTGGCCCTTAGAAACCTCTAAGGATGGAGATTCCACCACCTCTCTAGGTAACCCGTTCCAGTGCTTCACCACCCTCCAAGTGAGAATGTTTTTCTTAATATCCAACCATCAACCTCCCTTGCTGCAACTTGAGACCATCACTCCTTGTTCTGTCATCTGTCACCATTGAGAACAGTCTACCTCCATCCTCTTTGGAATCCCCCTTTAGATAGTTAAAACCTGCTATCAAATCCACCCTCAGTCTTCTGTTCCGCAGACTAAATAGGCCTACTTCCCTCAGCCTCTCCTTAGAAATCCTGTTCCCCAGTCCTCTGACCATTTTTGTTACCCTCCACTGAATTCCCTTCAGTTTGTCCACATCCTTTCCATAGTGGGAGGTCCAGAACTGGAGTGAGTACTTCAGATGTGGCCTCACCATTGCCAAATCAAAGAGATTAACCACATCCCTCAATCTGCCATGCCATTCTGGATCCTAGTCCTGCTCTCCTGAGTGTCTGCAACTCCACCCAACTTGGTGTTATCCACAAAGTTGCAAAGAATGGACTGAATCACATCATCCAAATCATTAATGAAGATTTTGATAAGTCCCGGACCAGGACAGAACCTGGGGAACCCCACCTGAGACCTCCTCCCAACGGACATTGACCACTGAAAGCTACTCATTGAGGACAATGAGCCAACCAGTTATGTATCTGTCATACAATACTTTTGTCTAGTCTGTATTTCCTTAACTTGTTAATGGGAATGTTGTGGGAGACAATTTCATAAATCTTGCTGATGTCAAGATATATCGCATCTACTGCTCTCCCCCCTGTCACCTTATTATAGAAGGAAATCATGTTGGTGAGACATGACCTGCCTTTGGAGAATCCCTGCTTCCTCTTCCTGTCCACCTTGTTCTCCTTCAGGTGCTTCCCTGTGGATTCCTTGAGAACCTGCTGCATGGAAGAAACCTTATGGGGCTTTTTAGTCTTCTGGGGCTTCACCCAACCTCCACGAGTTCTCAAAAAGAATAGCCAGTGGCTCTGAAATTAGCTCTACCCTGCCAACTTGCAAGTGTCTGGCTTCACTAAGGCAATCCCTAACCTTTTCTTCCACTGCTCTAGGCTGTTAGTCTCCTTCCCTATCTTGCCGCCAGCTGTTTATCATCTTTTAGCCACCCCTGTTTGTAAAAACTGAAGTAAAAGAGCCATCCAAGTGCAAATCAAGAAGACCTTTTCCAGCCGTGCAACAGAATAGCAATAGCAACGCTTGCCTCTAAATACTACTGTGAGGCCCAGTGAATATTTAGCAAGGCACTTTCGGATCCATGGGTAGAGAGTGCTGTGAAAAGCACAAATCATGAGTGTAACTTACTGTCTTGAGTGCTGGGGTTTCTGCCATTTCCACTTCGGAGTTTATTCAGCACCCTAATAGATGTCCGTGTTTTGCAGTTAATCCGGAGGTTCAGCTGACATTTTCTTTTGTTTAATTCAGTCATCTCTCCAGAGTTCGGTGGAAGTTGGCAGTTCACTCCCTATCTGTTGTGCTTATTAATGTTTCAGGAGTAGAAATAGAGAGGGGAGGGTTCAGCAGCTAATGTACTGGTCAAAAAATTGTTTTTTCAGTATATTTCCCAGTTCCACGCTGGGGTGCATTTTCCCTTTCTCACAATACATTATTCAAAAACGCTGCCTCCTAAACTCTTATTTTGCATTTACATTCACTTTGCAGCCAAAGCAGTTCAAAATATTTTTCAAAGAAGCTACTTGTGTCAGAAGTTGCTTGTCCTCCCAGTGCTTCTTTTTTCCTCTCCAAAAAATGAATTGCGCCTTCGGGGATAGACCAATACTTGGTTTAACCTGTTCTTGAACGCCTTCCAGTAGGCTTTCTTAGATTACTTCTAAGTGATTATACTGTCTCCACAACACATATTTGTAAAAGATTTTTCTTGGTACAGCCCACTATATCGCAGTGCTGACGTGATACACAATATCCAGAAAAGGTGTCTTGTTGAATGTTCTTATAGCACCTCCTACTGGCTCATTTTGGGACATTTCCTAAGCATTTACATCAGATATTAGATTTACCTACGGCCACCAAGAGCAATGTAGATAACATGGTTGCAAGGATCGGGAATGGGCTTCCAAGGGAGGTGGTGCTAGCCCCATCCTTGGGGGTCTTCAAGAGGAGACTGGACAGGCACCTGGCTGGGATCACATGACCCCAGGTTTGGTGACCCTTTTCTTGCCTGCCAGGGGCAGGGGGTCAGACTCGATGGCCCACTGAGGTCCCTTCCGACCCTAGAATCTACGAACTTCAAAGTTTCAACACAAATTGGGAAGTAAATGCTAGTGAACCTGACTCATGCTCATGTTTTGTCCTTAGCACTGGGGAATCACTAGTTTCCTCCCTTGGGGAACACTAGAGAAGACAGTCAAACCCTACTCTGTTTCTCTCATACACGTATATGCACTTCTGGTGTCGGTTAAGTAAAAAATACATTCAAGTGGCAGAATATTTCTGCAGCCAATATACTGTAGATATAGTCTGCTTCAGAGTTCATAAGGGGAAGCTATAGTGCTTTGAGGAGCATAGAAAACTCTAAAAGCTATTCTGCCTACAAAAATGTTCATTAGACAAAAGAAATTCTTCGGTTTGTACTTGCTTAAAAATCATTCTGATATGGTAACCATTCCAGCATGTAGGGGATAAGTTCCATACAGTAACAGTGTCCTACGGCCTAGGTGTTAGCCAAGGCTCAGCCAAAAATAACAGATTTTGCAATATCCTTTTGAGGGATTCTAAAGGACAGGTTTCAAACCTATGGCCCATGGGCTAGATCCAACCTACAAAGCCCCATAATCCAGCCTGTGGCGCTGCCCCTTTTGCTGTGCTTGATCATCCCTGCATACAGTGTCTGGGATGTATGCTACCTGCAGTGCTTGCTTGGGCTAGGTCCCATGGTGCCTGCTAAGGGGGGCATCCCAGACAAGCCTGTGTGGGTATGGCCTGAGCTGAATTAGGCATGTGGGGAGGGAGGCTCCATGGGCCTGATCTGGCCCATGGACTGGCCCTGCACCACTCATCCAATTCACAGGGCCAGATAAATTTGACACCCCTGGTCTAAAGGAATGAGATATTTTCCCCCAAACTTCCACCTTCTCTTTTAAGAGCCAAGTCACTGTGTACTATGATGTTCCTAACATTTCTTCACTCTATTTTTTAAGACTAGTATCAACAACTTCATTTCCATAACACTCCCCATATTCAAAGCACTTAACAGACATTATCTAATTAACATTCACCACAGTCACACCCATGGTACAGATGAGGAAAGTACACAGAGGAAAAGGAATGCGTGTCAAAAATAGAGCTAGAAATATAGATTCTTGACTTTGACCCCCATGATAAAACTAAAACCAGGATCATATTTCTGCTTTATGTAGAAAGACAGCCAGACGAGACTAAGAAATGCTTATTGTTTTTATATCCAAAGGTGGCAAATCAGTACACTGAAGAGCATTCATTAATGTCTAATAATGCAAGAAAACTGTCTCAAAGAAAAGGACAGAAGAAAGCTATGACTTTCTCAGTCTCTGGAACCCTCTTCTCTGCCCCTTACACCTTCAGGTGTAACCATCTGGAGTCCTGACAAGATATCTAACTCCTTAGCCTTTTTATCAGCCTCCCACCAATCTACAGCTGTCGGAAGCACTTAGAATATTCCCTCAGTCTATGAGCTTGATAACAGTGAGGCAACACAGAAATAAAGATTATCAAGGACAAGGGTGTGGACAGAGGCCCTTTTCCCTTCCTAAATTTCCACTGCTGTTTTTACAAACTAGAATGATGGCTCAAGAACAGGTTTCCAGCTTCCCTAAAACTTGGCTTTGACAACTGTCTGTTTACCTGAAACGGGCAATGCAGTGTTACTTCTAAAGACAGGAATTTTTCACAACTCAGATTTAGCAATGTTGTTGTCAGCACCATATAGTAGTCTTTCTGATGCACTTAAATTCATATAAGAAAGCATGCAAATATAAGATGCAACCCAATCCAAACTCTGTAGGTAGCCACGTGATCCGTGGTCCAAGAAAAGGTCTGGTGGAAAACATGAGAATGTAATGAATTCATGGTCTAATAGACCGATGGCATGAAGTTCCAAAGTTTGAGGCTGTTTCATGAGAAATGTTCTCTTTAACCTGTCTAGTTTCCTATGTTATGCCTGTCATAATATGATCACTGTGGCCAGGTACAGATTTTACACATAAACAGGTGTAAGTAACCAAAACCCAGTCTAAACCCATAACAGTATAGAAGTTCAGCGCACAGACCAATTTAAAAATGGCACAACCTGGTCTAAGGTAGACCTGGGTAGATGTAGTATCAAACTTAAGTGATTTAGGTTAGACTTGTCTATTGAACTTCACTAACAGATTCTCTCCCAACTCAAGTTAGGTTGCAGTCCCCCAGCCTAGTCCAGGCTGCTTCGTGGGCCCCGCTAACTTCCCCCGACAGGGTGGTGCGCTAGCCTCGGCCACCTTTGTCTGTTCCAGCTTAGCAGACTCTAACAGAGCCTGCTGCAGGCAGGAGGCAGGGCTGGGGGCCGCGCCAGCTGGCAGTGGTGGCAGGATGGGGCTGGCCCCGGCCTGTACCAGCACAGCTGGGGGGGGGGGGGGTCTGCATGGTGGATCCCCCCACTCTGCCTGGCCTGGCTTGCCAGCACAGCTACTCTCTCTCTAGCCCCTTCCCCCCCTGCCAACAGCCAGCTCTGTGGCAGGGCAGAGGAGGGGAGCAGAGGCACCCACCATGTGGACCCACCATGCCCCCTCCCCAGCCTGAGCTGGCACAGCTGGGGGGAGGAGCCATGCAGTGGGGGCCTCTGCTCTGCCTCCCTCCCCCCCCAGTGCTGACAGCTGGCGGCTGCGGGGAGGAGACATGCTGACCAGCAATGCTAGGATGTGCATAGGCCTCCCCCCAACTGTGCTGGTTCAGGGCTGGGGGGGGAACCTCCATTCCCTTCCCTCCCTCCATCACCACTGGCAGTTTGACTGGGGAGAAGGGCTGCGCTGGCCAGTCGGGGTGGCTGGCAGCTCAGCCATGTGTGTTCAGTACCCTGAACTTGGAGCATGGTTGACTTGAACATACCTTATGTACTGCTGTCTCTGTGTTTCTCTGGGTTCTTGTTCTGAATATAAGACTTTCAGAATTGTTATAGTGCTACAAGAGAAGCCCCAATGTCTCTGAATGGATTTAAAGGTGAGCATAGGAAACTACTCCCTGAGGGTTTATAGAAAAGCTGAAAATGATAGAAAACTTGTGTCTGGGGCATTTCAGGAAGGAGAAATCAAGACAGGTGTAAATGGTATCATTTGAGAGTTTGTGCTCTGGATCAACTCCATCTGGCCCAGTGTCTGTCCCAGTCTGTGCAAACTCTCATTATTTGCTATTTGCATTGTGGGAATTCCTAAGGACCCAATCAAGGATCAGGACTCTTTTGTGCTAGGTTCTGTTCAAACATTCAGCAAAAAGGCCCCTAAAGGCTTAGAATCTCACTATAAAATGGGAGAGAGAAGGAGAATACAGCATACAAATGAGAGAGCACCAGGTAACCATGAGACCGTGATGAGCAGCATAATGAGCAGAGGTGACAGGGCAGGAGTTCCCTAACTACTGTTGATTTCTGGCAGGCAGCAAAGTTTGTGTTTGGGCAGTGTAGTGTCTTTGCAGATTTTTAATGCAGGGTGGTGGGGGTGGAAGGGGATCCCTTATACAATGTATAGCATGAAAAAAGTGTGAAGTTGCTTGTAGAAAATTTTGACAAATGTATGTTCAGAACTGGCATTATTGGTGGAGTTAGGCTGGAAGTTGAAGTCTTGATAGCACACAAGACCTGAGAGAAGGTAGGAATAAACCATGGAGGGCCTTAAAAAGAAAAGATTGAATAAATTTGTATTGAATGTGATGGAAGGGAAAGTAGGAGTTAGGTGCTTCTTCTGGCTTATTTTTATGGTGATATTATAAATAGATGGAATAAAATGCACTGCTGTCCTGTGCGCGCGCACACTCATAATTCCTAGCCATATGGTCACTTTGCTGCTCTGTTATAAACTGTGTTCAGCTTCACTCATCTCACCTAGGGAATGATTTACTGGAGCAGAGTCTGACAAAATCTTGAAAAGGGCAACAAAATGTTTAGAGGTGTGTAGGATTTGCTAGATTGCAGAGCTAGATTGCTTCCCTTGATTAGCGTGAAGAGAAGAGGCAGAGATGGATAATACTGAAGGGTGTATTAAACACAGTCAACAAAGGAACAGTTATATAACTAAAGAACAGCACATTTACAAGCACCTTATAAAGTAAATTTGCTGTTGAAGGAGCTGCTGCTGTCACAAATCATACATTCTTTAGCAGACTTAGATATGTTTGTGCAGTTCCTTGTGATATCATATACTGTTATTTGTATATCGGACAGGACTTTTATAATACTTTATGTGGAAGTACACTTTACTTAACTCACATGCTAAGGATTAATGCTTGGTAACATTTTTAGGAGCAAACCATCATAAATTCCATCAGTTCCGAATAGAACTTTTATTCCTAAGTCACTTATGTTTTTGACATGTCTACCCAGAGTGAAAGTAGCAATAAAAAAGATGCACACAGGCACTCTCCATGTTCAAAGATTTTGTAAGTCAATGCTTTATTCCCTGAATTATACTAAAGAGAGTCTGGGCTGCTTAAAAAGAACATGCATTGTGTATGAGTGCTGATACACTTACCAAAATACATTCCATAAAGAAGACTTCTGTCCTAAGCTTTTGTGAACTAAACTCATGTTTTGAGTGAAATGAAGAATGTTCAAGCTCTTATGTATATCTGGGGCTCTGGAAAATAAATATATAGCATGAGATGAAGAACTTCAAGACTGTATTTTAATAATTAAACATGAAAGCAGAACTGAAATTGCAGATGCAACCTTAACTGTATTATTTCCTGGCCTTTGAGTACTTAACCCTGAAAATGTGACATCCCTTCCCATAGTTTATTGTATGACATGTCATTGTAATTCAAGGTTCTCTCTCATTTTTCCAAGATCTAATAAATCTGTTATCCACGTGACTAATGCACTCAGTATTTTCTTTTTAAACTCCTAATTGAAAGAAATGTTCTCCCTGTGAATAGCTAATTTTAAATTTGTAACTTGTCGTTACAATAAACCTTTTTTTCTTTTCTTCAATTTTTTTCAGTTTGTTTTCTTTGTTGTCCAAAAAGCACAACAAAGTTCTGGAGCAAGCCACACAATCCTTGCGAGGTTCCCTCAGTTCAGATGACTCTCCGCTTCCTGATTATGTGAGTATTTGAGCTTGTGTTTTAGCAAATGTTTCAAAATAGAAGCAGCAACATCCCCAAATCTGCAAAAGTTTATCAAAGTGTGTGACAACCAGGCAACCACCAACACCATAATGTAGGAACCTCTGTGAATGACATCATGTCTGAAACTTAGTAAGAAAATGAAAAATATACTTAGAAATGGCCAAACAAAACCACAGCTATTCATAGCTAAGAAACCTACTGTAAGTCCGTCAGTTTGCAGTTTCAAGATGGTTGTAATTGTATGCATTTAATAGATATTGTTAAAAACGTTATTTTTAAAATTAGCTTTTTGGCATTTACCAGTAGTTTAAATGCTTGAAATATTATGTAGATCAGTTCAAGCAAGCAATAAATCTCTGAAACCGCAAAACCTAGTATATTTTGCGGTCCTTGATTAAGCTAATATTTTCTGAACATACACACACACACATATACAAAGTTAAAGGATGGTTTTAATACTGTTCTAGTAAGCCAGTGTCTGTACGTAGGCAGCCATTCATAACTTAATTGCATGGCTGCCAGAAAACATCTTACTTGCTGTACTGTTAATCAGTGCGACAAAGAAACTTCTTCCAAAGTCATAAGTAACAATATAAACATATTCTCTTCAAGTGTCTTTTGGTTATATTGATTTGCATTCTTACCTCTTTATATTTATGTACAAAACTGCTTTTCCCAGATGTATGAATTGCTGCGAGTTTGAACATTGAAATACAACTTTCATCTTTGCCTTGTTTTCGTAAGTCTGCTGGAAACCATTTTTCTCAGGCAGTACATACTGCATTGCTCTATCGCCAGGTATTTAAAGCTATTAAGACTTTGTCATCTTATCTAATAGGTCAGGTTTTGAGGTCTCAGGATAAATCATTTGAGTGGCAAGGTTTTTGTCCTGCATCTCCTGGTCAATATTCGTACGTAGTCCTCCAAACCAGAGACATTTTGTTATTCAAAAGCAGAATGCAGGCCAAGGTTATTGAGTCAATAAATCACCTGCTGTTTCTTTCTATTTATTCTTGCCACCTGTGATGCCATATTTCGGAGGAACTTCATTACAGCACCAGTGATTTTTATGGTATCTGATTTATTGGTTGTGCTTTCCTGCAGTCGCACTCTAACATATGTGCAGTTTTGGAAAGCCTAGAGACTGTATTTAAAAAAAACCAAAACAAAATCCACCTTCTCCCAAAGTAAGGAAGTATATCCAGTTTATTTTAAGGATGCAACCAGAATCTAAAAACCCTTTCATCTGGATAACCTTGAACAAGTGAACTTGTGGGTTATGGAGGAACTTCCAAAGTAATTTAGTCCAACTCCCTGCACTAATTCAGGATGCACTGTTTCTCAACTATCTGAGTCAAGTGCCTATCCAGCCTCTTCCTGGAAACCTCCTCCAATGAAGGAGATACCCTCAGTGTCCTTTAGATGTAGAAATACTTGGAAATGATTTGGTGCTATAATTCAATTAGCTTTGAACTAATACCTGCACATGGTGTTACGAGAGACAGCTGCTAGAGATGGTATTTGTGGATACAGTATTAACCATCCTGAGCACTGGTGACACTGGTCACTAAGAATGTGAAGTTATTTCCCAGAGGGGATATAAACCTCAGTGCTTTGTAAAGTTTTAACTAAGGTTCTTAGATCACTTCATGTTCCAGTTCCTTTAGTTACCAGAGTCTTTGTAACCTACCCTGAATTCTTGTGTAGAGTTGCTTTGACTGGTTTCAGATGAGAAGTGACTGTATTTTCACCATAGTGACTTGATCAACCTGCGTCTCTCAAATCTATCTCGCTGGTATATTTTGGAGTTGAATTAATTATGTAAGGCACTGGAAGGTGTCTGAGCCTGTGTAGGCTAGTGAAAAGTATTTTAACACTAGCATATATTTTTGATGGCTGAACTAGAGCTATGTTTGGCCTAACCTGGCTGTCTGGAAGGTGTTAAGTATCTTGTCATAGGAGAAGATGCTTAATTTATGAAGAGACCCTGGGATTCCCTCCTCTAGGCAAGCAAAATACCACTGTTCAGAGGAAGAGAAGGTAGCATAAAACATAAGAATGCTCTTTAGGCTGTGACTTTGGTTTGGTGCTGGATATCAACTAAATGCAGCTGGGAAACGATCTGGAAATACATATGCAGTCAGTCCCTCACAAATGGAGGGAGGAAATCATTCTACTTCTATAAGCATGGCTGAGACAACACTTAAGTTTTAGTACAGCAGAGATTAAGGCAATTCATTACTAGAAGAAATGGGGGGAATTCAGAAAACAGGCAGAGGTAGAAAGGCTGAAAAGATGTATGCAGGAGGGAATAAAGACACTTAAAGATTTAAACCGGTATTTAAAAAAGGAAAATGTACTCAAGCTAGTGGCCTGATTTTTTCAGAATCACTTTGGATTAAGCTCAACCTAAATCTCAGTTGATTTCATTAATGTAGACCAGATGTCACGCACTAATTCAGGGGTGTGCAAAATGCAGCCTGTGGACTGGATGCAGCCCACAGAGGGTCTTTGTCTGGCTCACGGTGGGTCCCTTGGTCCCACCTGGCCAAAGCGTTGTCTCCAACCCACGGCACGTTCTGCTGCCCCTGGGCATCCGGCAGGGCTGGGGTGGCTCTGCAACTGAACTGCCTGTCTAGGCAGCCCAGGTGGCAGCAACTCCTTTCCGCTGCCACCACCAGTGACCTCAGCTCTGTGGTACCAGCAACACTGGCCTGCCCCACATCTGCTTTGCACCACCTGGCCATGCTAAGCAATGGCAGCAGTGGCAGCAGCGGGATAGAAGCTGTTGCTGGCGCAGAGGAAAAGCAGCCCCTCTGCGGCCACCCAGAGCCCACACCCGGGCTGCCCTGCAGCTTCTCTCTGCTGCCATCGCTGCCACCTCTGGGTCACCCCCCAGGGCAGTGCTGGCACTGCAGTGGAGCTGTAGGGCAGCTTGGGCATGGGCCCTGGGAGGTTTCAACAGGAACTGCCCAGCAGCGGTGAGGGGGAAGGGCCACTTTTCCTTCATGCCAGCAGCGGCTTCTACCCTAAATTCTAAAAAAAAATTAGATATATACAAGTCAGCAGGGCCGGATGATCTTCATGCAAGAGTACTGAAGTAGCTGGCTGAAGCCATTGCAGAACCCCTAGCAAAACTCTTCCACAGTTTGTGGTACTCTGGAGAAGTCCCTGAGGACTGGATGAGGGCCACTGTTGTGCCCATGCACAAGAGGGGCAGGAGGAACAACCTGGGTAACTATAGGCCAGTCAGCCTAATTTCCATTCTGGGGAAAATCCTAGAAAAGTTCATCAAGGCGTCTATCTGCAATAGGCTTGCAGAAGGTGACATTCTGAATGACAGCCGGCATGGCTTTGTCACGGGTAGGTCTTGTATTACCAACTTTGTCTCTTTCTATGACCAGGTAACTTGCCACCTGGACATGAAAAAGCAGATACCTTGACTTCCAAAAGGCCTTTGATCTAGTGTCCCACAATGTCCTTGCAGGAAAATTGGAGGATTGTGATCTTAACTCCAAGACAGTCAGGTGGGTGAGATACTGGCTGCAGGACAGGACCCAGAGAGTCGTCGTGAACAGATCTGTGTCATCCTAGCAAGAAGTGGGCAGTGGTGTCCCACAGGGGTCAGTGCTCAGTCCAATACTTTTCAGCATCTTTATTAATGTTTTGGGTGTGGGGGTGAAGAGCTCACTGGCCAAGTTCACGGGCAACACCAAATTATGGGAGAGCATGGACACATTTGAAGATAGGCTACAAATACAGGTGGACCTAGACAGGCTAGCAAGTTGGGCGGATCGGAACCAAATGAAGTTCACCCGAAGGGAAAACCTGGAGTAATGGCCACAAATTCCTGAAAGATCAATTCACGCTCAACATCAGGAAAAGCTTCCTCACAGTTAGTGTCCAGGCTGTGCAATAAGCTCCCTCCAGAAGTAGTGTAATCACCTACCCTGGAAATTTTCAAGAGGAGACTAGACAGTCACCTTGCTGGGGTTACCTCACCCCCAGTTACCTTTCCTGCTTGGTGCAGGGGACTGGACCTGATGATCTTGTGAGGTCCCTTCCGGCCTTACAATCTATGAATCTATGCCCGGCTGCTGCTTAGCATGGGTGGGCGGTGTGGAGCAGGCATGGGGCAGGCTGGGGTCAGAGTTGTGCATACGGGTGCCAGCTGGTCCGCTCTAGCTGGAGTGAGTCCAGAGTGGGTGAGATCGGGGCTGGGGCTGCACACTGTGAGTGGTGGTGGGGAGGAGCCGCAAGGTGCATGAGCTCTGGGCTCTTGAGGGAGGAGTACTGACTGGCTCAGGGGGTGCACCTGCTGCTTTGCTTGCACACAAGTAGCCTCACCTGGACCAGCTCCTTTGCAGCCAGGCCTTCTCCCCTGCTGGGTGAAGCCATGCTAATCCTGGGGCTTGGAGGTGGCAGCCCTAGGAGCTCGTGTATATCTCACCCCCCAGCCTGGGCCCTGCAGCCACTGCCACCACTACTATGGGGTCCGATTGGCTTCCATAGCAACAACGGGGGAAGTAGGACTGTGGCAGGTCTGGGCCCAGGTGTTCCCTGTTGCTAGGGGAAGGCAGAGTGGAAGCTCCAGTAACCAGGGCCATGGGTGCTACAACCTGCTGCCAGCAGCAGCCACAGCCCTAGGGCTCAGCAGGCCTGTCTGCCCTGCCCTGCCTGCGGGGAGGGCTGTAACCCTGGCACGCACTTGCATGCATGTCTGTGTCCCAAGCACACCCCACCATACCCGCACACAATATACAGGAGTAAGACTTTATTTTGAGCTATTTTGGGTTAACTCTGTATACACTAAGGAAACGCACATAAATAAGGACAAAAATATTTTTCGAAATAAAATATGTTACAATAGATATTTGATTTTTAGTGCATGATTTGTTTTTTTTTTTCTGGTTCCAAGAAACCCCTCTTCCCAAAACCCCTTTTCTGGTTCCAAGCAAACCCCTCTTCCCAAAAAGAGTACTTTCGGAGGTAAGGGGAGGGACTTTCAGTGGCAAAGGTCAGGGGTTAGGTGTGGGATATCTAGTCCCAAGATGGCAACTGGGCGTGGGGCTACCCTTGCAGCCCTCAACAGCTCACCAAAACCCAGTAAGTGGCCCTCCAGCCAAAATAATTGCCTGCCCCTCACCAGCTTGTTGACGTCCCTGGGGTATACTGCCTGTGGAAGTCCACGTTTATAATGTGTGTTCTCCAAGAAGAGTGATTGCTGTTTCCGTTTGCCTGAATGCCCCTTAAGGAATGTCATGGGACATTTTAGTTCTGCAGGAGCTAGAGGAGGGCAGCTAGTTAGAGGGTACAGCTAATATCTCAAGTCCTGCATTGAGCAAAGGAAAATGTCCTTTCCCTTTTGTATCCCCATGTTCCTAATGGAGTACCAAGGAGAGGAGCAGAGTGTGGATGTGAGGTCACATCTCCCAGGTCAGACCTTTCCACTGAGATAAAGAGGCGAGCAAAAGAAGCAAAATTTTATGCTGCAAAGTATTACCCCTGGTCTGAAAGAAGCACATTCATAGGCTTTAAATGAATAGTGTTAAATGTGCATTGTACAGAATTTTGGGCTACCTAGAGCTTTGTGTTTCTCAGGAATATTTTTATTTCTCATTACATTGTGTAATCTCAAAGTTAATTTTAAATAATACTGAACTAGCAAGTGGGCAAATCATAGAAAGATAATTAGGAATGGCTTTTTCTAGCTGTCATTCATGTTCTCATTTTTCTTTGTGCATCTTCATTTCAGTAGTCATTTCAGCAAAGTTCTCTATTTTCACTCCTGGTTCCATCTCCTTTAACATTTTTGTGAATAATTTTGCATTTCAACGCAAAGCAAAGCACCATGTATTTGCCTGACACTCCCCTGTATAAAGGCCTCATCTTGCAAAGGACAGTTTTTGCAACTATTTATTTCAGGGCCTGGCAAAATACAGCCTGTGGATCAGATCTGGCCTGGCAAGCACTTTCATCCATCCCGCGGTGCCCCCCAACAAATTGTGCCCTGCCCAGCCCTTCTGCCCACGAGGATGGGAGCAAGGCACCCACGTGTACACTCGTCCCCCAAACATACCCTACTGCCTCACTCCCACCCTCATGGACAGAAGGGCCCCACCCAGCCAGCGTGTAGCTTCTGTGTGGGGCCACAGCTGCCGCCCCCAGGGACCTGCATCTCTTCCCTGGTCTCCTGCTGGCTCTGGGCAGCAGGCAGGGAAGAGGTGGGGGCAGGAGTGCAGAGCGTGGGGCTGGGGCTGGTAGCAGTGTGGAGCCCACACCCAGGGAGACAGGGTGGTGGCAGCATGGAACTGGGGTGGGCGGTGTGTGCGTGTGGGGGAGGGTGGTGGTGTGGGGAGCCTCCCACACTTCCCCATAACACACAGCCCCAGCAGGTGGTGGCAGCAGCAGGCAGGGTGCTCAGGGTGCAGGTGCCCAGCGGGGTGCAGCTTTGGCCAGTGCTACACATCGGGGTGCAGCCTCTGCAGGGCCTTCTGTATTGTTGGCACTCCCTGCCACTTGCATGCAGCCCCGGCACTCGCACAGCAGGGAAGGAAGTCCCACATGCTGGAGCCTTCCCTGCTGGGGCTGCGCAGCACAGGAGAGAAGCCCTGTGGGCTGGAGCTGCCTGCCTTCCCTCCCCTGAAACCAGCCCTAGTAGGGAAGGCGATGGGCTCCAACCCACAGGGCTTCTCTTCTGTGTTGCTCCAGCACAAGGGGCTTCCCTCCCATCTGTGTGAGTGCAGGGTGTGTGCGTGAGTGGCAGGGAGCACCGGCAATACAGACAGCCTGGGGGAGGCTGCACCCTCACCCCAATGTGCAGCGCTGGCTGGAGCCTGCTGCCGTGCCATGGGGCGAGTATGGGAGGGTCCCCACACCACACCCTGCCCCCACGGCCCCCCACATATACACAAGCTCCCCCACATCCTACCACACACACACTCCCCCTATACACACCCACCATACACGCATGCATGCATGGACACACACACCATACACACGTGTGTATGCACACACACATCACATATACGTGTACCACACAATATACAAAACTAAACATTTATTTTGAGTTATTATTCAAGCTCCTCTATATATAGTACACAAACACAAATTGTGACAAATATTTTTTGTAATATTAAAATAAGTTACAGTAGGTGTTTGCTTTTTAGTGTGTGATTTTGGTTTTTTTTCTGATGCTAAGATGGCCCCCCCCCCCCCCCCCCAAAAGTATTTGGAGGGGAGGAGAAATCAAGGGGATGGGTAGGAGTGGGTCTTCCGGTCCCAGGATGGCAACAAGAGTGTGGGGCTACCCATGCGGTCCTTGATGGCTCACCAAAACTCATTGTGGCCTTCCACTCAAAATAATTGCCCTCCCCTCCAATTTAGTTGGTCTAATAAAAAGATATTACATCTACCCAAAGAAACTTGTCTGCCTTTAAGTTTGTCAAACTTTAAGCAACAGGCTGTCTCTTAAGTTGATTTTACTAGGAGGGGTGAGAGTTGGGGAGAGGGAGTTTCAAGCCATAACACTCCAACTGTTTCTGAGAACAAGGTTAGGGGAAAATGTCATTCTGCAATGTTAAATTCTAGTGATTTTTTTTTTTAAAGAAGCTGCAGTGTCCCCTGCTTTGGATCAGCTTTAAATTTGGCACATAGACAACGGCCTTTTTGGCAGAGAGATGCCTTCTGCTGTTCCTCCAAAAAATCCCCCACATTTCACCAAATCATAAGCCTTTGAAACATCTACTTGCACATGCTCTGTAGAGTAGAGCTATCAGATTTTAGAAGCTTAAGCCTCTGAAGAATCTGGACATACTCTAAATGTTCCAGCACTGTTGGGGAACCATTTGAGAGTCAGTTTAATGCAATGTGATGAAATATCTATGAAACACAAAAGTTGCATTAAAAATAACATTATTCAGGTTAAAAAGCCAAGCACTCAAGTTGTCTGAGTGACCTCAAGTTGGCCACCTTATAGGTAAGCATTATGATAGTCTTCAATCCAGGCAGGATCATGCACTATTATTTTTCTGCATGACCTCTGCCTTCATCAGTGCACAGGATAAATCGTCTGTCGGGATTTGGAGAATCTTACAGGAGCTTGTATGAAAAGATGGATTGAGTACAATGGGCTTACAGAAAAACTAGGGATTGTCTTGTAGTTAGGCACTTGAATATTGCCCTGGAGATGAATATTCATTTTTGCTTTGGCCAGAGAGTATGTAAGCAGTGCTCGGCAAGTCACTTTATGCAGATGACCACTATGTGTTTTTTCATTGTTCTGGGTGTCCAAATAGTTACCCTGGGATCAGAGTTACTGAAGTGCATAGTGTTGACTAAAAAAGTCTCTACGTCTTAGTTTGGGCACCAAAATTAGTGGGCCCTCTGATTTTAATCTTGGTGCACCTCTGTTCCCCCTGTGAAACTGGGGATGGTAATACACATGTATATCACAGAGTGCTTCAAAGATATTTGAATGGTTTGCCATTAATTTATCATAGTGATGAGCACCCTAGAAAAGCTCATAAAGAAGGTAGCCGTTGTGTCTTCAAGATACGATTTGAAGTGTATGCAGTAAATAAGGCATGTTGTCACTCCAGGAATAATAAATGAAAAACAGTTTTGCAGAGCTGTTTTTTCAATTGAGCATTGTGTCTTGTGCAGCCAGTGAGAACATTATAATGCTGTACATATAGAGCCAAAATAGAATTGTCCTACCTATTTCCTAACTTCTAAGTACTTGACTTAAAATAGGTTTAATGGGTTAATAGGTTACGTTAACAAGAAATCAGGCTTCCACCTCGTATACCAGGATTCACATGGAGTCCTTTAACAGCTCAATTCAAAGTACTGTTTCTGTTTTTAATCACTAAAACTCCCCTGAAATAATATCTAGCAGTTGATTACTTTTCCAGATAAGCTGTGAAAAACCTAAATTTTAGCTATTTTGAAATTTACATTTTTTATTTAACTCTTGTGTCAGATTGTCCCCAGGCTTGAAAGAGCTGAAAAATTCAGTTGTGACAGCTTTTCATATGCTGAGAAAGCATTGTACTTGAAATTAGTGACTGGCAGGCACATCTGGAATGAAATGCTCCAAGAAGCTTTTGCTTTTCTTTTAAAATTAAATTTTTAAATAACCAATGAACCCCAAACGTGTATAATACAGAGTCCTTTATTTTTCATTATAAATTAATAATATGGGTTATGCTCTACCTCTGTAGCATATCTAAATTCACTCTACAACACTCCTATGGAAAGAGATGCAGCAAATTTATTGCTGTGACAGTATACCCAGGTTGTTTATTTTTTAGGCGTTTTGACATCACAGATGACTGTCCTACCCCAGCATTTGGCATGCCACAACTGGTAATGAGCTGTGATCTTTCCAGAGGGCATATATGTATATGGGAAAGCTGGTTGAATTCAGGAATTTAACATCATATGTTCTAGATTAAAAACCTTTCTTATCTTCAGCAGTGAGAGTTAATTTCATGTAGAAGTAAAAAAATAAAATAAAATAAGGAACAAAAAATGTATATCAAAGAAATCTTTTTATTATTTGAATGAGTCAGTGTGCCTCATCAGTCTGGTCTTCAAAGCATATTTGGTTAAGTTGTCTTTGTTCAGGGTCTAAATTAATTTTAACAATAATTGTAACAGCGGGGCAGAGGAGTCTGTAGCTGAGGCTTACTAGCAGCAGTAAGCTCAGGCTGCTCTTTACTAGTGATCCTGGTGTTTCAGGGGCTAGTTGAAGTCTATTTGGAGTAGTTTGTCTGAATTACTCAACACCCCAGTTGGGGTCAGATTTCTAGAGCTGCTTAGCATCCAGAGGTGGCTGTCTGCAGAGCTCTTTTGAAATTAGTCCTCTTTTTTTTCAAGGCAGCTATAACTACCAACCCTGAAAATTTAAGCTAGAGACTTTCTAATTGGTTAATGGTACAGTGCTATCAGCAAATAGTTTAGGTAAATTGGTAACTAGCCCCATGGGAAATTTCCAAAACTCATTTGAATTTAACCTTTAAATTTGCCATTTGTACTGTGTGTGGAGAAATTGGAGAGAGTTTTAAGGTTAACTGCAAAATAAAAACACATCCTTATATACTGCTCAGGTGCTGGAGTCATGATTTATTCCATGTCTTTTGAATATTTTTTTCTTTTGTTAATAATCAAAATAAAGCTTTAGCCACTGTTCAGAATAGCACTCTGGCAGTGAAACCTTTGACTTCTACATAAAGCATTTTGAATGTCCTCAGATGAATGGTGCAGCAGAAGTGCAATTACTACCTTTTTCTTAATCCTGCGAGTTTCATAGAACAGCAGTGCAGCTGCCCAGTGTCCACTCTTACAAGGTATTTATTTTTGGGGCATGTTTTAAAAGTGGGCTTAATAAATTCCTAGTGTGTTAGAGCACCAAAGTGTTGCATGTTGAAGGTAACAGGTATTATACAGGTAGGTTCTGTTGCAACTCACTCCCATGGTGGAAACAGAAAGATGGACTTGTGATTCTTCCTTGTATACTTCCTAATGTGATGTAAAAGCCTAGAAAATTCATCCACTTTTATGGTCCAAAGGGAAGGCTTAAAGAATATGAACAAAGCAAGCTGTGCATGTTAAGAGTCCAGTAGCAAAGCCTAATGGATTTGTGAGAACTGCTGATCAGGGCTGATTTTTTTTATCCTGGCCCTCAACCAGTGTGGTTCTGCACAGCAGGTAAGAAAAAATTCACTAATGTCACTGAATTTCTTTCCTCTTTAAATAATCTAAATAAAGCCTTTGTAGCTGCCTGATGAGATGTTTCTTTCTTTGTATTCTTTTTGTTTCTCTGTTTGTTCTCAATAGTGTAATAAATGAAGTCCACTATTTAGAATCTTCTTTGATTTATCCTTGATATATATGGTAAATAGAAAGCAGCTGTCTATTTAAGCATCTAATTCTTAAAACTCTTAGGCCCCTCGAGCGTCATCTGGAAATAATGTAGCTTGTAAAACAAAGCTAAGAAGAAAAAGCAATGTTTGTTTTATGTGGGATGAATGACTTCAGTTGGGGTCCTTCTAATTCGGCTATTATGAGGGTTATTAAAAAGCAGTATTACAAAAGTGGTTTTAACAAAAAGAATTTTTTTGTAACTTGTATCTTGTTATTACAGTTGATTATAGTCAAAGCTGCAAGTACTTTATGAATAGCCCCTCATTTCAGTTCCCCCAACTGAGAACCAGAGGACCAGTAATCTTACTCTTTCGTACGTGGATAGATGTCAAATACTTCCCTTATTTCATTTAATTTCTCGAAACAAATTGTGTTTTAGGAGTCAGATCTACATATTTGCCTGGATCTATAGAGTAGTTAAAGGAAGGCCTCTGAGTTAGGAGTATTGTTAGTTAGTTTAAACAAGGGGAAATGGCTCTGAAACAGGCATGTATTCAGGATGTTCCTGTTGATGAGAAATAACTGTACAATAGGTCCATAAGAAATAGATAAGTTCTGTTTTCAGTATGTGTCATTTTAATGTTAGTTGTATTAAACTGCTGAAGCAAACAATACTCTTAAATGATATCCTATTAACAGCTCTAGAGACTAAATTTTCTATGCATGGTAGTGATGCAGGATTCAGCTCTTTCCTCATATTGTCACTATATTTGATACCTGTCTGATGCTTTTTAGAATAAATACTCATGATTGTGTCTTCAGGTAATATTCAGCCAAGGCTGCCAACAGTAGTATCAGTTGAAGTGATGATTTTTGTGATGTGAGTTCTTGTTCCCTAGGAAGGCAACTGTACAAATGAGTCAATGATCCAAGTCTGTTGACCAGCCAACATCCAAGCATCTCAGTCACTGCCAATCTGGTCTGTGTTTGAATTGTAACTAAGAGATTATCATTTTTTTGCATCACATAAATCATGGGTTTTAGTGGGTATGGCCTATAGGCAGCAGCTACTTCTAAAAAAAAAAAAATCAGTTATAGACCTGTACTAAAATGAACTGGGAACGGACTGTTCTGGTAGTACCTTCAAGCATCTAAAGAAGAACTGTCACAGCAAACATTATTTCTTACAAAGGCCAGCTGCCTGTCAGTGTCACCATCTGGTGACTTCAGTAATGGTGTAGAGGTGAAAACCAGTCACCAGCTACACTGGTTATCCATCCAGTTACTGCTGTGCAATTCATGTGGTCTAGACAGTTATGTGTTGAAATGCTGTGTAGCAGTACAGTAGTTGCAATTCACAGTGGAAATGCGTGTCATGAGTTCTCTAACTGTGTCCTTCCTTCTGCCATTAGTAGGAATGGAGAGGATTTTGCCTAATTTTTTAGAAGTTCCTTACTAACATGCAGTATATGCCAAATATGTAAAAGATAGAAAAGCTAGAGTATTTTTTATTGGCAGAGCGTTTGTGAGATTTAAAAAATGTTGCTTATCCCTATACATTCCTTAGCAAATCTTTTTATACACTTCCAAACTTGGATTCTTGTATATTTTCTGCTTACTTACTAGAGTGCTTACTTAAGCTTAAGATTTGAAAGTTTTAAAGGTAGTATTTTGCTACCTAATGACAGTAGTTTTATTTATATTTATTAACTCCCAGGTTTTTTTACTCATTGGATACTGGTGATCCCATTAACACAGTTATATTAATAAAACGAACAACTGAAGAAAAAGCTTTGTTATCATAAGCTGTTGTAGTAGCAGCTGTAGCAATAGGTAAAAGAGTGTGTGCGCCATTTGACAACAGCTTTTTTGGTTATTCAGGTTCTAGGAATTCCGGCTCCTCACCTTATTTTGTGCTGGGCTACCTTGTGCTCACTGCCTCGAACTGTTTGCTTATAAATGAAACTGGAATTTAATATGAGAATAATTTTAGGGTGCTCCTCCCCCTACTGTGAATGCAGAGCTGCCAAACTATAAATACATTTTCTAAGTATTACTCATCCCCTCCCCCAGATGAATTATGTTTCAGTATGAGAGAGAATTACTCCTACCTAACCCCACAATTTTTACATAATCAAAAGGTAGCAATTTTAGGATAGACTCGAATAACACTCCAACCCAAATCCAAAATGAGCTTTTTTATTAAGCAAGAGCCAAATTCTGTAGTTCTTTCAGAATCTGTAGTCGATTCCTCCCTCGAAGCCGCTTGGAGTCTTTACTAAGTAAAGACTGCATGAATTACCCCTAAACAAAAAGAACAAATTAGCCTAAAATTGTGTGACAAAATGATGGTGAAGTTCAGTATGTTTAAACTTCTGAATATTTGTATGGAAAACTAGAGGGGTTTTTAGCAGTTGCTCTTCACATTGTTTTCTATTTAGTAATATGTTTGTGGTTGAAAGATTTTTGGACAGATATGTTGTAGTTTGTAAATTGAAGGAAATGCTGTTGGTAAGTAACTCCAGAAGTTCCCTGAAAACCTATTCTGTGTTGCATCCTTTATGTTGGGATACAAGTTACGGTGAGTCTTACTTAATGTAGAAGTTCTGGGTTGTTCACAAAATCAGCCAGGGTGAAAGTTACTTTAGTATCTACATCAGTGTTTTTCAGATTTTTGATACGTGGGGCATGCTTTATTTCTGGATTAAAATTGGCAGCATACTTCACTCTTAAACCTGAAAAAATGTGTGTGTGTGTATTTTTAGGTATACAACATACTCCATTCTTCTGCCAGAGGAAATCAGACCAGTGCCGAGATGTACTGTTAAAAAATAACTCCATAATTTCCCTAAATTTCACAGCACCTGTAGACTAATCTACTGTGTAGTAAAGCATCAACGCCTACACGTGCAGGCGCATACTGTGCAGTAAATTAGTCTACTGCACAGTGAAGCCAAATAGCATTAATTGTACATGTAGAAGCGCCCACTGAGATTTGCATCTTTTTAAAATTTAGATGGGGAAGGGGCTGAGGCTAAAAATGTGGAGGATAACCCATCTAACCTGGCATCACTTAAGGATGGCAGCAGCAGGACCTCGCCCTGGTGTGCCCTGCTCTTCCCGCTGTTTGCCCCATCCCAACCCCAAGTTTTAGACTGCTAGGGTAAGGACAGCCCCTGTTGCCGAGGCTGGTACTGCAGGGTTGCAGATGCTGGAGGCCATCCCTGTGGCCCCTCCTACAGGTCCTAGAAGCATGGGAGGAGCAGAAGAGGCGAGTCAGGCTGCAAAGCATGGCTCCATCTGTGGATCCACCTGCATGCAGCAGACCACACTGCTGGGAAGGTGGGGAGACAGCACAGGGGCTTCCTGGGGGTGGGGAAGGCAGCAGCAACAGTCCCCGAAGGAGGCGGCCACAGACACCACTTGACTAGCTGATGCAGGCTCAGGGTGTTGGCCGGAGGAGGAAACATTCACCTCCTCACCCGAGGGGATCTTATGGCACACTGCCATCACTCTCCTGGCACACTAGTGTGTTAGAGCACACACTTTGGGAATAATTCATCTACCTTTTACTTTAAAGATGTTTAACATAGTAGCAATGTTTCATGACCTTCTGGTTACAAGAAAACTGTCTCCTTCAGACTTTTGAGACATGAAAATCAATTTCAAGAAATGGAAAGACTAAATAATAATAGCAATCAGACCGCCACTTCAGTTGTATAGAATCTTAATACTTGTTGAAATATAGAGAGACAGTTATTATAACCATTAAAATATATAGTTATTTGAAGACACTTAAAATGTTAACATTTTCTAATTTTTTCCTAACATGGTTATTGGATTATGGTGTGTTGTTTCTCAGATCATATTACTATTCAGGAGAAAAATGGATAGTTGTTTTTTTTTTAACTCTGAGGTATCAAGAAATATGCTGGAGAACAATTTATATCAGCATAATTAAAAGGAAAGTGATTGCTAAACAAAACATGGGATATTTTTTCTTTTTGAAATGGCTGAATGCTGTTCTAAACCAAAACCCCCCCACATTTTTGTTCACGGGCTTATTGTGTTGCATGTAGGTATAGATATAGGTTTATAGTAGCCTGTTTTGAATAAAAAAAATAGAACACATAGTGTTTTATTCTTTTTTTAAAAAAAAAGAAAGAAAAGAAAAAAGACAGTCTGCTTAACTTTTAGGTGGAGGATATATCACTGTTGGGAAAAAGAAAAGAGCGTTTCATGGGCCTGCTCTTTTAAAACACCATTTGTTGCTGGCTTGTAAGCAAAGGTGTTGACCTTTGGCTGTTGAAAGCTAAGATTAGATTGAGTTTTAATTGTTATGAACTAATTCTGAAATCTTTGAATGAAAAGTGTTATGCAAGTTCCAGTATCATTGTTGTTTAAATGTTACCTGCTGTTCTTCGGATGCTTTTTTTGTTTCTTGTTTATTGTTCAGCAGATTTTCCTGCTGCCATCCATTGAGTGAGAGCCTGACTAGTAATCATAGGATCATACAAAAGTAGAAGGACTGAAGGGACCTCATAAGGGGCATGTCTACATGAGGCGTACTGTGGAGCCGACTAATGTCTCAGCATCTACACATGCACCCCTATTAGGGTGCAGGAAACTAATGAACTGCAGCAGGGTAATTCTTGTATTTACAAATAAAAACTCCACAGTAGGGTAGTGCTAGTATTTACAAGTGCTACCAAGTACTGCCCTACTGTGGAGTTTTCGTGCACAGCAGCACATATCTAGATGCTGACCTGGCTGGCTGAGGCCCACAGGCGCTTGAGTGCAGGGGCTCCACAGCACACTGAGCCTGGTTGCAGCAGCTCTTGGCTGGCAGACTGACACCTAGGGCCCCCTGCCAGCCCGGGCTGCTCTGATCAGGCTCCATGTGCTGCAAATGAATAAACTGCCCACCCAGGCTCCACATGCTGCACATTCAAATGGTACACCCGGAAACAATCAGCTCTGGAGTTTATTCATGTGCACTAGTTGCACATGTAGACATGCCCATGTTCATTTACTCTGAACCCCCTGTTGAAAGCAGGGTCATCGCTGATTAAATCATGCCATTCAAGTGTTTGTCTAACCTGCCCTTAAAAGTTTCCAAGTATGGAAATTGCACAATTTCTCTATGTAGCCTGTTCCAATACCTGACCTCTTTCATAGTTGGAAAGTTTCTCCTAATCTCCAAACTGAATTTCTCCTGCTGCAGCTGCAGGCCATTTCTCTAAGTCCTATCCCATACAGCCACAGAAAAAAGCCCATCTCCATCATCTCTTTAATAGCTCTTCAGGTATCTTCCTCCCTCGGTCCTCTCTTGGCTAAGTAACCCTAGTACTTTCAGCCTTTCCTCATAAGTCTTGCCTCTGAGGCCACTAATCATTTTTGTTGCTCAGCACTCGACTTTCAAACTGTCCACATCCTTCTTGAATTGCGGGGCCCAAAAGTGGGCATGGTACTGTAGGTGAAGCCTCACAAGTGCTGAATAGGGAGGAAGAATCATTTCCCTTGCTTTGCAAGTGATATTCCTGTTACTACAACCCAGAAGGCTGGCTTTTTTTGCCAGCAGGAGCACATTGTAGACTCATATTCAGCTTATGGTCTACCATAACCCTCAGGTCCTTCTCTATAGTACTGCAGCCTAGTCCGTCATTCCCCAGTTTGTATTTTTGTATGCAATTATTCCATCCCAAGTGCAGGACTTTCCACTTGTCCTTATTGAATTTCATCTCATTGATTGCGGATTCTCCAGTCTAACTGTGTCATTCTAGATCCCCGCCCTGTCCTCTGGAGTAGCCACAAATCCACCCAACTGAGTGTCATCCACAGATTTACTAAGTGTACACTTGATCTCAGGGAACTCCACCTGATGCCTCCTCCCATTGAACTTGTTGAGTGTGATAATCCAACCAGTTATGTAGCCAGCTTACAGTATTTTGTCTAGTCTGTATTTTCTTAGCCTGTTAATGAGGATTTTGTGGGAGGCAGTGCCAAATGCTTTGCTGAAGTCCAGGTATACCATGTCTGCCACCCTTCCCCATCCTCATTATCTCCTTTCCTATCTCTGTTGCCAGCTGCACTTGTCAGCTGCTGGTAGCTGCCCCATTTGTGAAAACTGAATAAAAAAGACATTTTTAAAAAAAGCTCAGTTAGGCTCCGGAGCGGTGAGAGATGCACAGGTGAAGCCCGCCGTGCCCCCGCTCCCCCGAAACCCCCCAGACACCCCCTCAGCAGCCGCAGAGCCCCCTGCCGACCCCCAGCACAGCCGGAGGTAAGTGGGCTCGTGGTGGGAAGGGGTTAACTCCTCGTTCCCTGGGAGGAGGCCACTGCCTGGAGCCAGGCCGGGTCAAGCCCCCGCCCAGGCCCCTACTTGGCCCAGCCCCCCAGGGAGTGAGAAGAGGAGGGGGGTACTCACCAGTCCCCCTCCTGTAGGGCAGGGCCCCCGGCCTGAGAAGCCAGCGTTCCCCAATGGCAGCCCACTGCGCATGCATGCAGTTTAAAAGGGCCCGCCAAACAAGGGGGGGAAAAAAAAAAGCTCAGTTAGGCTCCAGAGCGGTGAGAGACGCGCGGGTGAAGCCTGCTGCGCCCCCACTCTCCCGAAGCCCCCCAGACACCCCCTCAGCAGCCGCAGAGCCCCCTGCCGCCCCCCAGCACAGCCGGAGGTAAGTGGGCTCGTGGTGGGAAGGGGTTAACTCCTTGCTCCCTGGGAGGAGGCCACTGCCTGGAGCCGGCCCCTACTTGGCCCAGCCCCCCAGGGAGCCATTCGAACAGGCTGTGTAAACAGGCGCTCGAGTTAGCGTGGAGTTCGCGCAGGAGAGGGCGCGGGAGGGCACGAGACCCTGCCTGCGACCCCCTCAGAGTAGTCAGCCCCAGCCGTAGCCAGCCTACCAGAGGCATGGCACGGATGGGCACGCGCCGCATTCTGAGGGTCCCCTCGGGCTCTGTGGCCCCCCCATCGGGCACCTCAGAGACGGCCACCCAGATGGCTGCCTGTCCCTTTTTCAGGCTCTGGGGCCCAGGAGCATGGCCACCTCCCCTTGCGGGGTCTGCTCCCTACTGGGGTCTCTGGCGCGCCAGCTGGAGGAGCTCCAGGCCACAGTCCAGAGACCGTGTGCCATCAGACTCCTACTGCCAGGCCCTTCTCCCCTGGGAGCCGCAGGGTAGAGCACCATCTCCCTCCAGGACTAAGGAGGACTCTGGGACCTCCCGCTCTGCCCAGTCAGGGGCATGGACCAAGGTGGTCAAGGGCCCTAAGGCCTGCTGCACCAAGCCCCCTCCCTCGCCGGAGCTTAGCAACAGGTTCGCACCTCTTGCAGCCCCAGCAGAGCCTGCTTAGTTGCCAGCTCCCGCAGGCAACCCAGGCTCAACCACAGCTACTGCCCCCGCTCTCCCCAAGTCAAAGCGAAAGGTGTTTGTTTGCATCCTGCGGGGCACTGAGGGGGCAATCTGCCGCCCCGACCCCTTAGCCCGGGAAGTCTGCTGCTTCCCGGGGGCCCGCATCCGAGACATTGCGGAGAGGATCCCGCAGCTCCTCCGGCCCACAGACCACTACCCCATGCTCCTTATTCACGTGGGCACCAATGACACAGCTCGGAGCACCCCCAGCCAAGTCATGAGGCGCTACAGGGATTTGGGAGCAGGGCTTAGGGGTCTGGGAGCTCAGGTGGTGTTTTCGTCGATCCTCCCAGTCTCGGGCTATGGGCTGAGGAGAGAGAGGAGGATCCACTCAGTGAAGCAAAGACTGCGGAGCTCGTGTCATCGGGAAGGCTTTGGCTTCCACGACCACAGCCCACTCTTTGGCGAGAGAGGCAGTAAGCTGCTGGGAAGAGATGGCCTCCACCTCTCTCCCCTGGGGAGGAGGCTCTTCTCAGCCAGGCTGGCTGACCTGCTCCACCGGGCTTTAAACTAAGCCTGCTGGGGGATGGGGGGACTACTGCCACTGCTGGCCTGCTGAGCAACCCTTGCAAAGCCAGCAGACCAAGGCACTTAAGGGAGCTCACCCCTGCCCCAGCCCTGGCACAATCTGTGGGCAAGGCAAGAGCCCCCAAGGGCACACTTGCTTGCCTGTACACTAATGCCAAGAGCCTGGGTAACAAGCAGGAGGAGCTCATCCTCCTGCTCAGTGCAAAGAATTATGATGTCATTGGGATAACGGAGACCTGGTGGGACTCCACTCATGACTGGACCATGGATATAGAGGGCTATACCCTGTACAGGAGGGATTGTGTTGACAAAAGGGGCGGGGGTGTAGCTCTCTATGTCAAGGAAAGCTACATGTCCCTGCAAGCTGATGTTGGCGACCAGCATGGACAGCTAGAGACCCTCTGGGTAAAAATTTGTGGGGAATACGGCACAGGGGACACAACGGTGGGAGTCTACTACAGATCTCCCACTCAAAGTCCTGAGCTTGACCAGGAGTTCGCCCGGGAACTGACTGAGGCCGCTTGCTCCAGGACCTTGGTTGTCATGGGTGACTTCAGTTACCCAGACATCTCGTGGGAAGATCACTCAGCAAAATCTGAGCGGTCGCAAAGCTTTCTCTCATGCGTGGATGACCTCTACCTGACTCTAGAAGTCTATGGGCCAACGAGAGGCAAAGCGCTGCTTGACCTGGTACTGGCTACGGGGGACGACCTAATCGGCGACCTAGTGATCGATGGGAAGCTGGGTGACAGCGACCACGAGCTGATCACCTTCACCATCTGCCGTAAAGCTGGCAAGTAAGTCAGCAACACAGAAGTCCTTGACTTCAGAAAAGCCGACTTTGACAAGCTCAAGAGGCTTGTCGGTCAGGCCCTCAGGGACCATGACCTCAGGGAGATGGGAGTTCAAGAAGAGTGGTTGCTTCTCAAGGAAGCGATCCTCAGTGCACAAGCTAAATCTATTCCAACACGGAGGAAAGGCAGCAAGAAGGCACAGCAGCCCTCCTGGCTCTCCAGGGACCTAGCGGACCTCCTGCGGCTAAAAAGGAAAGCCTACAAAGGATGGAGGACGGGATTCACCTCCAAAGAGGATTATTCTGCGCTGGTCCGGTCCTGCAGGGAGCAAACCAGGAAAGCCAAGGCTGCAACTGAACTCCAACTAGCTTCCAGCATCAAGGACAGCAAAAAGTCCTTTTTCAGATATGTGGGAAGCCGGAGGAAAAGCAAGGGCAACGTTGGACCCCTGCTAAACCAAATGGGGCAACTGACAACTGACGCCCAGGAAAAAGCCGACCTATTAAATAGGTACTTTGCGTCAGTCTTTCATCAGTCCCTTGGGACGCCCATGCCTGCTATGGGACAGGGAGATCCGGGTGAGGGGGATCCCCTACCCTCCATAAATGCTGACCTCGTGAAGGAACACCTTGAGAAGCTGGATACCTTCAAGTCAGCTGGCCCTGACAATCTGTACCCCCAGGGTACTCAAGGAGCTGGCGAGCGTCATAGCCCAGCCCCTGGCGTGGATCTTTGAAAGCTCCTGGCGCTCTGGTGTAGTGTCCGAAGACTGGAAGAAGGCCAATGTGGTGCCGATCTTCAAGAAAGGGAGGAGAGTGGATCCGGCTAACTACAGGCCCATTAGCCTGACTTCTATCCTGGGGAAGATCTTAGAAAAGTTTATTAAGGAGGCCATCCTTGAGGGACTGGCCCAGGCTAACATCCTAAGGGACAGCCAGCACGGGTTTGTTGCGGGTAGGTCTTGTTTGACCAATCTCATTTCCTTCTACGACCAGGTGACGTGTCACCTGGACGAGGGAGAAGAGATTAATGTTATATATCTTGACTTCAAAAAAGCTTTTGATCTGGTATCCCATGATCACCTCTTGGCCAAACTGGCCAGTTGTGGCCTTGGCTCCACCACGATCCGCTGGCTGGGAAATTGGCTCCGTGGTCCGACCCAGAGGGTTGTAATTGATGGCAGTCACTGATCGTGGTGCCCTGTGACCAGTGGGGTTCCTCAGGCTCTGTCCTTGGACCCATACTGTTCAACATCTTCATTAATGATGTGGACATTGGAATCAGGAGTGGACTGGCCAAGTTCGCCGATTACACCAAACTTTGGGGCAAAGCATGCATGCCAGAAGATAGGCAGGTGATCCAGGCTGACCTGGACAAGCTCAGCAAATGGGCAGACGAGAACCTCATGGTGTTTAACACTGAAAAATGCAAGGTTCTCCACCTTGGGAGGAAAAACCTGCAGCATCCTTATAGGCTCGGCAGTGCTACATTGGATAGCACTACAGAAGAAAGAGACTTGGGGGTCACCATTGACCACAAGATGAACATGAGCCTGCAATGCGATGCTGCGGCTAGTAAAGCAACCAAAACGCTGGCGTGCATCCATAGATGCTTCTCGAGCAAATCCCGGGATGTCATTCTCCCCTTGTACTCGGCCTTGGTGAGGCCGCAGCTGGAGTACTGCGTTCAGTTTTGGGCTCCACAATTCAAAAGGGATGTGGAGAAGCTTGAGAGAGTCCAGAGGAGAGCCACGCGCATGATCAGAGGTCAGGAAAAGAGATCTTACGAAGATAGGCTGAGAGACATGGGACTCTTTAGCTTGGAAAAGCGTAGGCTCAGGGGTGATCTGATGGCAACCTATAAGTTTATCAGGGGTGACCACCAGGATCTGGGGGAACGTCTGTTCACCAGAGCGCCCCAAGGGATGACGAGGTCGAACGGTCACAGACTCCTGCAAGACCGTTTCAGGCTGGACATAAGGAAGAATTTCTTTACTGTGCGAGCCCCCAAGGTCTGGAACAGTCTGCCAGCGGAGGTGGTTCAAGCACCTACATTGAACACCTTCAAGAGTAAATTGGATGCTTATCTTGCTGGGATCCTGTGACCCCAGCTGACTTCCTGCCCTTTGGGCAGGGGGCTGGACTCGATGATCTCCCGAGGTCCCTTCCAGCCCTAATGTCTATGAAATCTATGAAATTAAATCCTTTTGTCTTCTCTGATGAAGTGATAAGACTTGTGGATGAAAGCAGAGCTTTAGGAAAGCTTGAATGCAGCAGCAAGGAATGCAGTATATATGCTTTTGGTTGATTAGAGAATTATTTTAATGAGCTTTATTATCGCCTGTGCCCCAGTCCTGTCAGTTTGAGAGGTTCAGGACGTTTTCTAGAATGTTGATTTTTCTACTGTTGGGGAATTGGGCTCTTTGGGGGCTGTCAGATGGCAAGGAAAATTCTGCAAACCTTTTAGAGAATTACAGTGTGTTGAAGCAGATCCTAAATCTTCCACCATTTATGAGAATTATAAGATTTAAAGTTGTAGAATCTGTGTACTGCATTAAACTAGTAAAACAAAGTTTGAGAATAATAAAGCAGGGCTTGGATCAAAGAAAATAAGCCTTATAAAACCAGAAGTGTGTTTACTTATTTTATAAATGTCGTAGTATTTCTTTTACAAATATACAGAGGCATGATCAAAGAAAAGTGGGAGACAAAGGCACTGGAAAAGTATATGCAAGCTTCCTCAGGCTCTCTTTTGTTACAGGTCCTAAAAAACCTGAAATCCTCTTATGCTGTCTTTACCACATGAGGTACTGGTGAAATGTTAGCGAACAAAAACCATGTCTTCCTGATTTCTAACTACTCTGAAGCCCCATTTTATGGCAGAACATATGGGCTATCCAGTAAAGTCTTTGAACTTTTCCAGTTGTGTTAAATGCCAAACTGTATACTGTTGAAGGTCATTATATGGTTGGGAAAGAGGAGCAAAACGAGGGTTCTGAAATTTCCTTCCTGGTTGAAGTATGTCTGGTGGAAATGACTTGGTTGGAAGTTGTAGGTGGGTAGAGGTTAGAAAGAGATGACCAAAACTAGAAAATTAGACCTACAAGTAAATAAGAAGTGGTAGCATTGAGAGAGAGATTCTTTGGTGACCTGGAATCCCAGGATTTGGTTAAAAGAATATAGATATATATAAAATCTGTCATTTTGGGTTGTCTGTTCAAATCTAGCCAGGGGTAAAAGTGACCAAATCTGATGTTCATTTGGCAATCTAGGTGGTCTTGTTCAAAATATGTCTGGACTACAAAAACCACCTGCATCACATTTTGTATAAATTTAAAAAGTTCTCCTATTTCTAGGTATTTACCCCATACTTATAACTAAAGTCTAAAGTGTTAATAGTATAAGCCCAAGTGCCAAAATTTCAATGAATGTGGAGGCTGAACAACTCACCCCTCACTTAAAGCTGGTCCCTTCAGGTCAAGGTTAAAGTGCAACAATACGAGAAAGTTGTTAGTGGGATATTTTTTCATGTGGAGGGAGAAAGGCATAGGCTGGTAGATTATTCTTGTTTGTTTTATAGTAATATTCAAACACCTGAGAAGGATCAAAAACCCCATTGGGTTATTCCCTATGCAAATTAATGCAGTAAGTGACAAAGCAGGAAAAAATGTACTGGCATATGTACTATATCTTCCTTTTGATGAAAGTGCTTTGAAGCACTTGAAGAAGTTTAGTTCCTTCTAATACCAGTCGGTTTGCAGTAGAGGAACCAAGTCAATATCTAGATGTTTTAATGGAATTATTTGCCTCATCTTTTTTATTTGATGCTCAGCTCTGTTTAAAAAGAAGTCACCTTTCTTTAAATTGTATTTCATAGATTTCATTGATTTTTAGGGTTGGAAGGGACCTCAGTAGATCATCAAGTCCGACCCCCTGCCCTGGCTAGAAGGCACGCTGGGGTCAGATGACCCTAGCTAGGTGCTTATCTAGTCTCCACGTAAAGACCTCCAAGGTAGGGGAGAACACCATTCCAGATATTAGCAACCCTCACTGTAAAGAAAATTTTCCTAATGTCTAATCTAAATCTGCTCTCCACCAGTTTATGGATGTTGTTCCTAGTTACCCCAGCGGGTGCCCTGGTAAACAGAGTATCCCTTATTCCTTGCAACCTCCCTCCCATCCTCAGTGAATTTGTAGACAGCCACAAGGTCACCTCTCAGCCTTCTTTGGTGGAGGTTGAAGAGATTCAGTTCCTTCAGTCTCTCCTCATAGGATCTTACCTGCAGACCCTTAACCATACGAGTAGACCTCTGGACCCTCTCAAGGTTATCCACATCCCTCTTAAAGTGTGGTGCTCAGAACTGGACACGCTACTGCGGTCTTACCAATGCCATATAGACGGGAAGTATCACCTCCCTAGACCTGCTTGTGATGCACCTTTTAATGCATGAAAGAGCGTGGTTGGCTTTATTTATCACTTTGTTACATTGATGACTCATGTTCATTTTGGAGTAGACTGACTCCAAGATCCCTTTCTGCTGGTGTACTGCTTAGACACTCACCTCCCAGTCTGTAGATATGTCAGTGATTCTTGCTCCCTAGATGCAGCACTTTGCACTTATCTTTGTTAAACTACATTCTATTCTGTTCTGCCTGCTTTCCCAGTCTGTCCAAATCCACCTGAATCTGCTCCCTGCCGTCCAGTGTGCTTACTTGGCCTCATAATTTGGTGTTGTCTGCAAAATTGGCCAAAGCGCTCTCCACGCCCTCATCCAAGTCTCTGATAAAAATATAGAATAGCACTGGTCCAAGGACCGAACCTTGGGGAACTCCACGGCCCACATTTTTCCAGGTCAGAAATGACCCATCCACCACCATCCTCTGGATGCATTACACAAGCCAGTTCTCCACCCATTTGACCGTGTAATAATCTACATCACAACCGTTTAATTTATTTGTAAGAATGGGATGTACGACACTGTATCAAAGGCCTTTTTAAAATCCAAGTAGATGACATCTACCTCAGCTCCTGCATCTAAGCATTTTTGTGACCTGGTTGTAACAAGAACCAAAGTTAGTCATACAGGATCTACCTGCTATAAATCCATGCTGGTTGCCCTTCAGCATTATTTTTCCTACTGGACTCCCACAAATGTGATCCTTAATTTTTTCAAAGGTTTTTCCAAAGGATAGAGGTGAGCCTAACCAGCCTGTAGTTACCTGGATCATCCTTTCTCCCCTTCTTGAAAATAGGGACCACACTGGCCCTTTTCCAGTCCTCTGGGACCTGTCCTGAGTGCCGTGAGTCCTCAAATAGCTGTGCCGGTGGTTCTGCTATGACACTGGCCAATTCCTTCAGCACCCTTGGATGAAGATCATCAGGGCCTGCTGACATGAACATGTCCAGCCCCTCCAAATGTCCCTTTACTAGGTCAGCACTAACTGTTGGTGGGTTGGAGTCCCTCTTGTGCCTGTCTCTAGCCCCTTTGGGAGATATGTTTTTATCCATGTTCAGGAATACAGATGCAAAGAACTCATTTAGGAGCTCAGCCTTGTCCCTCCTATCTGTTACCAGTTGCCCTAGTCTGTCCTGTAGGGATCCTATGTTACCATGCACCTTCTCTTTGCTGCTTATATACCTAAAGAAGGACTTTTTGTTGCCTTTAATTTTTGTTGCCAGCCTGAGGTCCATTTCTGCTTTGGCCTTTCTAACTGACTCTCTGTAAGTGCAAGCCAAGCAGATATACTCCTCCGTGGTGGCCGCCCCCTGCTTCCCATCTGTATGCCTCTCTTTTCCCCCGTAGGTTGTCCTGGATTTCCCTGTTCATTTAAATTGATACACCTGCAAATGAATTAATCTTGGCAGTAATTCATTGTATCCCATTCCCTTTTTAAGCACAGCCCTTTTGTGTGAAGAGGGTATCACCAAAAATGATGACTCTTGACTAATATATAAAGGCCAGCATGGTTGGAAGTGTGAATGACCAAAGGAGTTAATATGAAAGGAGGAATACGGCAAGGATGGGAAGAGAGGGTAAGAAATATACTTAAGGAGTCAGGCAAAATTGAAAAGTTTAAAAGGAAGCAAGTGGAAAATAGGTGTTAGAAGAGGAAAATGGAAGAGATGGGCAGAAATGCAAGAAAAAAATCCCATCAGAAGCAGCTTTTCTGGTCACTAGCACAGAAGGTGTCCAGTGTTGAAGACAAACAGGTCATTTTTATTGAATTGGCTAGTCCAAAAAAGAATCAAATCACCTGACCTAAAAAAACAAGCATAAAAAAGTGAAAGTAGGGTACCTTTAAAGTTGTTAATCAGTAAGGACAGTGGACTGTGCCACCCAATGGTAAACATCATCCTGCTTGGATACTTCTCTGAAAAGAACCCTGAAACCATGCTCATGTAGGACAGGAGCAAATTTCAGAACAATTAGCCAATCCTCGGGATTTTAGCAGATCACAAGACAAATATGAGTCTATCAAGTAATATTGTTACATTAAAAGATATTAGCAAAGTGGGGTTATATTAAAAGGAGTGTTGTATGCAGGACACAGGAAGTAATTCTTCCACTTTTATTCAGCACTGGTGAGGCCTGACCTGAAGTACTGTGTCTAGTTTTGGGCATCAAGGATCAAGAAAAATTAAACAAAAAATTGGGAAATGGTCCAGAGAATAGCAACAGATGCTCAGAAATTATTAGAGATCTAGTAGAGGGTAAATGTGCCCGTAAAGATTGGAGGAATTGGGATTAGTTGCCTAGCAAAGAGAAGACTGGGGCAGGGATTTGGCAACAGTCTTCAAACACAGTGTTGCGAAGATGATAGTGATCAACTGTCCTGTGTCCACAGGGAACAGGACCAGGAGTGATCTGCTAAAATTGCAATGGCAAACGTTTGGGTTACATGCTGGGAAAAAATTTGTAACTCCGGGAGCTAAGTTTATATAGTCCAGGTGGTAGAATATGTCACTGGAAGTTTGTAAGTGCAGGTTAGACGAACATTTTCCTATGAGGTCTTAGACAGGACTGATCCTGTCTTGAGTCTGCAGTTGGGTTAAATGATCTCTCAAGGTTCCTTCCAGCCCTATTTTTTATGAAACTATCATTTGTCTATTAGCATGCACAATATCTGCCTTAACGATAATTTGTGGAAACATAATTGCTGGGGCATGTTTCTCTTAGTTTTGTTTGATCAGTGAGTTGTCCCATTTCTCGTTTCTTTATAGTTTTATGATGTGAAAGAGGTACAGGAACATTGTGCATTTTATGTGCTAATTTTTTGCAAATGTGAATTCATCTGTGAAATGAAGGAATGCAAAATACGTGAGCAACCCTGTTGGAGTTGAGTAACAATTATACATATGCCATAATGTCTGCAAACAAATGTGGTTCCTAAGAATAACTGGATTCTCAAGCTGGACTTTTCAATGGGACTAGAATACCACATCTCACTGGAATTTTATGAAAGTTTGATACTCAGTTCGTTTAGGTTCCTTTGATACCCCTAGTCCCAATTTTTTAGAAATATTTTTAAATACTGCTTTACATTTTTAAGAGTATTAATACACATTATAAATTGATTGTGCTGCACCCTGCAAATTTGTTAAAAGATGGAAGTAAGAGTTATTGATGCTGAAAATGAGGCATTAAATTTGATAAGCATTCTGTGACCATGTAATTACACTTAGAATCATAGAAAAATAGGGTTGGAAGGGACCTCAGGAGGTCATCTGGCCCAACCCCCTGCTCAAAGCAGAACCATCCCCAACTAGATCATATCAGCCAAAGCTTGGTCTACCTGGGTCTTAAAAACCTCTTAAGGATGGAGAGTCCACTCTGGGTAACCTGTTTCAGTGCTTTACTACCTTCCTAGTGAGAGAGTTTTTCTTATCTAACCTAAACTTCCCTTGCTGCTACTCAAAACCGGTGCTCCTTGTTCTGTCATATGTCACCACTGAGAACAGTCCAGCTCCATCTTCTTTGTAACTACACTTCAGATAGTTGAAGACTGTTATTAAATCCCCCTTCAGTCTTCTTTTCTCCAGACTAAATGAGCCCAGTTCCCTCAGCCTCTCCTCAGAATTTATGTTCCCTGACCCTCTAACCATTTTTGTTCCCTTCTGCTGGACTCTCCAGTTTGTCCACATCCTTTCTGTAATCAGGAGCCCAAAACTGGACCCAGTACTCTAGATGGGCCTCGCCAGTATTGAATAGAAGGGAATAATCACTTCCCTCAATCAGCAGGCAACAGTCGTACTAATGCAGCTCAGTATGCTGGGCAACAAGGGCACACTGTTGGCTCATATTGCGCTTATTTTCTGTTGTTACCCCCAGGTCCTTTACTGCAGAGCTGCTGCTTAGCCAGTCAGTCCCCAGCCTATATCACTGCATAGGATTGCTCCATCTCAAGTGCAGGACCTTGCATTTTTCCTTATTGAACCTCATGAGATTTCTTTTGGTCCAGTCCTCCAATGTGTTGAAGTCTCTCTGAATCCTAGCCCTACCATCCAGTGTATCTACTGTTCTCCCCAGCTTGGTGTCATCCACAGACTTGTTGAGGGTGCATGGCAGCCCATCTTCCAGATTGCTGATGAAGCTATTGAACAAAACCAGCCCTAGGGGCACCCCACTTGATACCAGCTGCCAACTAGACAGCAAGCCATTCATTACTACCCTTTCAGCCCAACAATCCAGCTAGTTTTCTATCCACTTTACCATCCATTCATCCAAGCTGTACTTGTGAGAATATTGCTTGTGAGAATATTGTGGGAGACTATTAAAAGCCTTGCTAAAGTCCCATCCACTGCTTTCCCTGCATCTGCAGAGCCAGTCATCTCATCGTAGAAGGCAATCAGGCTGGTCAGGCATGACTTCCCCCTGGTGAATCCATGCTGACTGTTCCTAATCACCTTCTTCTCCAAGTGCTTAAAATGGATTCCTTGAGGATCTGCTCCATGATTTTTCCAGGGTGAGGTGAGGCTGACCAGTCTGTAGTTCCCCAGATCCTCCTCCTTCCCTTTTTTTAAGATGGGCACTATATCTGCCCTTTTTCCAATCTTCCATGGCCTCTCTCAACCACTACAAATTTTCAAAGTTTTGAAAGATAATGGTCAGTGGCTCTGCAATCACATCAGCCAATTCCCTCAACACCTTTGGATGCATCATGTATGGCCCCATGAGTTTGTACATGACCAGCTCTTCTAAATAGTCCCTAACCTGTTCTTTCACCCGCTGTCAGCTGCTCACCTCCTCCCCAAACCGTGCTGCCAGGTGCAGTTGTCTGGTACCTAACCTTACCTAGGAAGACTGAGATAAAAAAAGGCATGAGTACATCAGGCTTTACTGCATCTTTGTGAGGTTCATAAGTCTATTGGTAGAGTTAGGGTAGCAGATTCAAGATGTTGGTAGCTGCCCTATTTGTGAAAACTGAAGTAAAAAAGTCATTAAATACTTCAGCCTTCTTTGTGTCATCCATAACGAGATTGCCTTCCACATTCAGTAAGCAACTTATGGTTTCTCTGATCTTCCTCTTACTTTTGACATGGCTGCAGAACCCCTTTTTATTGCCGTTTATGTCCCTTGCCAGCTGCATCTCAAATTGTTCCTTCACTTTCCTAATGTTCCCCTTGCATGCTGGTGTGGTACTGTTATACTCTTCGCTAGTACTGTGACCAAGTTTCCACGTTTTATAGTATTCCTATTTGAGTTTCAGCTCATTGAAGATATTGCTGTCTTGCCATGCAGGTCTCCTGTTGAACTTCCCATTCTTCTGTCCCATGTGGATAGCTTGTTCCTGCACCATCTTTCACTTTAACTTACTAGTGCAGGTGATTTAATTCTTCTGTGTTCTTATCTGCTGAACCTTTGGCAATTTGTGATTGACTGACAAGTAATACTCTTTGAAACACAGTCAAAGCAAGTAAGATTTTTATTACCCTTCAGTTAAGTTACTGGAATGCAGTGGAGAATTTGCAGAATTGCTGTTGTACATATTTAGACTTGAGCCAAAGCTTAAGTGAGCTGTAGCATGCTGCTGAAGTGTCTGGCATCTGTTTCAAACACACCCTGTGCTACTGCATCTTTTTGATCGGTGCAAATCTGATACAGTGTGCGCTGAATCTCTTCCACTTGAGCATGCCTGTGTATGTTAACCCAGACTTCTAACCTTTAAGCAAGCTCTTCTTTACTCTTAACCAAAATGAATCACCATTTCTCTTTCATGTATGCAGCAGAATACATGCGTCTTAACACTTGCCACAGCTAGATCGCAATAGCAATATAATGAATGCATATAAAGTGTGTGCATTTAATTTCAAGTAAAGGAGTCAGTATAAATTGCAGTTGCTGAAGACACTGCTTTGAGTTGCTCAGCAGCAGTGTGTCCCCACCACATAAGGAAACATTTCATAAAATCATCCCTGTCGCCAGCACCCAGTCTAGAGAAAAAAAATGTTGACTGAGCCAGTAATTATAAGTTTTCTAGTTCCCACACTATTCTTTCAGCTTGCTTTGGTATCAACACTGTCAGGATATTCATGTTGCATTGTCCTGGGAAAAAGCTTAATTGAATTTTCCTGAAATACATAGTCCAATTTTTCATCATAAATTTACCACATCACCTTGCTCTTCACTCTTATCTGTTTAATTAATATTCATCAGGAAATTGTGGCCTTGAGTTATTTTTAATTCATAGGCAAACGGTTATTGTGGGTAGGGTTTTTTATTTAGGGCAATTTAAATGATTCCACTATGGATGTAGAACATATATATTTGCTCTCAGTTCCCACACATTCATCTCTCACCCTTCTGTGTTAGTTATTTCAGCACCTTACAGAACATACTGCATAGATTAAGTCTCATCCCCAACATAGGTGAGTCTTCAGAAATACTCTAGGATATTTTATTATATTCCACTTGAGGTGGCAAGTACTCTGGGGAGTGGAGGTGGGGTGTTTTAATTAGAGCGACTGTAATTAAAGCACCCAGAGCATCTCATGTATCAGCATCCCTGCTCTTCAAAATGGTGGTGGGGGCCCTTAGTATCTAACGAGCTTTGGATAAAGTGGCCCTGCTGCCTATTTGATCCATGAGATGCGGGAGGCTGCTGGAGTGCAGTAATTGCCACGCTTCAGCAGACCCAATTAATCAAGTCTGCTCCGACACGCTGGAATTCCTGCTCATGTACAGGTGCCCCTTATTTTTTAGGAGTATTTAAATTCAGCATTCTACTAAAAACAGTACAAATGGAATCAATGCAAATGTTTCATTCTGGCAAATAGGGGTATAAAGGAAATAACGTTTTAAAACTGTTCTCATGTTTTGCCTTCTCAAATCTTAAAATCTTGAAAAAATGGATTTTTCAACTTCATTTAATATTTTGGCTGCTGGGTCCACAGTCCATTGGGCAGGAAGCTGAGTAGCGTCATCAGGTTCTGTGTTTATCAGCATTGGTGCAGTACTTGTATCCAGTGTCTGAGGGAATGCACTTTAAAAATATGATGGAATGCAGTAAACAATGCCGTTTAATCTCAAAGTTGCCTTACCCATTTGGTTTCCCAATTGTCAGTTCTCGAAAGACTGTCTCGTGTCTCCTTCCTGTTTGTGCTTTCCCCAGTCTGTGATGTGGGGTCTTGGTGCTCTTTTTTGCTGTTATATATGTTAGGGGTTTTTTTCAATCTAGCCTTTGCTTAAGTAGGTTAGATGATAGTAAAAACTATAATTAACAGGAGACCAATCTTGAAGAGGTGATGAGTTTACAGTGAAAAAATAAATTACTTTGGGAAACCTTTTAGAAGCCTTTACCTGTGGGCACTTTACCTTGCAGACCACTTCAAAGGCCAGGGCTACAGTCCTGCTTCTTAATATGGTATGTCTAATATCAATGTGTGTCCTTAAATATTTCCCAAAGATGTAATAAGACTTAAAGGATTAGGGTTGGTTCTGTGTTCATGCCAGCTGCTCTCATAAAATGTCACCGTTTTGAATTAACTTTCTCACCATGTTCTTTTGCCTCGGTTTATCAGAAGATAATAGAAGCACCCCTTGTGGCTTCACTTCAGCTGCTGAGTAGGAAGATGTCTGTGAAGTAGCATATTCATGCTCTTATAGTTTGGAAGCCTTGTACCATAGTCCATATCAAGTATTTATTACCTGGGACCTGAACTCATTATAATGCATTGCTAATATTTTAGAGCTAGCATGTACAAAGATAACAGCGTCCTCATTCACAAGCTCTCTCTATATGCCCTTGTACCTCCTGTGTGAAGTGCAGCCAGTTAGATTACATGCTTTCTTTTTTCAGTTAATATTTTCAGGAAGCCAGCAGGGTAATGTTGTTTCATTCATTTCCCCACTGTAAAGTTAAAACAGAAAGGCTAAAGGGGTGGAAAAGAGGTTACTGAAATTGGAATGGCAGCCGTAAGATTGCTTTGAGCCCTGAGTTAATTTCGAAGCAGAATGAGAAATGAGAAGCTGGAAGTAGTGCAGTGAGCAGGGACCTGGGTTCTGGTCCTGGCTCTTCTGCTTGTCTTGCCGTATGATCTTCATCAAGTCATTTCACCTGTCTGTTCCCATTTCCCTTCCTGCCTTTGGCCTGTGATGTCCATTTAGATTTTAAGCCATCTAAGGACAGAGTTGTGCCTTTCTGTGAGTACAATAGCACCCTCACTTCACTTAGGGTTTCACCTAATAATAATAATAATAGAAATCTCCTTATTAAGCAAAACAGAGGACAAGTGTATCTGTTTTCTTCCTTGGATTTTGTGGTGATGTTCTGTTGGTCTCATTTTCAGGGTCTGATAAATTGGAGAGTGCAAAGAAAATGTTGATTGATTGGGAGTCTTATTTTGTTCACATGGGGAATGGAAAAGGATAAAAGAAACAAGCATTTAGGGTGGGGACTTGAAGGAGTGAAGTGGGTGGATGGAAGAAGAGAGGCAAAGCAAAAATGAAGCCAGGCATTGAGTTACATATTAACTGGAAGAAGTGGAAGAAAGGCAAGGTTTGATGGTAGAATGTAGAAAACTTCTCTGAAAAGTATAGGCCAGTTCATTTGACTGCATCAGTATTCTGTTTTGGAACAGTGTATGTTCAATACAGACAGCAGCTCAGGGAAGGAGCTCATTTCTTTGTTTATCATGTAGAGAAAACAATTACTGTTGGAAGAAATGGTCAGATCAATAAGATTAAAAAAAAATTAAGAAGCTAAATGCTGCTTGCACTGATTAAAAGTAATCTGCCAATGCTAAATATCCTCTGCAGGAAGTTGTTGCTCAAATCCAGCTTTACGGTGATGCATTATGAGGAAATTGTACATGCAGGGACATACTGTATCTTGCAACATTTTCAACAGATATTTTGAAATCCTGAAACAATTTTTCATTGCCTTAGACAGTACTATTTGCTGTCAAGCCCCCAAACAGGCCTGCAAAACGAATGTGGTAGTTGGGGTCATTACCTTGCCAGTTTTCATTTAACATATTTTACCTTGGGTCAGGCTAGTTGCTGGCTGTTTTCTCTGGTATAGAGTACAACTTGTCATCGCTTCCTCCAGTTTCTCCCTTGATCTTCTGAGTGATATGTGTAGTTTTAGAAAGTTTCCACCTCACTGCAGTGATACAACTCTTCAGTCTGATACAGAGTGACAGTTTACCTGGCTTCTGAAGAGTCTGGCTTAACATGGTGAGATACAGGCAGGCTGACAGTATGGAGAGAGTGGATGGGCATTGATTGCTAAAAACTGCCTTTTTAAATAATGGAATGAGCAGGAAGGCACATAGGGCATTTTTACACGTACTCTGGGATGCGGCATCAGGCACTTCAGTTAGTGAGCCACACTAATTAAAAGTGCGCACGTATCATGTGTATCAGCATCCCCACACTGAAAAATGGCAGCGGGGCACTTTGAACTAAAGTTCATCAAACGTGTTTTAGTTCAGAGTGCCCCACCGCCGTTTTTTCAGTGCAGGGACGCTGATGCACATGACACGGTAGGCTGCCAGAGCGCGTCAGTTTCTGTGCTCCAGCAGACTCGATTAATTGTGGTAGATTTCGAGCATGTTGGAGCAAGCTCCCCGCACATCTACGGAAACCCATAATGTCAAAGGTATTTAATAGGGTGGCTGGCAGGTTACTATTCTAATTGCTCCATTTTCAGTTCTGAGCAATGACTGGAGTCCTCTGGGTTAGTCAGTTTTTGAGAATCATGTTCACTTGTGATCCATGTAATTTTTACTTTCAACAGAGGAGCTCTATTTCTTCTTCCCACAGCAACTCGGCATTGTTGGTGAAAACTAGTCTTGTTTTGGTGTGTGATAGCCATAAAGTCTTCTACTATACACACTGGGAGCTGCACAATGATAACAGAACTGTATCAACAGATGAATGGTGTTGAAGGTCATTTGTGCATTAAATTTAAAAGTAGCTTTCTTATACATTTCCTTCTCCTGCCCACCTTCCTTCCCCCTCCCCAGTCCCTCCATCCCTTTGGCAAAGCCACTGTATTTTGCTGAAGGTTTTATTTTCTGCTGAAAATGCAGGAAATTCAGACAACTCTTTGGAAGCTCCCCAAAGCTAATACAAACGAGATGCATATGCTTCTCTTGAAGTAACTAAAAATAAAGTAAATGATTTGAAACTAGTTAACTGTATAAATTCCCCTCCAAAGAGGAAAGGGAAGGTTACATAGGAGAACTGTAATTGTGGATGCTGTTAAATTGTTATCAGGGGGAAATTCCCCTAAGTGCCTGCTTGTCTATTGGATATCAAATAGCACTTTGACACTAGAGTTTGCAGTTCTTATATTAGAAGCAGGTATGGAAGAACCAGCTGTATCCTCTTCCACGGTGCCTGTCTTGAATACAAAGGGGACGCGAGTTGGAGCCTGGAAGGGAGCAGGGGGAGAACAGAGCTGGGAAAGGGAATGGAAAAGGGGAGACTGGCCGAGGAACAGAGTAGAGATGGATTGCCTTCCTTGATTTCTGGTGTCTGGCACTACAGCAGCTCTTGCACCCTAAAATAATAGTTGCAAGGGAAGTCATGTGTGGCACCTGTGCATGGAGATAGCACACTTGATTCCTTCTCTGGAGAGATGGTACCTGTGTAGCACCATCAGTACTGAAGAGATTGCTGAGCTCAGATGGAGTCGTGAGAACTGAACGGCCAAACTCTAGCCTACTGAGCAGGTGTGAACGACCATCTATAGAGTCTCTCAACTTGGATAAGTTTTGATGACTTGGCATCCAAAGACAAGTCTGGCAGAGATCACAAAAAGCAGGGAGCATGCCTACTGACTCTCCTGTCCGCATGTCAACAGCAGAGTGCTAGAATAGCCTAATGGAGTATTTGTAAGAAATGCATTGCCTCTTAATGAGGTTTTCTAAAACAGCTCAACCTTTTCTGCCAGAAGTTTCCAGAATAATTCAACATGAAGCAGACACCTGCCATGGGAAATTTCAACCCAACCAATTAAGCATTAACGATTTAACATTAGAGTTACTGTATGCTTTCTTTGGATATTCATGCATGTAAATAGGCCTTTGGCCCTCTGTAGTAAAGAACTCGATAACCTCTCTTTCGGTGGTGTACACACATCAGGTTCAAGCCATTTTGTATAGCTGCTGTGATCTGTCGTATATCACTGTAACTTCAGGGCCAAGGTTGGTAGCTTCAAGTGCTTGGACAAAATTGTTTTCACCAGCTGCCAGTGGAGATAAAAATTAGGAGCTATTATTTTCTGACAGACCCTTGTAAAGCTAATTGCAATTAAGTCAGTGGTTTTCAATGTTTTTTTCATTTGTAGACCCCTAAAATTTTTTGAATGGAGGTGTGGACCCCTTTGAATTGTAAGTGTGGGGATTCACATACTTTTGATTGATAATAATCATCTGTTGTGATCCCCTTAAACATTTTTTGTGGATCCCCAGGGGGGGCACAAGTTGTAAGCAACTACATTTTTGATGCCAATATTTTGGTTCCAGAAATTCTTACCAGATTAACACGTGGAAATGAAGTAGATTGCACACTGTAGCTTTTGAATTGTGGGGCAGTGATGATTGCATATCATTCTCCTTTTGTTGGAGGACTGAAGTTTGGAGCATCCTTGATAATGCCAGTATTGGCAGCCAAGCTCACAAAAGCAGCCTTAAATTCATTTCCAAGCAAAGGGACTTTGTGCAGTTTGTTTAGAGCTTTAGCATCTATTCGCTGTTCTCAGCTGATTCATGGGCTGTGCGCGTGGTCTTGTAAAGAGCTGGAATGTGCTTCGCTCTGAGAGAGGTGTCTGGGGACTGGTAATGTTAAACATTTGAAGAAAAGCCACAGTGAATTGAAATAAATCTGGCCCTTTTTTTTGTGCTTGTATTCAAATGTCAGGGCATCCAGTTACAGGCAACATTCACAACATTTGTAAAAGGTTAGAGTTATGTCAACTATAATAAATTGAGAATGCTGTTTCCACTTAATTTTTTTTGGTCAGTGTATCTCTTGTATTTTTACTTTCTGCTTCCTTACGTATGATGGAGACCTTTTTATTTTCTTTCATTAACATCTCTGGGTTAAGATTTCAGTACAGCATGCCTCAAAGTTTCATGAGGAAGTCATGTGAATCCATATGAGACTCATACTAAGATCTGTCTCTGGTGTTTCTTTTTTCCAGTTTTGTTAGTTTTGTCCTGGTCCTTTTTATGCTTTTATGCTTTGTCTATTCTTTTGTGAAACTCACTGTTTTAATTCTTTCTGCACATCATCTTTTTGTTCTGGTGACATATTTCCTCCTTTCAGGGAGAAACATTTCTGTGTGTTCTGACTAGTGATGTGATCATTTTACAACTCCTTTTTGGTGGCATGAATACGACACCTTTGGGTGTTACAGTCTTAGCGGGCAGAAACTGGCAGTCTCACCTGAGAAATTCAGCCCTGCAGTCAGCTGTGAGTCATTAGCTTGGCAAAACATGGATCTGCTGTTTCAATGGGGAAAGGCATTTCTCTTTTTATAGCATCAAAAGGTTGGGACCTCTACCACCTCCAAAGATGTAGGATTTGCTGTTCCTAAACCGTCCCAGACTGATGCCTCTTCTTGAAAACCTCCAGCAAAAGAGATTCCACAACTTCCGTCACAAGCTTGTTCCATTTTCCCAGTTAGGAAATTTTTCCTAAGGTTTAATCTAAGTCTGCTTTATTGTAGTTTGCTTTTGCATAAAGGAAGAACAGTTTTTCTCCCTCTTCATTGTGGCAAACTTTCAAATACCATATTGACTCAAATATAAAATGGGGTTTTTCCCCCCAGTTAGCACATTATCACATACAAGGAAATATCACTAAATGCACTATCATTAAGTTGCTGCCAAAAGCAGCATGTGCTCAGCAGTGAAAACTAACTATGAAATTAATTAAATGCAGCCAATACTGATCATGACTATGAAACACGGGACCCACACTGCACACACATGCTGATGGGAAAATACTACACGAATAAGTTAGTGCAGCCCATGTGACTAAAACCTATGGTAGTGCCCATTAAGCACAGTCCCCCTCACTGCTGACTCTTTGAAGTCATGGTGTGCCATGACATTGCATACCCAGAATCCCTCTGTCAGCCTCTCTCTCAGTCTGGCACATATGGTTAATGTTGTCCTGCTTTCCATGAAGCAAAGGTAGACCTCATCTTCATATAGGTTTTTGGAGCATCCTAGGACTTGTGACTAGAATATAAGTTCCAGCACGCAGATCCTTTGTGGGGTATCTGGAGTACACACACATACTACGAAGTGCTGAGGTATGAGATCACCATGGCTTGAAATGGTGTTGACTCTGGTGGGGTCCAGCCCAATGAATGATGTGGTAAATCATGAGCCTTTGGCTTTGGACTAACATCATTGCTGCTTAATCTTAGCCCAAAGGCCATGAAAGACTCAGGCTGTCTAAACCCCAGGGCCTCCAGGCCTGGGGCTTGAACATAAGATGCTAGCCTGGATTTGGGGAGCATCAGTAAGGAGGATACTTGCCAAGTGGTAGAGCCACACAGACTTGACAATTGAGCTCTGCTCTGTCGAGTTTTGGAACTTGAGTATTGGGCTTTGCTCAATTGAATATGGAATTGTTTTGAAATGAAAAAAGAAGCTTGTGCTACATATAAGTATGTGCCAAAGTGCTGCTCAAAAGTGTGTTTATGGAGTTAAACTTGGCAGCAGCTTCAAAAAAAGGTAGCATGCATCCATCCTGGTGGATAAACTAAATGCATGGGTACTATATGAAAATTTCTACAGCCATGTTTAATTTCAAGGTCATTGTTTTCAAGTTTGCTCCTCACTTCCATGTGTTCAGGGAGAGCAGGGTCTGACAATAAGAAGTGGGGAAGGGACTGCTAGGGGAAAAGTTGGGGGGAAGCAGAAAGAAAAGGGCTACCTGACCCCCCAGACTTACGTTTCCTGCTGTAACAGTGGGAGGGGGGCCAATTCAAGTCAAGCCTCCAATAATTATATTCTATAAATGGAAAATTATAACAAATGTATACATTTTCCATATACCAAATTAATGATGGGGGGGGTCATTTTATAATCAGGATCATCTTCTATTTGAATAAATATGATAATTGAAAACTGCTGTCATGTTCCCCATTTAATCTCCCTGTACTTCAGGCTGAACATACCTACAGCTGACATTCCAGCCCCTTCATCCCTAGCTCTTGCTTGAGGATCCTCTCTAGCTTCCTTCTATCCTTAAAATGTAGTAGTGTAGACTGGACACAGCAGTGGATCTCAGGCCAGCCAGAGTCAAGAAGAGTGGTGCTGTCATTCAGATCTTGCATCCAGTGCTTCTGGTGCTAGACAGTAGTGCCTTTAAGTCATATATACGTGTCTATGTAAGAGCGAAGTAGTTAGAGGAGCATACATATATTTGTACTTGTATGTTATAATAATGTGTACGTATAGCACAGGTAAAGTGGGCCTCGATAGAAGAGAGAGGCTGGTTTACTGGATACTTTTGAGTAACAGTAAGTTTACCAAAAACAAATGACATGATTAGTTTGAGCATTTCATACATTTTTCTGCTATTCACTGCTGACTTCCCATTGTCTGTCACCGTTGGGTTTTCATATCAGCAATGAAAATACTTCATATTTTTTGCAATTCTGGTTTTTAGAAAAATAAAATACACACTTAAGCCAATCTTACTTAGTAGCTTCTAGGGTAGAGTAAAATGCAATTGTTCCGTCCCCAGTTGTAAAATCAACACTGAGTAACATTTCCTATGTTGAATTATTAGAGTCTGTCTGTACTGCAGAGTTTACTTTAGTGATTGGCCCTTGAGTGTGAAAACCTACATGGCTTAGTTTAGGTGTTGAGTACCGACTGAATAGCTAAAATAGGGTGTATCCACCTCACCCATATCCATTCATGTGGGGACTTGCACATTCACGGGAGGTCTAGGGATGCTGCAATCATACTCTGTTGTTCTTAATACTGTGGTAAGCTGAAGTGCTCTGTAATTCCTTCCCTGTGAATTGTGGGAGAATTTGTCTGTTCTGGGAATACAGAGGGAATTATGGGAAGCCATTAGAGGACTTAAGCAATTTAGCCCACATTTCCATTGCAAAGCAGACAGGTTAAGAGCAGCACTTGAGCTTTACCCCATCTCCCCCACCTGGTATGTTGAAAGCTGTAGGAAACTAGGGTGAGAGGTTTGTGTGTGGGGGTGGGAAAGTTGCAGGTAACACCTGAGCTGACTCTAAAGAATGAATGCATCTTAGTGGGCTGTGGAAGGTAACAAAAATAAAAATGTCTTGACACTGTAAAGAAAATGGTTTCCTATAAATTTCCTGTATTCTTAAAACAACACCCCACTCTCACATAACATTTCTGAAGCCTTGTACAAGTTTAATGCTTAGCTCGGAACGTAGATTGATCAAGTTAGCATCTCCTTATATAAGGCAGTGTATGCTACCGTAAATAACTGAAATCCTGATCCTATGTGACTGTAAAATATCCTGTGTAAATTAAGAAAGTATGAAAGGAACCAAGAAACAAAGCAATTTGTCTTGGTTCCTGTTGACTGCTGGATAGATTGGAGTACTAGGAATTTTTTAAAAAGCACACTGCAAAATATGCCTGGATCAGCACTGGGGAACACTTTATTCCTCAAAACTGGGCTTTGGAATCATTAAAATTTAGAAGCTGGGGATTTTCTAGCACTCTCCTAGTCTTTTTAAGGAAAGTTTGATCTGATATAACACCCCCCCACCCCCCCCAAAAACCCCCCAAAACAAAAAACCAAACAACTCATCAGTTACTGTTCGGGATAGAATAGTCAAACCATTAGGAACAAAACATTAGGCACTTAACTAAATGTGACCAGGATTTCAAAGGCTTTGAGCACTTGTTTCTCCTACTGATGGTAAATAAGGCTACTTTTATTTAGATGTCTACAGTGGATCTAAGCAGCCTAACCTTTGACACTCAGGCTTATATTTTTAGGGCCTCTATTAATGCTGTGCTAAGCGATTACACAAGCAGTTCACTCCTAATAATTATGCCACAACTGGTGATTTAAGAAACAGCACTAGACAGAGTGACTCTTAGCTCCCAAGCATTGCGTTGGATTCTCTGAAATGCAATCCCTGAAATGTTGTGCTGGAATTTCTAAAACATACTGCATTTAAGAAATAAGGAGAGCGTCAGTGATTTAGGATGAACAGAGACTTGGACATATGTCAAGCCATTGCACTGGCATTTGTATCTTTTCTGAATGCTTATGGAACCAGCTTCAGTGTTTGCACAGTTGCCATCTGATTTCTGCATGTCAGTCTTGTGCTTTGTGTGTGGTTGTCTCTGTTTTCATTCTGTTCTCTAGGCGACTCTCTCACTTGCTTGCTCTCTTTCAGCATAAGAGGAACAAGTGACTCAGAGCAACATCAGGATTAGAGGAGCACAAGGCTTATCTTCTAGCCATTTCTGCATATTACTGTCCAAATTGCAGCGTGGCCATAGCCAAGAATAATGGAGCTGCCTAATATATATATATTTGCCAAGCTAGTTTTCACTGTTAGTTCCTGTCCTGAGAAGAAAGAGAAATGTTGTTACCTAAAGTAACCATTATGTGGGCTCTGGCAAATGTTGACAGCAAGTTCTAAGCTGTCAACATTTTAGAAATTCTCCCACTTCCAGTATCCAAATTCCTGTTACAAGTAGATATGAAGCAACTATTGTTTCTTCTTCAACAGTTGCACATTCCATCAATGATGGAGGACGTGATTTCTTTATGCTTAATATTGTTTCAAAACAAAATCCAACAATATTTCTCATCCTTTGATATGAAAGGCCTGGCATAAATCTAACGTGTCCTCTATTTTGGCAGTACAAGCAAGGGTCACGGTTTTGGTGAGACATTGTTGACACGGGTCTTGTAATGAGTAAATAGCACTCAAATAGTTTTAGAAAAAATTGAATGCTGAAGAACTTGCAAAATTGGTGAATTAGACTCCAGCTGGGAAGAGCTGTGAAAGTCTCATTAGTTTCAACTATTGTCTCTTGTTTGGATTCATCATTACTGTGGAAAAGCTTAGATAATTTTGCTTCCAGTCGTTGTCCTGGATGTATATGCTCTGCATTTTAGGTGTGTTAAAACTGGTTCAAAAGTTACTACAAATGATGATAAACTTTTCTCTTAAACTATGAAATGTTTTTATAACCTCGTTTATATCTGTCCTGACGCCACGTCTCGATGCAGAGGTGCCTTAGTTCGATAGTGGTGATGCAAAGCAACAAAAGAGCAATATTTTATCATCTTTGACAGCATTTCTCCATTCTCTCATCCACATGCTGTCCTTGGCTTTCAGCTTGGTTTTTTTTTTTTATCTTTGTTTGGAAGCTTAAGATTTAAACTACTTTGAAAACTGTGAACAGAAATTACAGGAGGCTTTACAAGCTGTGTATGTGGAGTAATGGATGTATTAGACCTATGTTTATTAAATATGCAGATTGAGCTTTCTGAATGAATGCTGTCCTGTACATAGTAATCTGCAGGAAGAAATCTGAAGTATGACAGATTAATTTTTTCATCCAAACATGAACATGGTAGGTGAAAATAAAATGAGGTAAAGAGCTGGGATTTCATTTATAAAATAATAAAGTATCTCTAGACGTTAATGACAAGTTACACTGTGAATCTTTTAGATATTTGATGCTGTTTGCTTAGCAGCATTTTTTCTTCAGGAAATGTCATGCTACTATATATAGATATATTAGGGACATCTTTTTGTTTAAACTAGCTTTTATTTCCTCTTTTTAATGGGAGCATTTTTTTTTATTAAAAAGACTTAATATGGCCAGATAGATGTGTCTGGTCATGTTGCAGGTAATAGAACAGATCTGTTTTTCTTACAAAGGTGATGTCTGTCCATGTTGAATCCTAGTGTTGGTGTGGGGCTAAGGCAGAGGTGGGTAAAATACAGCTTGCAGGCTGGATTCAGCCTACCAAGTGATTTCATCTGTCCTGAGGGTGCCCACTAATTAATTGTACCCCACCCAGCCCACGTGCCTCACTCCCACCCTTGTGTATGGGAGGGCCCCAGCCCGGCCAGCACGCATAGCTTCCACTGCTGCAGCTGCTATGGGACCTGCTTGGCTTCCCTGGCCTCCAGCGACTGCTCTCCTGTCCCTGCTGCAGAGCTTGCTCTGGGCAGCAGGTAGGGAAGCAGGGTGGGGGGAAGGGAAGCTGCAGATGGGTGGGAGCATGGGGCTTGGGTGGGTGGAAGCACAAAGCCCAGAGCCTGTGCCTGGTGGGGGTGGCAGGAGTACAGAGCTCGGGTGGACAGGGTGTGTGTGTTGGGGGGGAAGACCCTCCACCCACACTGCCCCCCATGGCACACATCCCTTCATCCCTTTCCAGGAAGCAGGGAGTAGGGCTCCCCGTCACTTCCACTGGAGTCGCATGAGCTGCACGTGGCAGCAGGGAGTGGGGGCTAGCCACCAGCTCCGTTGCATGGGGGTTCCCTTCAGTGGTGCACAAATACCAGAAGCTGCACATGTGTAGCGGGGAGCCCCATGCAATAGAGGTGGGCTGGCCTGACTCCACTCCTTGCTACCATGTGCAGCTCCCCAAACTGGGTGGAGCCATGCACCGCTGGGCAGCAGCGCTTGCGTAGGCCACGAATACCCAAAGGATGCTGCCCTGCTGCTGCTGCCAGCAAAAGCGGCAGGGGCTGTATGCCATGCAGGGAGGAAGTCTGGTGGGGGGGGTCCCCCCACCCTCTCACACTCCACCTACCCCATGCACGCCAAGCCCCCACACCCCCTCACAAACCCCATGCCCCACACCCCACTGTGTGTGCGCGCACACGCGCACACACACACACACACAATATACAGGAGCAAGACTTTGAGCTATTATGTAATCTTCTCTATATATACTACACAAACACAAATAAATCGGGACAAAAGTATTTTTTGAAATCAAATTAAAATGTGTTATATTAGATGTTTGACTTTTAGTATATGAGTTGGGTTTTTTGGGTTTCAAGATGGCAACCCCTGACCAAAGGAGTACTTCTGGGGGCAAGGGGGAGGGTCTTCCGGTGGCAAAGGTCAGGGGTTAGGGGCAGGATTTCTGGTCCCAAGATCATGACCAGGGGGTGGTTCACCTGTCAAGGGGCGGGGTACCCTTGCAGCCCTCAACAGCTCATCGACACTCATTAAGCGGCTCTCCAACCAAAATAATTGCCCACTCCTGGGCTAAAGATTACTGCTTCGCTCTTGACTCAAAACTGGCAAGCCAGATCCTCATTTTTAATGTCCGTCTTGGGAGGCTTGAAAGGTCATCGTTTTGGTAAAGGCTTTTTGTTTCTTTGACTATGAATGCAGTCTAGATTGGTTGTGATTCAGTATTATCGTTTTGCAGCCACCTAGTCTTACTAATGGAAAGTCTTAGAGAACTGGAGTCTTACTCTCAGCTTCAAGCCATTTATTTTATCATTTGACATGATCCCCATCCCATCATTTCTAATATATGGATCTGTGTGCAGCATCCCTGTTGAGCAGTTGAACGTAATTTTTCCACTTTTGCAAATGAAGACCTGTGGAGTGGGAGCTTCAGCAGCAGGAGATTTTGCCTGTGCTGGGTCCACAATGCAGCCAGGAGGCAGGGGAAAACGACAGTGGGACATGGGTACTTGTGCTGGCTCACCTGTGACCCAAGCTGGCCCCTCTGCCAGGAAACGTGGCCACCCCCCGCTCTAGGATGGTTTGTCAGGTGCCTGAGATGTACCATTTAACCTAGAGCATGAAGGTTGTAGAGCACTCTCAAAAGCAATTTTCTTCGTCGGTCATCTGCATTCAAGCTGTGGGAGCCTGGAGTGCTCCTCAGCACCATAAGGACAGTAACTTATGGAGGATAAGTGTGTTTTTGTCCAGACAGTCAGCCTGCTTGTTTCTTTCTTTTTCTCCTTCATATCCTTAATTTTATTTCTTACTGACATTTTTCCTGCCCCCTACACACTTTTTTTTTTTAAATATGATGAACAGAAAATATAACACGGTGTACTTGGCATGAACTGCTTTTACCTGCACCAGCTCTTAGGAGTGATGGTCACAAAACTGTAGTGAATTTAACTCTGTAGTATCTGTATGTAAAACATTTTGGAGCCAGGAGCATGCACAATTTGTGTTCGTTTCTTGGTTTTGAACACATGTTGTTAAGTAGAACCTGGAGTCTGTTGTAATTGTGTTGCAGATCTGGATTTTATTAGAAAAATGCATATATTAAGACATACATACATACATACGTACATACATACATACATACATACATACATATATATATATATATATATATATATATATATTCACAGCAATTCAGAGGGTATATATGTACAGACAAGAATTCAAGATTTGTTCACCACTGATCAGACATCAGCCAGATGAAAGCTCCATCAGTAATGATACCTGTGCAAAGTCTTTACTACCTAATATATTTTAGAATGGAAAAAGCCATGCTGATCTCTCTCTCTCTCTCTCTCTTTTCCTTTCTTAAAGGCACAGGATCTGAATGTGATTGAAGAAGTGATCCGAATGATGTTAGAGATTATCAACTCCTGCCTGGCCAACTCTCTCCATCACAATCCCAATTTGGTATATGCACTGCTTTACAAGCGGGATCTCTTTGAGCAGTTTCGAACTCACCCTTCCTTCCAAGATGTAATGCAAAATATAGACCTGGTAAGTAATAGCTTCAGTTAATTGGTTACAAGCAGTCTCCTGAGAACAACCGCACCTTGTCATGCATCCACAGATGCATCTGGAGCAGGTCCAAGGAGGTGATCCTCCCCCTCTATGCGGCACTGGTCAGGCCGCAGCTGGAGTACTGCGTCCAGTTCTGGGCGCCGCACTTCAAGAGGGATGTCGACAGCATGGAGAGGGTCCAGAGGAGGCCACTCGTATGATCAGGGGTCAACAGGGCAGCCCTATGAGGAGAGGCTACGGGACCTGAACCTGTTCAGCCTCCAAAAGAGAAGGCTGAGGGGGCATCTTGTGGCCTGTTATAAACCAGTCAGGGGGGATCAGCAGGCATTGGGGGAGTCGCTGTTCCCCTGAGCACTGCCAGGAGTGACCAGGAATAACAGTCACAAGCTGGCAGAGGGTAGGTTTAGATTAGATATCAGGAGGCGCTACTTCACAGTCAGGGTGGCTAGGGTCTGGAACCAACTTCCAAGAGAAGTGGTGCAGGCTCCTACCCTGGGGGTCTTTAAGAGGAGGTTAGATGAACATCTTGCTGGGGTCGTTTGACCCCAGTACTCTTCCCTGCCATGGCAGGGGGTCAGACTAGATGATCTGCTCAGGTCCCTTCCGACCCTAGAAACTATGAAACCTTCTTAGCTCTCTGAGATTTTGAGAGGTGTTAAATGCTGATCATTTATGCTCCTTTCCTTTGCTAGGTATTTTTAGAATCTATTAACATTGAGCTACCCAACCTTTACTATAGGGATAGGAAGGAGTGGAAATTCTGGGAGGCCCCCCACTCTTCTCCCAACCCTCATTTCTTGGGGCTTCAGGAAAGCCAGGCTAAAATCCATCTGTATTTGACAGACTCCATGGGATCTGGGGACCTCGCTGATAAGGAATTTCCCACGCCGTTGAATCCTTCTCTGCTCCTTTTTACCCCTCTGCAGGGGCCCACCGCAAGAGCTTGCTTTCTCTTTCAAAGCAGCAAGGATCTTAGCCAGTAACTTTTCTGTGTTCCCACCATTATTAGACTATTAAGAGCTGAGGAAGAGTTTCTTAGGCATCTTAGGAGCAGCCAGGCAGCTGCCCACCTCCCTAAAGCCTCTCTAAACTTCTACTGCTTTTGCCTACAAGAGCATTAGCCTCCAGCATTCTGGACCCCTTCAGGGGAACCATTAAAAAGAATATAACCAGAAATTTTAGAGGCAGTTTCTATTGCCTTTGTGTGGGGAGGGATCTACCTGTGCCATTCTTGGGAAAACCCATATTGGTTATTGTTGAACATGAATTTGATAGTCTGTGCAGGGAGCCATGTCAGTCCCTCATCTGAGCTCTGCTTAGACAGGCTACTATGATACTGAGGACTTGTAAAATGTTGAATTAGGGAGGAATGGGAATTGATTATTAAGCAGTTTGTGTGAAATATAGTCTTGACTTCTAATGTTCATATACGAAGGACTTGAGTGCAGTTCCGTGCTATAAAATATCCCTCATACCTTTAAATCTGTTCAATATTTTGATCTCCACCACTTGATATACTCACAGGAATTCAAATGGAGTAGTTTTATTTTTTTACCATCTTTTCCTGCCATAGTTCACTGCCAAACAGTTAGACTTACTGAAATAGGTGTTTTGTACACTAGTCCCACTAATTGAGATAATATACTGGTATTTTTATGTTGGCATCCATATTTTAGGAATTTTGGTGTCAATTCACTGCATTTAAAGTCCATCGTTCTCTTTCAATTTGTGGAGATATAAGTGGGTATAGAGGACTCAAATGATACTCAAGGGTATTTAGAGACCTGGTTAGGGTTTTTAAAAAAATATATTTACATTTTGTGGGAGAGCTTGCAAACATGCTTATAAAAATGAGGCCAGAGGCAGTGTTATGGGAAGCAGGTGTGGCTTCCCCAGCTCAGTCTCTGCCATTTAACTTCAGTCTCGGACTGCAGCATTCAAGGTATTCCGCATTTGTGCCATGTTCTATCTGCTGCATAATGTGGAAAATGCATGTGACTGTCTACAATGATTTGAGGGTTTTTTTCTCATTTACCCCATATCAAAACTGCTGCAAAATTGCTCTTCCCATGGAAAAGAAAATTAAAACCAGAAGTTTTTTGCAACAAAATTTGTTTTCATTTTTTTCCCTTCAGTTTTAATTCATCCTCTTTTATAGCTAAGAGACTTCTGTGTACCAAAATATTTTCCTCCACTTCCTCCTTTGTTAATTGTGCTGTGCTAATATCCAGGCTACATACCCCTCATTAGTTGATCCTTTGACATTTGAGATTGCAACTCAGAAGAGATGCTCTAAAATTGTTGAAGCAGCTCTTGTATAACAAGAGGCATTATAAATACAGCTTTTGAAATATCCCATGTGAAGGCACAGCAGTTCCAGGAACTCCCTTTGACTTCAGCGGGGCCTCTCTTCATAGAAGAGGGATTCCAAGATCGGACTCCTAGCAATCAAGACATCAAAGCCAAAATATTATAAGGCAGTACTTTAACTTTGCCATGTTAAGAGCACTAGATTCAAGCTGTTGGAGATTTAATACATTGGATTTCTTACTGCAGTGCATACCTACATTTTCATTCAGTGTTATTAAAAATCTGTTCGTGTGCCTGTCTGCCTGTTTGGTTTAACTCTGAGATGCCATAGAATTTTGAAAAGATTCCAGATGATCCAGAGTTGTAGTGCGAGGTGAATACATAGCTAGTTGGATTATCATGTTCAATGAGTAGTAACCAATGGTTCAGTGTTTAGTTGGAAGAGGTATCAAGTGGGAGTTACAGTAAACCATAAGCTGAATGTGAGCCCACAGCGTGCTCTTGTTGCAAGAGTCCAACAGCATCCTGGGTTGTATTAACAGGCATGTTCCCAAAACAAGGGATGTGATTCTTCTGCTGTATTCAGCACTGCTGAGGCTTCACCTGGAGTATTTCAGGAAGGATGTGGACACTTCGGAGAGTCCAGCACAGAGCAGCAAAAATGATTAGGGGCCTGGGAAACATGCCTTGTGAGGAAAGGTTGAAAGAACTAGGATTATTTAGTCTGTAGACAGAAGACTGAACGGGGATTTAATAACAGCCTTTCAATACCTGAAGGACGATGACACACAAGATGGAGAGTGGCTTTTCTCTCTGGCTGTAGGAGACAGGACTAGGAGCAATAGCCTCAAGCTGCAGGCGAGAAAATTTAGGTTGGAAATGAAGAGGAACTTTCTGGCTGTGAGCGTGGTCAAGCATTGGAACGGGCTGCCTAGTAGAGAGCTTGTGGAATTTCCAGCCTTGGAAACTTTCAAGAGCAGATTAGACAGACACTTGGCTGGGGTGGTCTCTAGTCAGGGATTATCCTGCCTTGAGCAGAGAGCTGGACTAGATGACCCTGTGAGCCTTTCCAGCCTTATTTTCCTATGACCCTATAAGCAAAACATCCTGCATTCTTAGCTGAATTGGCTAAATCTCGATCCCTGTTTTTTCCCTCTCTCCCTCCACCCTGTTTTCCCATCTCCGTTCTCACGTTCCATTTCACCAGTCATCAGATATCTTTAGAGGGTCTGAACTGAAAATGTCCTTAGGGCTTTAGCAGCTACTGCGTGCAGATGATGCTGATGGCATGCAGAGATGGCCAGGACCAGGTGGTTTGCAATCATTCTTCTCTAAATTGTTTGAAGAGGACTGTGGTACCATGAAAGTAGACAGTGATAGTCTGGCAAACTAACCAGCTGTCGTAGTGCCCAGTGTGAGAGGTAGCTTGTGTGTTCGTAAGGTCTGCGACAGGAAATCATTGACAGAGCCAGGAATAGAGCGGAGGTGTTGTTGCCTGACTCACTTTTGCCCACCTACTAGACACTGTATGTAGAAGACAGAGGTGTTCTTTACTTTGTAACAGATAATGTGTAGTTTTTCTTAACAGCTTAAACAACCACAACCCCTCTGCCCGGGAGCGGGGTAGGAGCCATGAATGTTGAGATACAGCAGAGTGCCAGAAAGGCTCTGAAGACTTTGAACTATTTAAAGCTTTCCATTGGACTGTCTTGAGTTTTAAAATAACATCTTAGTTAGAAAAGCAAGGATGTCAATTTTTTTAATTTTTAAAATGTACCTGTCACCAGCTGTCAGCTCTCATGACTGAATAAATTACTGGATTTAACTTCCTCCCCAAAGACGCGCTTGGCCCCCAGTTCATCCCACTTCCATCCTCAGAAAGGTTAGAATCAGTATTTGCCTTTTGCAGCTCCCCACTACCACAGCACATGGACCACTTCTGCCCACATCCTAGAGCTAATGAGTGGTAAATTGTATTAACACCACTTACAGATGTAAAAGCAGAGGTTAAATAAAAGTACTCTTGTCAAAGGGCATGCCTGTATGGCTTCCCTCCTGACTCCAGGACCCCCCACCAAGAAAATAAGCCCTACTCACTTGCACCCACTTGTGTGCAGAATAGACCAGTAATTAGGCAGAGCAGACCCTGAGTTAGCCTGACCACATTCCTGGTGCTTGGACAATGCCTTCTGCATCTAACTGGGAACATTCTTCAATGTAACAGGACACCCATAGGATGCGCTCCCTGTAGTGTATGGGCGAGTGCAGAAACTGTGATAGCACAAACCCAGGAATGGACCCAGAGATGCTCAGAGCCAGGCTAAGCTAACTCACATGCTCAGACCTTAGTTGTCAGTTAACTGTGCAGTGCAGCTGCAGCCTTTACATAACTAAGAACTTGGCCTCCCTGTTTGAAGCATGAAAGTTATTTTCTAGAGGTAATGCTAAAATGCTGAGGTGTAACCTCTGCATTTGAGGCAGACCTGGCAGTGTTTATTGGTGACCACTGACAGAGTATTTCCCAACATAAATTGCAAGCTGCTTTTGTTTATTCCCTTCTCTACGTTTTTTATAAATAAGCTAAAAATCACCCTTGCCATCTGACTGGGAGCATATGGGTATGCTTAACATGCTAGAAGGGAGACTGAAGTCAAAATACCTTCTGGTTCCTATTAATTTACTTTTCATTTTAGAAAGTAATCTTAATATGATATTGTGCATCTTGTTTGCCTAAATGGGATATTCTCCATCTGGTTTATTTAGCAAAGAATGGTAGGATTTCTGTTCTGGCTGACTACCAGTTCCCTTCCTTCCCCTCCTGCCCCCATGTGTGCAGCCTACCTGCCTGTATTTCAGGGATAATCAAGAGCCTCATGTGTCCCAGGAGTTTGGTAGAGGTTCCTAGCTGGCAGTTGTAAGACTGGAGTTATGCTGTGAATGGCATGGAGAGTCCCTAGCTTCTTTATTTCATGTTTCTTACAACTTCTTTGAGAGGCGGGTACATGGGCTGTGTAACTGAGCAGACGGCACTGGGAGCTGCTAGATCTTTGTTTCTCGGATGCGCTCGAGAGAATGGGAGGTCAGCAGCTGCAGCAGGAGTGATGTAGAGAATCAGACCCATGTCCACTGTGATGCCTGCAAGAGTTAAATCCCCTGTGGGGGTCTCATGGCCCCCATCACCTTCTCCAGTTAGACTTATTAATTAAGAGATGTGGCTTTAATATGACAGCTCCTTTTTTCAGACCTGTTGTTTACAGGACTTGGCCTGATCATGACCTTTGCTCTTTCACCTCTCATCAAGAGTGGAAATATAAAGGTTATTTTGAATACCGACCACTGCAAATGGTTTGAGGGGTAACTTTTATTTGGTTAGAAATTTTGGGGTGGGGTATGTTTCCAAGACTATCCAAAAAAATATTGCAGTCCTGTTAATTGAGAACCTGGTTAAAAATTCTCAATGAAAGGTTTTTCATGATGATGCACCTTCCTTGGAGTCTGTGACATGTTCCCCAACCTGGCTGAATAATTTCTCATGAAAGGGGGATGTGGAGTCCCTTGGGAGATTCACAGGACTTCTGGTGAAGCTGCTGTTCATTTGAATCTGAAGGCAGGAGAGTTTGGCCTTACTTAAAGGTTGATGATGACCCTTTTGCAGAGCTCTCATCAACCTCTGAAACCAGTTTCAGTAGAGCTAGATATGAGTCAGCTCTATCTGGCAGGCCAGATGGTGCTAGCAGCAGTCACCGTACTATGCCTAAGCGTCCCCCTGAGGAATCTGCTTAGATGAAGTGGTGATCTTAGATGCGTTATCATGAGAAGTTTATTTTCTTCCCCTTTGATTTGCTTGTGGAATTGGCACATTCGTCTGTGGTGAGTCCTGCTGCAAATATAAAATAGCAAACCTCAGAGTATACAAGTATCTTTCTGTTTTCATTGCTATAACAAGGGAAGTCCAGGGTTTTGGTTTTTTTTAAATTCATTGCCAAGGTGATTTTCCTCTTTCACAGAGCTAACCTTGAAAATTGTGGGCAAGAAAGAGGCAGCAGTGAATCCTGCGGTCGCTTTTAGCGACGAGGGAGATAGCTGAGAGTTGTCACATTGCTGGTTGGGCGGGTGGCACTGTGAGGTGCTCACAGGCTACGTAGCATTTCAGCTAAAACCAAAAGAGGATTCAGGCTGAGAAAAAAAATTATTTTGACTAAAATTTGGTTTGGGGATTTGCTTATTTTTTATATAATAAAATTTATATATGTTTATGTATGAGTCAAATTTTTATCAGTATAAATAATGTTTCTTTCTTTCAAACTGTCAAAGGACTCGAGCATGCCTACTCTTCTATAACTTAAAACTCACTAAATCAGCTTTATCGTAGATCATACTATCACCTTGATGACACAGTGTTTCTCCCCTGTGTAAGAGAATGTGAATTTATTGCTCATGAAAAGAAGGAATTTAAGATGCATCTCTGCTGTGATATTAAACCTGTTAATGGTTCACCCTAGAGAAATGTATTTTCTGTAACAAGGGCTAGATGCATTTTGGACCGGATTTACACCTGGGCAAAAGTTTTTCAGTTCTTGTTAAGGGCTGGCCAAATACCGAACTAGCAACCTGTTACAATGGACTAGTTTCCTCATGTAGATAGGGCCTTTGTCTGTGTGTATTGGGTTGGCTTTAAATGTGTCAGAGGGATCAATGTGAGATGCCCGTGATCAACCATGCAGTTATTTAGCAGACCTGTTGGCCAGATGCTTGGAGTGAACAGTGATTTCCAAGAAATTAAAATGGATGATATATTCGTTGAACATGAAATTGTTCAGGACATGGTTACTGAGCTTCTGTTGTTCTCCAACTCCAAATGTAATAAAATGTGTGTTCAACCTCGGGTTCCAAAATAGCCCTTGATAAAAATTTGAAGCCTTTTCAGATTCACATGTCCAAATTGCATTTTTTATAGGATTAGTTTCTTTTAAGTGGGCAAGAAGATGAAATCTATTAATTTTGAGGATTTATTTAAATGTAACTAAATTATTTAATGAGTGGAAAATAGTTCAGAATCCTTCATTGGAAAATCCTTTGCTTTTCATGACTAGCTCAGACATCTGAGCATAATTTTTCTGCTAGACTGAATTATTTGTATGGGGTTTTCCCATGTATTTTGCTTTTTTCCCCTTAAATTGTGGTAATACTCATCTAGTTTTTATCTGGCCTAATAAATTGTATAAAAAATTGGTCATCTTTGATTTCACTAGAAAAGGAATTTGAGAGAAAAATCACTTTAGCTTTTGCTCAATTTTGTTACATTTCTGTGACAAGGTGCCTTTCTGCTGTCTCCCATGCATATAGTTCCCTCTTTGCCTTAAGCCCACGGTTTGCTTGTGGAATTCTGATACCATATTTAGTCTAAAATGACCCTGCATTTAAGACAACCCCCCAGTTATTGGATTGTAGATATGGAAAATGTATACATTTGTTTTAATTTTCGATGTGTAGAATCTAGTTGTTGGAGATCCTCTTAAATTTATCTCTCCCACCACTTCCACAGGCAAAGTAGTGTCAGGGAAAGCAGCGGTTGAGGGGCATGCAGTTTACCCCACACCCCTTGTCACTTGCTCCCCATCGCCTTCCCCCTTCTACCACTTGTCCCCACCTTGTGCCTGCCCTCTTTGTAGCTGGTTGCTCTGTCTCTGCTGGGGACCTGGAGCACCCAGCTGAACCAGGCAGTAGCAGCAGCTCTAGCTTGAGGCTCCAGCCCGTCAGGGTCAGGGCTGAAGCCATGGCAGCACCCCCACTGTTCTGTATGTCCCTCTCCTGTGCTCTTCCTGCTCTGTACATCCCTTTCCCTGTGCTTTCCCTGCACTGCATGCTCCTTCCCTGCACCCCTTCCCTGTGCTACTCTCACTCAGCACTCCACTTCCCCATGTTCTGTGCATCCCTTCCCCCATGCCCTTTCCCTGCATTCCCCTCGAATCACACACCCCTTTCCCCGTGTTTCTCAATTCCACTGTACACCCTTTCCCCTGCACTCCCCACTGCACTGCATACCCACCCCTTCCCTGTACTCCCCTCACTCCATGCTCCCCTATCTCCTGCACCACACTACCCTCCCCCTGTATGTGTATCCCTTCTCCCCCTTTCCCACTCTCTCCCACACATCTCCTACATGCTACAAGAGCTACCTTGGCCCTGTCCAGAGCAACAGGAGCTGCTTGCTTGGCCTGTACTCAGTTCTAAGATGCGAGGGTTTTTTCTTCCCCCAGTCCTAGTTTCAGGGGGAAAAGTCATATTCTAGTAATACAGTATTTGGGTTAAAAATTGAATTATTCAAATATTCCATTTAATTTCTAATGCATAAAATTCTGTACATAGTAAAAACTGAAAATCTAAATAAGTATATATATGGAACACCACACCAAACACGGACCACCCAGTGCTCTTCCTGCGTTTGACATTCATTAAAAACCCTGAAAAAGCAACAGCAGTTCTTCCTTCTACCTTTTCTCAGTGGTAAAATGCCTTAAAAGTATTTTCTTTTCTTCTAGATGGACAAAGCATTCTCATTATAATTGATCTTTTACAGTAGCTTTTACATTGCCATTGCCAGGTGGATAATTTTTCTAATGCCAAGCAGATGCACAATGCACTGTCAAGAATTCTCTTGCTGGCTGCTTTAATTACTGTTGCTTTTAACTGAGGGGAGAGGCAGGGAATATTATGCTCTAACTGTCTAGATAGCTACCCAAAATATCTGAAGTTTTAGACATAGGAGGAAAAATGACTAGCTTAAAAATGAAATCTCTAAAAAGCACTTACCTTGCCTGGTTTAGTTATAGTGATGGAAAAAGCTGTTTCGGAGTCATTTTTGCGTCAAATTTTTTTCATTCCATTCCCTTTTTTTTAACTGAAGTTTTACCATTTGTATAAATTACTTTGTTACAGTTCTTTATGCATGTAAACTTTTAAAATGTTTTTCTTTTACCCATATGGCCTATTTTTAGTTCTGGCCTATAATGTTTGCTAGTGAAATGGTTTATATTATTCACTTGTGTTCTCAATAAAATTATCCTAAGAAGGGAGGAGAGAGATGTAATCACTTTGTGACCACAGGAGATATTCTACTGGTGTGGTCCCCACACCTTAAAGAGACATCAAGTCCCACTTCTCCAAACATTTTTAGTTTAATATCTTCCAGGTAACCACTCAGGGGTTAGAAAAGACATTAGAGACGTATATAAGATGCATTAAAAGATTATTGAGATCACGAAGTCAAATATTTAAAAGTTAAGAAATGCTGAAATTAAGATTGCCTTAGGTCAGTCCATTGTACGTATACAGCTTGTGATACAGTCTGCAATGACTTATCACGTGGTGTTCCTTCCACATTCTGTACACAAGATGGACTACACTCACTGAATGAGCAACTATTTTCATTGTTCAGTATGTGGGTGCCAGCAGTAGTAGGTTGTCATCCCGCTCTGTGGACCATCACAAGTCAGGGGTGAGCTTTGTGGCTAAGAGCTGACCACAGGTGAGCATCGAGACTCTGGAACTATACATCCCATTCCTCCCCAGATGACCATCAAGGGAAAGTCCCTGGGGATAGTCAAGCACTTCCCCTGCCTCAATAGCCACCTCTCTCAAAGAGTGAACTTTGAGAAGATACAGCCCAGACTCTGATGCACAAGTGCCTCCTTTGGGAAATTGCTTTGGTGTCTCTGTATTGATTGTCTTCTGCAGAAAGATACTACCAAGGTCTAGGTCTACAGTGCAGTTGTCATCCCCACTCCCCTGTATATATGTGAAACATGGGTGACCTACCACTGTCATCTCAAGAACCTGGAGAGGTATCACTGATGATGCCTCCAGAAAATCTTCCACATCAGATGGAAAGATCGCTGCACAAATGCTAGCATCATTGCTGAAGCCAGTATTGTCAGCATTGAGTCTGTGTTCCTCAAGCACCAACTTGGCTGGACCGGTCATTGTGTGCAGATGTCTAACTTAGCTCCCAAACCAAATGCTGTGCTCCCAACTTAGTAATAGACTGAGATTTTGCAGTACCCAGAGGAAAACTCTGCAAGGACACGTTGAAGGCATACCTCAAGAAAAAAGATGCTGACATCAAGACTTGGGAGGAGCTGGCTGCTGACTGACTCCAGTGGCACTGGAACCTCAACCAAGTGGCAGCCCACTTCAAGGTAAAGCATCTTGCCCTTGAAGCAGAGAAGAGAGAGCGGAGGAAGGAAAAGGAGAGGAATCCCAGTCTACAGCCTGCTCTTTCCTGTGGAGAGGCCTGCAACTTTTGTGGGCAGATATGTGACCCAAGGATTGGACTCTCAAGCCACTTAACGACCCGTCAATGAACTGTGATAGAGATCATCCTCAAATCAAGGGCTTGCTGACAACTAGGATCTGAGGGCAGTGTGCTCTCTTTGGGAACATGCAGGCCCCTTTGCCAGGCCTGTCTGCCCTCTACCAGCTCCTCATTTTAGTCTCCAAGTTGCCAAGCCAGTTTGCCTGGCTTCTTCTCCAGTTGGTCTGTCTTCCCCAGCCCTCCTCAACTTGTTCCTAGTTTCTCTTAATAGTGACTTAGCTCAAGCAGTCAAATTTCTTCCTTCCTCCTCTTTTATTCCACTGAAAGAATATCATGTCACATCATAACATTTAGAATTTGTCCTCACCACCGAGACCACAGGGCTTACCTCCAAGCGTGGTGGGTTTCCTGAGACGGGCATCAGGACAGGGGCAGTTTCCTGTCAGTACAGTTCCTTCGGGATTCAGCTGTACCTGACTCCTTGTGATGGTTGTGTATCAGCTGATGCAGAATCGTCTTCAAATTCACTTCCATGGAACCAAAGGGAATTCCTCTCTCCCTCTTCCCTGCCCTGCCCAGCCTTCTGCACTCTAGTACAGCCCGAGACTTTGTTGGGAGGCTTCTGGATAGTCCGGACATGGGAGGAGAGATCACAGTCAATGGAAGCTGAGCCTCTCTTGCACATAGAAGAGACTCCCCTCTGTGCATCCTTGGTTAGGCAGCAAGGTATGGGCTTGGCCACTGGATCTATACAATGGCTCTGTTTTCAGATTGCCTGGGGTTTTTTGACTTTGTTATTTAGTTTTAAACTGTTGCATGAAGTGTCTTGGAAAGGAGACGCTGCTGACAGCGGTAATGTTTTCATGTTTGGATTGTTCTATATGGCAGGTTTCCACCCCAGAGTTTGCCTTGTAAATCTGACAAATCTTCATGTTCTAGGGGAGGCAGAGATACCAGGTTTGGGGATAAAGGAGTGACTGATTTGAATCCCAAAGTAATCAAGTCATCAGCTGTCTTTGTTTTACTAACAGCAGCCAAGTTGTGAGGCATAATTAGGTTAATGGTTCCTGGCTCCAGCTGTGTGTCTCACTCTGCAGAACAAAGGCAGCTCAACTGAGATTTTATAATACAGTATACTCCTCCCTTCCACCCCCTAGCTCCCACTTCTGTTGCATTAAGGAAGGTTACTTCAATGGGCTTGAGTTTTAATGATTGAGATACAAATGGACATTGATGCCCTTCAGAGCTGGACACACACAGTTCCCCTTGCCTGGGTTGTATGCGTGCAGAACAGGAGCGCGTACAGTGAGGGGATATTTGAATTGCTCACTCATGCCAGCAGACCTGTGGTGTGTGCTCTGGGAATCGGACTCTGAGGTTCCCGTGGCAATTTTCACAGGACAGCACGTAGGCTCCGGGACTTCCCTCCCCGTTCCTCTGCAGCGAGCTGTGCTCCGTTTGCCTGCATGTTCCTGCCATCTTCTCTACATCAAGCAATATAGTTTGCAAAGTGCTTTAGGTGCCCTTGTCATGAAAGGAAGTATAGAAATGTGGAATTGTCTGGATCAGTGGTGTACCGACTGGGCACTTAGGGCAAAACTCTGTGTCTACTGGGACCTACTGGACTGAAAGATAAATGGGGCAGGGCAGAGCCCTGATGGGGCAGTGAAACATGATGGGACCCAGTCTGGCCTGGCTAGTGTGGTGTATGTGGAGGCAGAGCCTTGGGGAAGTATAGCAGGGAGGGACCAATGGGGCACTCGGGCCTGAGGTCCTGGAGTCTACGATGGGGTGATGCCCAAAGAACCTGGGGTGAGTGAGTAGCTTTCCATCACCAGCATTTTGGATGTCTACATTGGCCTCTGCCCAGGGTTACCAGCTCTTGCAATTTTACCCCGGTATTTTGTGCTTTCTTAAAGCCTCGGTTCCTATAGTCACATAATTCCATGAGGATCTGTTTCCGTGGTTTAAAAGAAAAGTGCATTTCTACCCTCATGGTTACAGAGAAAGATTTGATAAGTAAATCCCCAGGGCTCCACATCCGGAGGCACACGAAGAGAAACCCAAATGCATTTGTTTAAAGAAAAGAATCTCCTGCCTTTGGAGCTGCCTCATGATACAGGGGGTTGGCAGCACAGCCATCCTGTTGCCTTGTTGCCTGCAGCTTTGAAAGGGGAGGGGAGCTGTAGCATGCTGTTGTCTCCTCACGGGCCTGTAGCGATGGATGTGAGCCGAATTACCCTGACTTTGACCCTAAATGAAACAGGGTTAAAGTTGGAGCAGTTTTGTTGCCCTTGTAACAACTGCAAAATCATGCAGTCGTTAGAGTTGCATTGTAACTGCTTGTACCTGTATCCTGTGGCAGCAGTGCATTGTCGTGTCTCTGTATGCTGTGTGTGAGTTGGGAGGATGCACATTTCCTAATTTATCAATAGCAGTAAAATCACAAGCAGACACTGAGTGTGAGCACACTTGCCAAGCTGGTTTCCTGGTTGGTTGCCTATTTTCCCTCTTGTAAACCTGTAAGCACTTGGACCAGACTGGGATGGGACCACATCTAGCCTTTCTATAAGAGATGCCTTCTGTTAGCCACCCGTCATTGAGCTAAATGCAGAAATCCCTGGAAAAAAATGGTATAGCTTGTATTGGAAGTTAAATTAGATACCATCCTGGCGTTTTAAAGTCAATGTACAAATGTTCCAACTGAAGTGAAAAAAACCTCTGGTTCTTCTGGTTTGGGGTGGCCAACCTACAGCCCATGTGCCACAAGTGACATGGAAGACATGTATATGGCAAGTGGCAGACTGGAGGGGACAGGCAGTCAACACAGCAGCAGATAGGGCAGGGAGCAGAAACTGGAACAGCAAATCATAAAATCATAGAAAGTTAGGATTGAAAGGGGCTTTGGGAGGTGATTTAATCCAACCCCCTGCTCAAAGCAAGACCTAATATCTAATATAAGCTTCCCTTAGTGCAACTTGAGACCATTGCTCCTTGTTCTTTTATGTGCCACCACTGAGAACAGTTTAGTTCAAGGATTGGCACGTGTGCCAGTGCATGGCATGTGAGGGAGGCCATTTTCGTTGGCACCCACAGCTGACCCGGACTCTGGGCAGCTTCTGCCAGCAGCTGCCCAGACCCTGGGCTAGCTGCAATCAGGAGGGTGCAGCCCCAGCACCAGTTCTGTAGCTGCATCAGCTGTGCATGCATCTCCAGTTGCATGGTCAGGAAGGGACCTGGGGCAGCACGGCCTTAGATTCTCTCTCACCATCTGTCCAGAGGCGCGTGCACAACTGCCACAGAGCCAGTGCTGGGGCTGGGGAGCCTAGCACAGCTGTTTGCAGCCTCCCAGCTGCCTGCTACAGCTGCCCAGAGCAGGGAGAAAGCAGAGCAGCAAATTGTGTAGAGGCAGGGAACAGAAAGCAGAGCATATAGTATGGCAGGTGAAGAGGGTGGAAGTGACACTTGGGAAGAGTGTGGAGCTAATTTGTGGCAAAAAACTAGATCTCCGCTGCTCTAGTCCATCCACTTACCCCACGGTAAGATTGTTTCCTGTGTGGTTCCTATGTGCGTTTTCTAACATTTGAAGTTGTGTTATCTCCTGTAAGTCTTAAAAAATCAGGAATCTGTTGCAAAAGACACCCATTGTAAGCCCGTTTCCATCAAATATGGCTGCTGTCTTCTTACAGTGTTTGGCAGAAAAATTAGCTGGATATAATCCAAGTTTTTCTGAATTTTCAGAAAATTTTACTTTAAGATGTGCTGATTGGGTGGTGCTAGAAATTTTTAAACTGTTGATTGAACAATGTTTACTAGACAAACTGAATTAATCACCTGCCCAAAATGCCAGTTGAAGTTTATTGATAATGTTTATTAACTTGTCCTAATTGAGGTTGTTTCTTGATTGCAGCAGAAGTAATGACATGAATGTTTTTGAAAACTATGGTTTAAACTTGGGCTGTGTAAAGGAGAGAATGCAGTAGGTTCTTATTAAAATTGGTCAAATTGCCGCTTTGGTTTATGCGCTATTGCTTTCCATTCCAGGTGATCAGCTTCTTCAGCTCCCGGTTAGAGCAAGCTGGAGCTGAGTTGTCAGTGGAGCGAGTTCTGGAAATCATCAAACAAGGAGCTGTCGCGTTGCCCAAAGATAGGCTAAGGGTAAGTGATGGGAAAGGCTCCGTCGATTAAAATGGAGTGTTCTGATCCATCACACACACGCCCTTTATTTAATATGTCAAAATGTTGTCTTTCCATTACATTCAGGTCTTAAGGCACTGCCTTATGGACCATAATACAGATGCATTTTAAATTAAAACACCTCATTAATTTGGCACAAAAGGCTGTGTGCAAAAGGTAGGGTTTTCCTTAATTATATTTTTTTGATTTGTTACCGAATTTTGGAGCCTAGTTTCTCTAGAACAAAAATCTAGAGTGGGGCTTTCCTCATTATGCCTCCAAGAGTCAATTTTTCCCCTCTCGTCACAGTGTTAAAACTGTCAGGCCCTTATCTTTTCTTATCTTGGCTATAGCACCCTCGTTCTCTGACCTTCCAGACAACTAGTCTGTTGCAAACACTGTTAGGATCACTTTCCTGGCTTCTCATTCTGGAGCAGAAACAAAATGGTGCAGTGAAAATGAATCCAGAACTTCAGAAGCCCAGTCCTTATCCGACCACTGATTTCCTGTACCACTCTGGGCAAGCCATTTAAAATCATCCCTACATTCCTGTTCACCCTCTGTACAATAGGGATAACAGTTCATCCCTGCCTTTCAGGGGTGTTGTGAAGATAAAATCCATTAAGTGGGGTGCAGTTCTCAGGTACCACTGTAATGAGGGCCTTAGGAGTATCTCGATAGGTAAACGGAACTCACATTTTTGTAGTAGTTAGTGTCTTCCAGCTTCCCCTTCTCTACTATGTCAGATGCTCACCGTAATAGTTAACCTGTAAGGCTCTTCACAACCCAACCCATTCCTTGCCCTCCATTTTGACATGTTGTTCCTCCCACTGTGGTTCCACCACCAGTGCTGCTTCTCTCACCGGTTTGTCTGCTTCTTGCTATATCACTGTTGTATTTACTTTCTGACACGGGAACTTCTTCCCCAGTGGGCATGTCTATACATGCTATTAATTTACATTAGGCTTACTGCACAATAAAGCCCTCTGCCAGATGGGGCTTCCTGGCCCAGCAGGAGGTTCACTGGGAGCTGTTTCAGGTGTGGGGCAGCTGCTGGTAAGCCTCCTGCCAGGTGAGGGCTTGCTGGCAGCTGCCCTGCTTGGGTTCCCAGCCTGGCTACTGCCAGAGCAGTTCTGCGCAGTGTGGATCTGGCTGCTCTGGAGTATGGATGGCAGTGGCTGTGAACCGCAGGGGCTGGACAGGTAGAGGCCGCGCAGAACTGCTCTGGGGGTGTAGGTTGGGGACTGGATTACCAGTCTCCGCCCATCCTCCGAAGCAGCCAGCTTCATGCTGGGATCCGGGACAGGGGGCAGAGAGCTCCCCAGTTCCAGCACTGATCAGCTCCTGAGGAGAGCCAGGAACTGAGCAGCACCAGGTTTGGGGACAGAGGTTCCATATCTCCCATGGCCCCCTGCTACCTAGGTTGACTCCCAAATTTGCTCACAGTTAGCATCTACACGAGCGTTACTGTGCAGTAACTGCTGTGCAGTTAATCTAATACCTGTATTTACAGGTATTAACTAACTGTGCAGTACTCTTCTTTACTGCTCAGTAGATGTCCTGAACATGTAGACAGTGATGCTTTCCTGTACAGTAGATTAATCTACTGTGCAGTAAAGTGTCTTGCGTAGACTGCCCAGTGTCAGTAAAGGCACTGCATTATTTTCCTCCTGATTCCTCTATAAGACCCACTTCCATTAATACCTCCAGGAAATTTTCAGGCGATAGATAGGACATGGGCAGGGTCTGGGTAGACGCTGATGACTACTGATAGTTAAGTGCTCTCTGAGAAGAGGTAGGTGTGCATGGAGCCAAGCTGTGTAAGCATGTATTTTTATTATACTTTTCTCTGTCTTCCCTCCCTGACTTGTTGCAGCCACATGTGTCTTATCTAGACAAGAGTGTAAATTTTTTGGGGCAGGAAGCTTTCATAGCCTGGATTGTTCAGTGTCCCAATCCTGAATGGGCCTCTAAGGTGGTATTGTAATAGCATAAATTCATAGAATCATGGAAAAGTGGTCTGGAAATGACCTTCAGAGGTCATCTAGTCCAACCCCCTGTCTGTCCAAAGCATCATATATAAATCCATGGTCTCTTCTCTTAGCAAAACTACACAGTCAACCCTGACACAAAACCCAAAATATTACACCCTAACCTGCCACAAATATGTGGGGGACCATGGCACCCTGCTGCTGCAAAGATTGTTAATATATACTGGAGAGATCCCAGGAAGAGGGCCACATGCTCACTACAGAGGAAGGCAAAAACCCCAACAGTCTGTACTAATCTGACCATGGAGTAAAATTCTTTCCAGACCCCAAATATGGCAATTGGTCTTATCCTGAGCATAGGGGCAAGACTGTCTAGCCAAAAAACTTTGGGTTTAAGTTAAAGGAGTTCCTCACTTTAAGTGCCCAGGCTACTAGATCATGGCCTCCCTAGCTGGGGGTTTGAGCTGTACTGTGATCTTGTGACAGTGTCACAGTGACCTGTGTACAAAGACAACAAAGAAGGAAATATCTTTTGAATTACTGCTGTTCTATGTGTTGAACTGTCAGAGAGAAAGCACTCTTGTACAGATAATGGAAGGCTTCAGCTAGCTGAATATTCTTGTCATTTTAGAGTTGGATTCATAAAAACATAGGACTAAAAGGGGCTTCCTGCCTAATCAGGTCAAGTTCCCTGCCATGGCAGGCCCCATATTATATAATCCCTGTCACAAACTATTGAATTCCATTTAAAAGTTAGGTGTTTTCCCCTCACTACTGGAGCTGGAAGGTTGCTTCAAAATGCTGTGGTTAGACATCGTCAGGGATCCTGGTTTTCTCTGTTTAAAAAATCCACAATTCTCTGCTTAAAAAAACCCTAAGATTTGCAGTCTTCCATGTTAAAAATGAAATGCCACTATATATATATATAGGTATCAGCTGAACACAATGTTTTATTGATATGTTTACAATTTTAAAGCAGTTTGGAGGCCTACCAGTGCCTCAGTTGTTATAGTAAATAAATTCTAAATACCTTTATATTTTGGCATTTGATTTTGTTTTCTATCATGGAATATCAGAGTTCCCCCTGCCCCCTTTGCTCACCAGGACACAGGTCCAGCTGCAGCTGTCCCCTCCACTGCTTTGTGGTGCTGAGCAGCCCTGGTATGCCAGTGTCCTGCCCCTGCCCATACCATTGCACCTCACTCCCAACCCACAGCCCCCTGTACCCCAACTCTGCTGGTGCCCCTCCTGACCCACAGCCCCCTTCCCCAGGCCCCAGCTCCCCAGTGTGTGGAGCATGGGGTGTGTGGACATAAGCAACACTGTAGGCAACAGGTTGTGGGTCCTGGGGTGGAGGGGGGGCTTATGCCTCCCAGATTTCTGTACCCACAGCAGAGCACAGGGCTTGCAGCCTGCCTGGAGTGGAACTGAGCAGGAGCTGCCTCTGTGGCTCAGCAGGACCTGGCACAGAAAGGTGGGGTGGGGAGGCTGCCGCCACTACTGGGAGTGCTGTGTCGCCATGGCTGCTAAGGTGAGGTGCCCACTTCCCACTGCTGCAGTGCAGGGGCACAACTCTGCTTCTGGCAACAGCAGCCACACTGAGCCTCTCCTCCCCACACTGCCCTCCTGCACCAGGTACCACTGGCTGTGCTGCAGAGGCAGCTGCTGCCCAGTGCTGGTCCAGCCAGGCTGCAGCTCTGTGCCCTGCTGTGGGGACAGATATCTGTGGGGGGCACATTCCCCCTCGTGCCTCCCTGACACATCACCTATGGGCCCAACCCCTCCCAGTGAGTGTACATAGCAGTGGGGAGCTGCTTTCCTCCCCCACCTGCCCCCGATGAACTGCCCTTGGCTTCATCCCAGTCCCTGGCTGGGCCCTGCAGCTGCACATTCCCACCTGCTCCAGCCCCGACTCTGGACACCACACACTGCTCTGGCTGGGCAGCACCCCCAGCTGCCATCCCTACCCCACTCCCTCCCTTGCCAAGTGGGTTTGGTGGGAGCTGCTACTATCACCTCAGTCTTCCCACAAGTTGTGTTCCACACTGCCCTCCCATATGTCGCCTATGGCTTCCTGCCCTCCCCCCCCACATTTGTCACCTATGCCCTGTCCCCCTGTAGACTTACCTGCAGGGAGCTCTGGGAGCTGTTCTCCCAGCACACTGCTTAGCTGTAATTGCTGGCCACGTGCATCTGTGTGCATGCCCATGCACATAGTGCCCCTGCCTCTGTTGCCCTCCTCCTACTCCTCCCTGCCCCAAGCAGCCCCTTGCAGGCTGGAATTCTGCTAGCCTGCAAGGGGAAACCCACAGTTTCCCATATTTTTCTCCTTTAAAGGAGCAAATCAACATTTTTCCATGGGAAACAGGAAACCCAGATCCCTAGAAATCATCTTCTACCTTCCAGTTTCTAACATCTAACCTAAATTTATTCACAGGCAATTTATATCAATTGCATGATTAAATAATACATTGATAATTGACAAAGATCTAAGGTTAATTCCTTAGTGTGCCATGTTGTTATGATTTGGGAACCATGCATTGTGAATTGAGGCAGCATGCCAGGTGATTTTGAGGAAAACTTGTTTCAGAGCCAATCTTCTGATAAATACAGCTTTGCACATTTGTCACTTGTACATTTATAATTAACATTCAAACCAATCTTTATTTTTGCTGTGCCTTTCATCAATGAATCAAAACTTCTTTACAGATATTAGGCTGACATTTGAGTTCATGGAATGAACATGCTTGAGAGGCCACATATAATGCATTAGAAAGAAACTTCCCACCGTATAAAGCAAACACATTTTATTTTTGCAAACACCTTTTTAAGTGCTGAGGCAAGGTACTGGAGTATTACAGTTACAGAAAATGAGGCCAGGAAAAGTGTGTCTCTTTCCCAGAGTAACACAAGTTAATGACTCGCTGACACCCAGTCATTTGTTCTACCCAATACCAAATGCTACGTTATATTATTGTCCCTTTGCTGAGCAAAGGTCAGGTTGGAGCAGGTCAGTTGCTTGTCCTGAGCAGAAATCAGTGCTGTAGGCAGGGGTTTTCTTAGGGTAATTTATTTATAAAAAGAGTGCAGATTCGTTTCCTCTAACAGGGATGGTAACAAACAGCAATCCAAGAGACTCCTTCCTGCTGAGCTCTCCCATCGGGCCTCTGTGCTGTCTGCAGATGCAGACATTTTGTACCGCTCTCTCTCCCTGGGGTGCACCACAAGTCTGACTGTCGCATTTCTCTTTCTGCTTCAGTCCCTGATTTTTTTAACCAAGCCTTGACTTTGTCCCCACACCTCAAAAAAGGATATAGAAGTGCTTGAAAAAGTTTCAGAGAAGAACAACAAAAATGAACAGAGGGCTTTCCATCTAAGGAGAAACATAAATAGGATTTTCATCTTAGAAAAGAGACCCTTGAGCAGGAACATGGTTGAGAGCAACAAAATATTATATGGTGCTGAAGAAGTAATAGGGATTTATTATTCATAATCTCTCAGAGACAAGAACAAGCGGACATTAAACTAGTAGGCAGTAGGTTTAAAATGAACAAGAGGCAGTTCTTTTTAAACGGTATGCAATTAACTTGTGGAACTCACTGCCCAAGGCATTGCTGAGGCTGGTAGCTCACACCAGTTCAAAAGGGGATGAGACAGTTTCCTGGAGGAAGGTCTGTCAGCAGGTGTTGAACATGGCAGACGGGGTAGAGACTCTGAATCAGAGCTTCGTAAACCTCTGAATGCTGGAAGCTTCAATAGGAGAGGAGCAGGGGGCAGAAGATTTTGGACATGCTCTGTTTGTCCTCCTCCTCGGCATCCATGCTGTGTCACTGTACAGACAGGATACTGGATGAGCCCGTGGTCTGACCTAGAAAATGGAATTTCTAGTGAAATTCCTAATTGAAGATGAGGGGTGCTGCCTAGAAAGGTGAGACTGAGCATCTGCCCTCTTTCTGCACAGATGCTGTGCAGCCCAAAGGAACCTCAGTGCATTAGCAGCCAGATGAAGGAGGATAGCTATAATCCATACAGTACCTTTAGTGATGCTCCCCGTGTGATTGCTACATGCTATGATAAGCTCTTTCCATAATGCTTTCATTCTGAGGACTCAGACACCTGTGACCTCAAACATTCAAATCGTTCTCACCTTTCATTATAACATCAGGTTTAGGAGGAGCAGCAGTGCCAGCCTGATAGACTCTCCCAGCTGCTGCTTAGACATGGCACAGCAAGTAAGGCTGGTGAGCAGGAAGCAGACTGGCACAGAGGCTTGAGGGCTTTTTGTCCCTTGCTGAAGGCAGCTGCACATCCTGGTGGCTCCATTCAGGGCTTTCTTTTTCAGTTAAAAAATAAGGAAATTCAAAGGGTAAAATAGCAAGCATTCTGGACTGACCTGGCTTTTGTTGACAAGGTGAATTTTCAGGAGGAATTAGAACTTGAGCATATTGCTGCAGCCATTGTTAAAATATGGATGAATGTAGGCCCAAAATAAAAGCACTTGCAACAGGATCCTGTTCTGCATAATGGTGGTTATCAGTTTCAGAGCCCTGCCTGCCCATTCCTAGCCACTTCCACGTGTGTCTGTCAAGGGCACGTGGCTCTGAAGTCCATCTGAAAATGCCAAATAAAATTTGGCTGGTTAGATATATGTGAAGATTAATTGCCTGAAACTGTTAGGCAAATAAATGCTGAGAAATGGAAGCTCTGTGTCTTATTTTCCTTATTGTTTTGAAGCAAACTGACTCCTGTTCAAGATAAACACAATATAATTAACATTACTTGAAACTAGAAGTTTTTAGCACTGCACTGAGCAAGGCAGGGGAAGTCCAAACTCGAGTAATTAGTCTTCAGAAGACCTCTGCATAAACAGAGAGATAAAGGGCAGGTGCTGAAATCAAGAGTTGGTTATTTCTTCCTTAGCCCATGGGAGGAGATAAATGAAGCTAATATGCCTAAGACTGAGGTGGAAGCCACGGCTCAGAGATAGAGCTGTCTCCTTTGCAGACAAGCAGTCCACAATCCAGGCTCCCTGTTTTATTGCAAAAGCTTATTAAGAGCAATTTAAAGATCATGGCGATAGGTGAAAATTGGCCTTGTTCTGTCTCTTTCTTCCCCCTCCCCTTCCTTATTTTTTAAGTTCACAGGCTGTCTTTCTTCCCTTTGCAGAATTATCTGTAGTTTGAGGATTAGGAGCGTGAGAGAAGTGAGACTGTGTCTGGAGTCTGGGCGTTATCTCAGGATTTTCAAGGGGAGTTAGCCAGCAGATAACTGCCCTTTCACAATAAGTGAGAAAACTTGTTCTGAATGCCAGCTGTTAACTGGAAGCTGACATTTGCGTTCATGGAGTGAACGCACTTGAGAGACCACATTTAATGCTTTACAAGGAAACTTCCCACTGGGTAAGCCATTTTTAAAGTTAAAACATTTTGTGTTTATGCACACTTTTGTAAGCTGAATTTCTGCTCTGCACCCTTCTTCTCTCTTTGTTTGGTGTTGCACCTTCTTTCTGTGTACTGGTTTGTAACCTCACTTTTCACTGTATAAGAAGGCCATTATGTTCTCATACTGCGCCTCTTTGATATGTGATGTGTCTTTTAACCTTCATCAGAATGTGTTCTAATTTCACAAGCACTAAAGCTTGTGCCAAAAATGGTAATTGAGGGGGGAAAAAAGCCACGATCCAACCAGTCCCCTGACTATGCAGAAGCCCTGGGTTACAGAGTTCAGAGGCTTACTTGGAAGTCTGCTCTTCTGTTAGCTAAGCGCTTCCAGCACACTTCCATTTCTTTTATAGAAATCATACCCTTTGTCATCAGACTGCAGATGGTAGGGAACAGAGGTGAGATTGGAAATGGGGTGATTCTTGAACACTGTTTAGCAGCTGCCCCAGAGCTGTTTCATTGACTGAGGATACCATTCACTTGGTTGCAGAAGTATTGCAGAGCCCAACAGTTCAGACAGAGTTCAGATAAGAGGCTGATATAATTAAAATTGAGGGGGGTTGGGCAGAGGTGATTACGGAAGACTCCATTTTCTGCCCTTGAACTCTTGAGGATATTTTCACTGCAAAAGCTTCAGACAGATGTGCTGTTTTAAAGGGCCTGGAATGTACTTACAGCTTAGGCACGTGCGTCAGCTGAACCGATGCCACTGTTCCATCTGTCCACTTCTAGCATGGGATAGGTGGAGCTAAACTGCTGACAGCAATTTAAACTTGTTTCATTCAGGTTTAAAGTTACAGCAGTTTAGTTCCTCTTGTACTAGTATAGGAGCGTGCAGATGGAACAGTGACATTGGTTTAGCATGGCCCGTGGTTAAATCAGTATTGTTTTAAACCAGTCTGTCTTTTAATGGTTCATACCCAAACTTAATATGAATATTAATTCAGTTGCTGTCCACAGACAGAAACCTTTTCGTCAAGTGTGAACAAGATTTTAACTGGCCCAAGCAGGCATATTGGCCACGGCAAGTGAAAAAAACCCTCAATTGCTAATATGACCCTGAAAGAGTGTGGACACCACCTAGTAGAGGACTAATAGAGCTGTCTCGGCTTCCTGTGCCGAGAACGGACAAACACGCTTTCCCATAGCGAAGAATTCATTGAAAGATCCATTTTGCAGCAGTGCTAAGAGTCAAGAGATGGGCCCCAGCAGTCTTGGTGTCACACATGAGTTAAGTGAGTTGCAGCACTGGTATGGACGCAGCAATTGAAGTAGTATTTCCCAGTCTGGTTTCAGATAAGGTTAACTTGATAGGAGTAACTCAAGGGAAGATAGCCCATGTCAGCTCTGCAATAAGGGATATGCTTAGAGGAAAGTGCTCCTGAGCTCCCAGAAGCTGGAGGAGGAAGGAACCTTCTGAACTTGCAGAGGGTGGACCACTCTCGTTTCTGCTCGCAGTTTTGGGGAGTTTCCCCCTAGCCTTTGGAAAATGTCAAAAGGAATGTCCCCCTCCCTGGTCACTCATGGCAAATAGGTATAGGCAGTTGCAGTTTGATGGTAGGGTTAATTGTTAATTTGCCAGTGGACTGAGCTTCTCCAGTGCTGGCCTTGCCTCCAGAGTTTTTCATTTAAGGTTGATTAGAAATCTTACTTCTCTGGATTCAAACCCTGCCACAGTTTTCTCTGGCTTTACCTTCTTCAAACTTTGGTACTGCCATTGACTGTTCAGAAGTTTCTGAGTTTCCCTTGGAAATAATTTATTTATATTTGATGCAGAACACAGCAAATCACCTAAACAGTGTGGATCCCAGTGAGCACGTTGCTTCTGTGCTCTGTGATCTGCATTGGCCACTGATTTACTTTTCACTTCAATTAAAGTGGCTGGTTGCAAACTGTACGATCTAGGATGCAACTACCTGAGAGCGTGTCCCTTGTCCAGGTGAGCTCAGCTGTGTTGCCCCGGCTGCTGCTGATCACTAGAGTTTCTGTGTGGGCACGTTTGTGGCTGGGCGTTTCCCACTGAGTTCTCCAGTGCTTGGAGGTTGCTCCCTGCTGCTGTCAAAACAAGGCTTTGTCAGGCTTCAGAGTATGGTGCAAAGAACATTGGTTTATAAAGGCATTTAAATAAACATCATGGCAAATCCACAGTGGATTTAATTTAAACTGCTTTTCCCTGCCTGCAACTCCCCTTTTCCTGTTTGAATTGTAACAGTGCCCAGCTGCCGTGGACTCTGGCCACAGCATGAAAATACAGTACTATCACAGAGCACTGTACAGGAGCAAATGGTGGGTCAGTGCTGGAGACCAGGGACTCCCTTGACAGAGCCCAGGGGTGTAGCATTGAGTGCGGGAGAGGGAAGCGGAAAAGAAAACTTCCTAAAAATAAATTCTTCGTCGGATTTTTCTCTATATTTATATTTTCTTCCTTAAAGGTCAAGGATCTGGCAATACTGGAAGCTGACTGTCTGATACATCCTTAGGCCTGACATTACTCAGGCAGCTGTAGTGCAGCTTCCCTTTCCTAAGCCACAGCTGCTATTAACTCTGAACCTGAGAAAGATCAGCCTAGAAGGAGGAGGGCAGAGGGTGCATCGTTTGACAAACTCTCCAGATGCTCAAAATTCATGAAAACAATACGCCCTGGTTTTGTCGTGTCTGCTTTGGGCAGATTACTTGGTGGATAGCAACCAGCAGCTTTCTCCTGAGTGCCTGTAAGTGAGCTCAATAATGGGGCTTACTGGAAGAGACTGAGAAGTCAAACTTCCTTGCTTCTGTGAGCTAACCTAGAAGCAATGAATAACAATTCATGTTTCTTTTGAAGGCATTTATATGCAGAGGTCAGATTCTCACAGGCCCTGAGCAGAGAAGAATGTGCTGCCCATCCCTAAAGAAATATGGTCTAGGATAACGGATGTTTCCAGGAAAAATTATCCAAGGGGTTTTGACAGGACTTACAGCTGGAATAGTGTCCGATTCAGGAAGGCACATCAGCACGTGCCCAAGGGCTGGTGTGCATGCAGAAAGCACTGGTTAAACTCAGACTGTGATTATAATCCAATTTAGTTAAAGTAGTGCGAAGCCTGTGTGGACATGTGTATTTCAATTCAAACCAGACTTTTATCAGTTAGCTCAAGCAGTTGGGAACAGCTATAGCTAAACATAATAAAGCCACTTTTAAGCCAAAATAATTGTGTCCACATAGGAGTCGTCGTCATTTTAACCTGTTTAGTTAAAGGAGTGGAAATTCAGATGGAGTGTGTGAGTAGTGCTAGTAAAGTGAGTTGAAACCTGTTCACATACTGTAAGTTGGGCAAGTGCCGCCGTACTTCCCTGGATTGCAACCCCTAGATTGGTTCCATATTAAAGAAGTTTATAAGGGAGGGTAGTATGTCAGCAAATTCTTCACTCTCCTCATTCATTTGCAGTATTTTCAAATTACTGAGAGTCTTGAGAACCAAAACCCAGATCTCCTGGGTGGTAGTTAAGAGATGAACATCTTGTGTAATTATTTCTGAACAGCAATATGAAGAGGCTTAAAAATGCTTCCTCAGGAACAGTTGAGTACCTAACCAAAGTGTATTTGTCAAACATACAATATACTAAGAAATATTTGCAGAGGAGTCACAGGTACACTTATGTACAACATTTCTATCTTCAGGCCATCTAAAGTTTTCACCAAGTTTACTGATTTTTTTACACTACAGTTCTGTTCACTGAAAGAACAAGGACACAAAAATAACTGTTGCAACATTTTCAGATCCACAATCATTTGAGAAATGTGTTGACCTCATTTATGATGAGGCTTTCCAAAACCCAGTGCTGTACCACTGAAATGTTCTTGGTTCAAAATTTATTCCAGTGGGCTCTGAAGAAGTGTAAATAGTGCTTTTCCTCCGTATATATAATATGCATTCTGCAGAGGAGTGGGATCAGTTACTAGTAAAATGCTGTTTTCCAAGCCATGTTTCTCATATGTTGGAAGAAATCCTGTAAGTTGGAAGCTTTAAGGAAGGCAAAATAAATTGATACTCTAACTATTTGGAAAGTAGATCAATTTGAAACGTTCAATTAACAAAAAACCTCAGAGCTTTACTTTACTGTACTCAAGATATAAAATTTTGGCTTAATATGGTGAGTCATTTTGTAAAGCATATTTAAAAAAAAAAATAAATAGTTTTGTGTTAGAATTGTTAAAACTAAAAAGCAACCAGAATGCTGAACATAATTACTGCTCTAGTAAACATGGAATCTTAAAAGTTGTGCACGCCAAAATTTGGCTTTTTTTGGTGGTCTGAGAACAGTCTTTTTGCACATACGGTCCTAGTTATATTGAGTATATTTTCTGTCAAAAGATTGCCAGGTTGAGCAGCAGTAGTGTGTTCCATGGCATCTACAACCTCTGTGTGGCTCTCCCAAAGAGAGTTAGTTAACGTTGTAACTGATATCGTATTTATACATTATGTTCAGGCCTGTTGAAGAAGGGGATGTGTCGTCCATCTCTCCCCAGGTGTCTTCTGGATGTGAAAATTCTGTAATACACACTTAATTAAATTATTTTCATAGACTTATGTGCCGGAGGGGGGCGGGGGGACTCTCAAATGACTCCAGGAAACTTATTTTTAAAATGTAGCTACTCCTGAGAACCCAAACAACTGAGACTTGCTTTTATGTCTCAGCTGTCACTCAGTGGTGGAATTCAAACAGCGTTTTCACTCAACTTTTGCTTCAAGGGCTTGCCGGGGATTTTTCCAGTAGCGGTCAGGGAAAATTTCATTGCGGGGAGGGAAGAGGAGCAAATAAAAAGTAAGTTGTTGACATTGCTGTTTCTTTCTAGTCCTGGTTAACAATTTTATATTACTTGTCCTCCTGGCACAAAGTTGAAAACATGCTAATGCTTTTCTGACACCTCCCTATCAAAGAGTAATATAAACATCACTGCAACATCAGCATAGGAAAATATGCATTAGCCAGCTCTTGAGTCTCTGCTGTTTAAATCTTTCCCATGTAATATCAGATTCTTGCTTTAAATGAGCCAGAATGTTTTCCAGGAGAAAATAATAAGCCTTCAGCTTGGAAAAAGCACTCTGTAAAACTTTCTTTTTTTTCATAAACCAAGAATAAATAGAGAACTTCAACCCTGTTTCCCTCCTAAAATGTGCTTTGCGATTCCTTGGCATTTCAGAGACCATGTGTAGGATCCTGCCCTCGCTTAAGTCAATGAGCATTTTGCTGTGGACTTCAGGCTTCCACCCCATAGTTTCCAGTTTGAGCCATTGCTCTTTGTAACTGATTGGGAGCAAGGATTTTTCCAATTCCCAGTGAAGTTAATGAGATTCTTTTCTCTGTCTTGAAGGGGAATTTGATCAATCCCTGGCGTGGTACTTGATGAGAGGGCTGAGCTGTGATTCAGGACTTTAGATTCCTATACCAATGACTCACTGGGAGACCCTGGTTTACCCATTTGTAAAATAGGCTTTTTACTTGTCCCCTTCACTAGGGTGTTGAGCCTTACTGTTCGTAAGGTTTGTTGAGATAGTTGGTGAGTGACACTGTTTAAGTTCACCTTTCATTTTTATTATCATTATTATTTTGTAACAGTGACTATGATGTAGTATTGTGTGCTAATACAGCAGGGATGGGCAGTCATTTTGGGCAGAGGGCCGCTTACTGAGTTTTGGCAAGCCATCGAGGGCCATGTGACAGGCAGCCGGGGCAGATGAATTTTAATTTTCAGACAGGCAGCCGGGCCAGATAGAATGGCCCGGCGGGCTGCATTTTGCCCGCCTCTGTAATACATATGCATATGTGTTGCTTTTCCAGTTGTATGTCACATTAGGAGCCAACTTGCAGTCTGAATATAAGGAAATACAGGTTACTTGTTTACTCAGTGCAAGCCAGTGCCTAGCCAGTTAGTGACCCTGTTCTGTAATAGTGCCTACTGGGGCAGCAAGCTAGAGAGCGGGGTGTGTCTGCTCATTATAATGAAGTAACATCTGCAGTATATTACTCCAACAGTTATCATATGTCCATCCCCATAGCAATAGTTTTTTAGAAAGTTTATTGTTGCTTTGATACTGGACAGGAGTCTCAAAGAGAGGGCCTGTGGAGTTGCATCATCTGGCCTCTGTGCTGCCCATGCTTCACAGCGTCCTATGGGCAGCATGCGGGGCAAGCTGACGCAGCCACTGCACAGCCCTGGCGTGGCTGGAGCTGGACCACGCCACGGTTGGTACCCACTCTGGCTGCTCCAGGACATGCAGTGGATGCAGATGTGGAGTTGGCCTGCTGACCAGCCCTGCACCACTCATCTGGCCCGTGGGGGTGGATGAGTTTGACACCCTGACAGAGTAGACCAGCTTCCTCCCCAGATCAGTGTGGACTGAAGGTAGTACCAAGCAGGCCTCACGCTGATCAGCAGTCTGGTTAAGAAGCATTGCTGACGAGCACTTGATGGGTTCTTGTCTGGTCTCCTTTGACCTTGTCCCCTCACAGTTGACACTGAAGTACTTACTGATTCAACAGGAATCCAGTCACATCACTCTTCTTACTCATGTGCCACTCCTTCAATTAGCATTATCTGCTTGAAATCCACCCTCTGTTCATTTAGCCATGCCCCTGGGCTTGTAGGACAGGTATGAGTCTTACAACATACCAACCTGTTTTTCTTCATATGTGTATTGAACAACATAGTGAAAATGGTGTGACCCCAGAGCTTCATATACCTTGCTGGCTTTGCTTTGAAATGTCTGCTGATGGGCACTTGTGTGTGTCCTGAGTGTCCTTGTTCCATTTCTGTCTTCCAGTTCTACTCCTGCAAGTCCCACTGTTGAAGTAGGCGATAAATCTCAAACCTCACAGAACCTGTCCAAAAGGGAAATCGTTCTTACATTTTATTAGATTTGCGATAAGTGATTGAGAGAACTGAAATGCCTCTATTTTGCTTTGGCTGTTAATCTCATAAGACTTTGCTTAAGTCACTGCATTTGTAGTATGCTGTAACCTGTGGTATTATACTTCATTCTCACGGCACCCCCATTTTTTTCCTGAGGAAAGAAGACCTATATTTAGTATTTTGATGCTTTAGGTCTCCGTGTGGGTTGTGTGTATTATGTGTTATATACAGCACTAGCCATACTTAGCACTTACAATACTGCTTTCTATCTTTAGATTGCATTGCAAATATGACTAGCATCTCGGGATCCAGTAAAAGGAAATGTTAGTTTCCCCATTTGCAGTTGGGGAATCTGAACTACAAAGTGTTAAATGACTTGACTAAAGCCACAGAAGGGGCAACCTAGAATGGGGCTCCTGGAGTTTCTTGATCTGTATCCCATGCTCAGAACATGGTGTTCTCAAAGGTGTACTCTAGTCTTCTTCTCAGCATCATATATTTGTCTCAGATGGCAAATATTTAAGATACAGCTTTTCTTTGTTAATCTTTCCATCCTGCATTTCTTACAGAACCATCCCTTCAGTTTGAGTCTCCAGTACAATAAAGCTAGGAGCCTAGCAAATCCATGCACAGTTATATCATGATAAAGGACAAAATGAGTCAAATGACCAGTATTTTCCTTTTGTAGAAATATTTCTCCCATGGTTACTAGAGCAATAGAAGATGCAGGAAAAATACGTTCAGGCAGTTGGGTTTGAGAGCAGGCATAACATTTCTCTGGCTTACTTAGTTTCCTTTGTAAATAATGTGTTGTTTATCAGGGAAATGATGTTCTACTTCCTTGTCAACTCTAGAACCTGCAGCACTTTTCTCACTGTCACTGTGACATCTGTGTGTGGCGGGGGGAGCTAATCAACTGCAGACTCTGCTGCTAATCTAAGCCTGTAAGCCACTTGAAAAGTTAGCCAGTATTTTTCTAATGAAGGGCCTGAAGTTATTATTCAAGCTATTTTTTTTTGGCCTTTTATCTTCCCTTCAGGGGTCATCAGACTGGCAATATTTTTTTACAAGCTCAGGCCTTGGACTTTTAAAAGTTCAAATCACTGCGTGTCAAGCTACTTGACTTTCCTGTAAAAAATGTTTGCATTGTGAATCAATTTGTAATAATATCAAAAAGGACAAATGTTCAAGTTAATTCCATATGAAAAGTTGGGTTTTAAATATACTGTCATAGCTTCCTATGCAGCATATAGAGGGATCTAGTAGTTTTGCTTGTAGAAGTGATATTTTATGTTTGCATTGCTCAGTAGAACTATCAGGTATTCTATTTACTTAGATTAAAAATTGACTTAGATTAAACCCGAGAAACTTCAAAATGCAAGAGTGTCTATTCAGCTTCCAAAGCAATGCAGTCTATCAGTTCCTTTAAAATATGCCCTTCATCATCTCTCTCCCTCTGTCTTGCCAGAATATATCCATACAAGAATGCGTTATTTTCTTTTCTTAGACTTCTCCAGTTTAAGAAAAGATCTCTAGCCTTCTTTTAAATACGAAGTTAGTTTTAGGACCTGACTTTAAATTGTGTAAACAGATAAAGACAGTGAAAAGCCATTCACCGGTGTGTATTTTGTACTGCCGTGTGTTTCCAGGTCAGTTGCTTAAAGTATAACATAAGAGGCGTACTATAGCAGTTTCAGTATATAAGGGGATCCCACATGTTTGTGAAGGACCATCACGTTGTGCTTCAGTACGAGTTCTAAATGGAATCTGGCAGTTCCAGTGTTTGCATGGTGCTATTTGGCTCGGCAGTGATAAGCAATAGACAGTCTGGCTCCTTCATGGAGTCTTTCAGTAATGTCTGAGTACTTGACAGTTCCGAAACCCTCTGGCTGACTTTCCCCTGTGGACCGTTCATTTATCAGGAAATGAAATTGGTTACAGGATCTCTCATGTTGCCAAACCTCACTGACGAAATCTGGTTTGTTCCTAATTTCAGAAGTAGCAAGAACAGATTAACTGTTTATTCTTGTCAATTTCTTTATGACTTTGTGTTAAAAAAAAAAAAAATCCATGTTCTTTTTAACTTTTAAGGATTTCTGGAAGTTGCCAACACACATTCTCATTATACAAATTTCTTGCCAAGACAGTGAACCTGATAATTTTATCTCTTCAATGTCATTCCTCTGCATTAGAGTTGCAAAAAAATTTCAAGTGATTTTCATTTTTATTAGACCTGAATGTTTTAAAATTTTATCCAGTCTGATGGTAAATTAAGCATGTTCTTGGAGCTGAGAAGTAGCTTTTGTGCAAAGCAAGAGAGGGAAAAAACTGAGAGAGCATAAAATTGAATAACAGATAATAGTTTTATTGTTTACAGGGAGTCATTAAAGTAGATGACCCAGTTTAAAAGAAGTTGGCAAGGAATGTAACAGATAATTTTTTTAAAGTTATTCTGATGAGCTGACAACAAAAAGTAAATGTAAACAGGATGCAGTCATTTTTGTGTGCATTCTGCTCCTATTAAAAAACTGTTTATCACATCCTGGTGGCAAAAAGTACTGCTTTAAAAAAAAAACAACTAAAAAAAAGCTAGGACTTGGCATGGACTTTAAATAGAAATACCAAAGATCCCATGCATAAGTAGCAAATAGTACAAGTTAACTGATAAAACTGATTTAAAGTCTATGTTCTTCTAGGAGATATGCCAAGGTGCTTGGACACAGGATGACTCTGCAGTTCTGTAGAACTTGTGTGGTCATCCCTGCTCCTGGGAGCTTAAACCTGAAGTCTGGCAGGTCCCAGCCAGAAGGGAGAGTCATTGATATAAAATGTAGGCAGAACAATGTGGCAGCTATCTTGTGGACAGGGTCTGTCTCTCAAGACTACAAAGGCTTTGTCAGCTAAACTGCCAGAGCAGTGGCTGTCATTCTGTTGCCCACCTTGGGTGGGGGTATGTGCACAGCAATTTAACTGGTGGTCAGAGCAGAGTCCTTTTTCCATGTCACCCAAATATCTCAGTTTGTGTAACAGAATATTACAATAGGATCACTTCTATTGAAACAGAGATTGCATTCTCATACAATCTATAGCAGTAACTTTGTCTAATTAACAAGCCCAGAGGTAAAGTAGAGTGCACATGTGGTAATTATTATGGCTGTGGAAGTGGTTGCAGCATTAATTGATAGCAGTAGCAAGTAAAACAGCCCTATTTAATTTTCATCAGTTCTTATGACAAGATCCTATAAACAGGATTTTTTGGAGTCCTATCATTAGAGCTCTTTCTCTTTCTCATTAAGAAATGGCAACAGCGAAAATATTTAAGATTCCCTTAATTTTGTCTTTCCTTCATTAACAAACCATTGCTGAAAACAACTACTTTGTGACCTGTCAGAAAGCCTTGCATGTCTCATCTCCCACTTACTTAGATTTACAGTGTCACAAGACCAGCCTTTGGGTGCCAACCAGCGACCTTGCTTATCGTCTGGACCTTGCAGGGATGCGCCATTTCCACAGGATGAATGAATGACGTGGCCTCATCAAGTGGAGCCCTGTCACTGACATAACTAAGAATCATGCCAGTCATATGCTTTCAAAACAGTGTCTGCATCCAAGCCTGTACTTACAAGTCTTACAAACATTGCTTTTTTCTTAAAAGACATGCAGAATATGGAGAAAACGCTACTGAAAGCTTCAAACAGGGCATTTATTTATCTTTTTTCCATACCTAGTGAGTTCAGGAAGTAAATAAGGGCTGTATTGCTTCTATTTGGCATCCTTCCTATTACGAATGAGAGAATTAATGGAGTTCAGGTCCTCTGGACTCCTGTGTTCAAATATAGACTTGCCTTGTGGATGGAAAAACCTCTGGTGGCCTTGTCATGGTCCCAGATGTACAATTATTACTGTCATAAAACCACTCGACAGTCTAACCCAGTTTAATCTCTAAGGACAGTGCTCTTTTTACCCTTTGGACTTGTCATCCAAGTCTGTCTCTTCCAAGTTGTGTTGGTGCTTGAAAAGCAGTTCTGATTGCCCATTGACTTCAGCAGGAGCTGAGTTAGGTATGGACCTATGAACAGTTTATTGCAGAGTAGAAGGTGGTGGGGCTTCATCATGGGTCAACTTTTCTGCTCAAAATGCACCGTGGTTTAGCTTCTGCTTAGGAGTGTATGCATAAGCCACAGCAGAGCTGCACTCCTTTCACTCAGAAGCTGAGGGTGAGTGCCTTGAAAATCCTACTTCATATGTATATTGATCGTTTCCTTCACACCTCCCTTTCATAAGCTGCTTGTATCCTTTGATTGTAGTTATTGTATTTCCTGTGCACAGAAAGTTCCCAGTGCATCTTACTGGAATGCAAGCAAACATGTCATATGATTGGGAGTCTCGTCCAGAGGCCAGGGAATGGAGAGCAATTAGTTAGTTGCACAGTGGGACTGAGGTGTGTTGGGAGAGCTGTGTAGGGTAAGTAATCTTCAGAATAGTGATGCTACAGTTAAGCACTGAGCTGTATTGGTATAGCTGTAGGCAGAAAGTGGGCTTGAACAGAGCACTCCTGCTCTAAGACCTCGCCTGTGTGGGGAGATGGACCAAGAAGCTGTCACAGAATAACTGTTCCATGGCAGGCACTCTGCCATGGCTTCCTGGGTGGATCAGCACCGTGACTGGTTCATGTGATGCCTTTCGAGAAGGGCAGTTGTGTAAACTGAACTAACCTGTGTTTGGTCCTTAAAAAATGTTGACTTGAAATGATATTAAGGCTTTTCACAAGGTACCACATCTAATCTCAGCAGCCCAACACTTCAGCCTTGAGATTTTGTGGTCTTCTCAAGATAGATGTGCATGGCCTTGGATACAGGAGCATTTACAGTTGTGATGTGCCTCTGTCTGTCTTGGTGGTTACTATAGCTCTTTGTTTCTGCTGTTTCTGAGTTGGTAGGGCTGTAGGTAGCATGATGTTTTAGGCAGTTTTTTGAATATTTGGAAAAAATCGAGAGAGTGAAATGTGAATTCTTAGACTATTAAACCTTCTTTACCAAGGCAAGAAACTATGGCTGGCGCTACAGGGTGGAGGTGCACCAATATAGGAAAATTAACATTATTGGCAATTGGCTTTTTTTGACCGGTAATGTCGCTGATAAATGCCATGTGTATGTGGGCCACTGAAGCATGCACATGGCCAGGAATGCAGCTGGGCAACTTGGAGAACAGTAGCTCTGAGGGAGGGAAGGGACATTGTGGGGGGGGGTGGATCAAGGCCCCTGCGGTGAGGGAGGGGGTGGGGCAGGGTTAAGCGCTGCCCGGCCAGGGTGGTGAATAGGACCCCAGGGCCAGGTGTGGGATGGAGTTGAAGGTAGTTCATCTGGGGGGGATGGGGAGGGAGGACGGCTCCCTGCCACTGCACTTACCCCTGGCGGAGACATGGGGGGCACATGCCCCTCCGGATTTGTGCTTTGGGTGAAGGTGGGCTGCAGGCTTGGGGCCAGGGGCTGTGCCAGCCTCTTCCTGACAGGGAGGCTGGGCCAGGGCTGGGAGTGGGGCGGGCTCAGCTGCATAGGGTGGGCAACAGTGGCAGCAGGAGGGGGTCTGCGGGGAATTTGAGGGTGGGTATTGCCCCCCAAGCCCCTCCTATAACCATCCTTGCTTAGGGCACTGTGCTGCCTTTCCATTGGGAGCCCCTTGCTGCAGGGCAGGCAGGGCGTGCATGGCCAACATTCCTGTATATCAGCTATCAGACTGGTATCGGCTCATATGGCTGGTTAATAATGAGCTATTGGTATTGGCTAAGAAAATCTTTATCAGTGCACCCCTGCTATGGAGTCCCATGTATTGTTCTCAGCAAATGTCGTCCAGTCCCTTCAGATTCTGACTCAAATCAAGAGAAAAGTCTAAAAAGACGGAAAAGTAAGTTTGGGGAGGGATGGAACGAGACATCCAAGTCCCTTAAGGCTCTTCTCTCATGGCCACCCCACCCAGCGTCTGCTCAGGGTGCTTCTGCTACAATTGTCCCATCTTGTAGCAACCTGGATTTGATGCACCATCTGCCTACAAGGGATAATAACTATACCATATAGTTGATTAATGTCTCAACTTCTGGGGCTGCCTGTAGACTGTAGTTAACTGTTTCCTATTAGGACAGCAGATGAAAACTCAGGCAGTTGCATGTAAAGACTGAGTGTGATGCAAGGTCCTGCAACAGTAGTTATTAAAGATTTATTTCTGAGCTAAGATTAAGCCATCAGGAAACTATGAGCATTGTAAACTTAGGAGTTCCTGTGAACTTGTATAGGAACAGAGCAGGGATGCTCAACCCAATAAAAATTGAGGAGATTTCAGAGAATCAGACCTATAAGGCCACAACCTCTAAGCACGTGTTTTTTGATCAGGTGGTGAAGCTGTTTTATACTCAAATTCATGGTTACATAAGAACAGGGTCAGAGAATTGTTTAGCAAAGGGCCTGGGAAAGAGAACCGTGTGCACTTCGTATTAGCTAAAATGTGCCACTTGGAAGAAAGATACTAGGAAAATAGCACTTGCCATTTCAGACCTGGTCCATCATATCCAGCATCCTGTTGGAGCTCGTGACCAGCACCAGGAAGGAAAACATAAAACCCACATAATGAGCAATCATGGAATAATATTCCCATGGAGGATCGTTACTTCCTAACTACTAAGCAGTTAGCATTTGGATGAATGGTCTGAAATATGAAGGGTATTGTACGAGTGCAGAATCAGTGTCACATGAAAGTTTCAATGCATCAGATCTGGATTCCTGAAAGAATGCTTTGCTTAACCTATGGTGCCCATAGTTGTAGATCCTTGTCTTGCCATTAGGAAAGTACATTTTCTACCTACCTGAATCAGAAGGGGCTGGAAGGGTTTTGGAGGGAGCACGCTCAGCTTTGAGAAGAAAAGTGTTTAGTGTCTTACGACTCCTGTTGAGTGGCACTGACAGGCTCTAGAAGGACTCCCCATGCAGCTCATATCCAGAGTGGGGAAAGCAAAGAGGGAATGTAAAGGGGAGGAGATTTGCAGGAGTGTTAAGAGACAAGGTTTTTGTGGGGGGGAGGGGGTAACGTTTTTATATCTCCACCTCTAGAAGGCTGTTTTTCTTACTGTTGAAGAGCAGCCACTGGGTGAGAATTCTAGCAGAGCAAAGGCTCTTTGTTCGTTCTGAAGTTGCAATGATAAATGTAAGGCCTGACCTTAAAATTAGATGTTTTGAAGACCCTGTGGAGAGCAACACATTAAATACAAACTCCAGTCTATGAAGAGAATGTGACTGGCAGACAGAAAGAGTGTGCAAACGTTTCTCTTTGCACAAGCTACAGTCTAAATCAGCTTCCCAGAGAAGCACAAAGTGCTACAGAAAGATCAGCTCGGAGGTGGCAGAAAACCTGGTTTTTGGGGGTTTTTTTCCCCTCCCCCTATGGGGCTGGGACACTACATAGCACTTAGGCCAATCTAGCTTGTCTGACGTTGATGTGGCTATCCGATTAAAAAAAAAACCCAATCTATTTTAAGCATGTCTTAAGACTTAGTTCATCTGATGCTGCATAGAGATAGGAAAGGTCATTAGTCTGACTTTATACAAATGCAGGGGAAGTAGAGTGACTGTGTCCAGAAGGCCCGATATTGTGCACATACAAAATAGCATGCAGCCGTATGTATCATTTCAGCAAACCAGCATTACCTGGCACTAACTGAATAAGATTTCTTCGACAAAGGAAAAAACCCTGTGATGCTTGATTTAGGGGTGGCAGGACTTGGCCCAAGCAGGACCACGGAACATGGAAAACTTGGGTGATCTCATGCACAAACAGGTTGGAGATGTTTCCAGACAGAGGTCTTAGTTTCACAACATTTTTTAGACTGCAGACCATTGGTCTTCCATGTGATTTAAGCCATGGTTACTTTCAACAGTGAATCTGGGGGGTGGAGTTTGTTTGGTTTTGTTTTTGTTTGGGGGCTTTTTTGTAAAGGAGCATAAAAAGGAGCTTTGCTTTCCAGAACTTCAATCCTCTGTTGGCTTTGCAGTAATGTGGCAACTTCCCAGAACACCCTGTCCACTGTGCTCTTTGGGAGAACGGCAGGCAAAGCCCATCTAGAGGTGTTACAGGGAAGATTTGTGTACCTCCTCTTTCTCCACCCCCCTCACAAGAGCTGTTTCTGGGGCTGCTGCCCTAGTCATTGCCCCCTCTCCCCACACCATTAGGCTACTGAGCTAATCCCCTACAGACTTTGAGGCACACAGTTGAGCAAGATGACGTCTCCTAGGACTTCCTTCCCTTCCTCCTAGCTGTTGTACAAAATGCTGTTTGCATTTGCTGCTCTTCACTAGGCAGCTAAGCTAGCCTACTGTGCAGCCTTTCTTAGCTCTGTGTTTTCTTGGGATGGTGAAGAGCCCTGGGCCAAGTGCACTGCATTATGTACAGTACGTTATTTCCAAATGGCTTGCAGCTCAGTTCCGAGCAAAGCAAAAACTTCAAGCCGCATTCAAAGGTATTTCTTCTCCCCAGTGAGAACTACAGCCATGCTACACTTTAGCTTTCTACTGTGAGCCTTTTGGACTGGAGAACTCTTCGGAAAGATTCACAGCCTTTTTAATAATTAATTGTTCTCAATTGTTATACTAAAGAAAATACTTTCTTTTTTACTCTTAAATTCCAAAACTAAAAGGCTGAACCATTTTTTTTCTAACTTTTCTCTAAATAATACCACTGAGAGTGTCAGGAGTTTTAGTTCAGAAGGGTACAAGGTACAGAGGGGTAAAAAGCTACTGAATATGAGATTAGAAAGGGAAATAATCATGTAGTCCTAACTATACAGGATACTGCTACTCTCACTCTGACATTTTTAAAATTAAAAAACTATTTTGTATTGGCCTTTTAAATTTGATTTACAACAACAGCACACTGAAGTAAAAGCACTGTATGAAACAATGCTGTCCTGGTTAACAGATGGACTAGATAATACAATAGGATATAAGACTCTTCCACTCCTGTTACTTGACAGTTTTTCACTCCAGTGTGTATGTTTAAATCAGGGAACCTAAAATAAATTTGTGATATGGCTTATGATACCTAAGCAAAATTCCAGCTTTTATTGCAGTTTTGGTTTATGTTTTACCACCACGAACAATACACATATCTTTTCCCTGAATGCTTAAGGGGAGATAAACTTTAGAATATTTACAATAGCTGCCCAAAAATTAAAATAAGGAACAAATGTACTTTGTCAACTGATAGTTGCTTCAACTGCATTCCAGTTGGGGGATTGAATTTTATTATAATTGTCAGTACACATTGCAAATGCTTTTATCAAGCTGATTACAGAATGCATTTCTGTTTGGAAAGATTGTTTCTGGAGACTACTTTTTAGCCAAAAGGGAGGTTACCCATCTCTGCTATTCCAGCAGCTGTAGTCAGGATTCTGCTGTGAACATTTTCTGGGCAGACTGCACAATGTATAATAGCTGTGCTGAAGTTCCCATAGAGTTGCGCAAAACGATTGCACCAAACTTTGAGTCCATGTGAATTTAGCCTGAGTTTAAGGTTGTAAAATTTATAAATTTTAGCCTATGGTTCACAACAGGTCTGACTGAGTTTCTTGATCATATTCCCATTTAACCCTTGTCCCAGCAATCCCATGTCTCCTTCTCCTTATATCAGATAACCCGATGTTCCCCTTAGTTTCTTTCACTCTTTCCGAGGACAGGTGACAGCCTCCCTGTTTCCTCGGGGAACCGAGAACTTTTCAATTCCAGTTCTTCTGACAGGGTAAGGAAGGAAACGTGGTGAATTTGCTGGATACAAACAAACCAGTTTAGGGAATCTGTAGGAGTTCCCTGGTCCCCCAGTTGCTGAGGCTGAGGCATGAGCTGTGCCTTGTAGCTCAGCAAAGATCTAGCTCTTCCTTACCTTTGCTGCAGTATGGGAGGTGGCCACAACCCCCCTGGAGAGCTCTTTTATGCACATAGGGTACCCATGGCTCATACAAGCTGGTCCAGTGGCAAGTCTCCAGGATGGTATGGTCATCAGGTGTTCCCAAGATCCTAAGCAGGACATACCAAAGCCCTGAGCAGGAGGAAGAAGAGGGAGCACAGCCCCCAGAATTAGCCGTCTGACTGAAGGAGAGGAGTGGGCTCATGGCAGTGTGAGCCCCATGAACTGAAGAGCTGGGTTCTGCTCATGAGCTCCTTGCTAATCATTCCCATTTGGGTTCACCTAGCTCTGGCCTACAACACTAACTGCAGCAAAGACTAGCTTTTGGCAGCAAGGTGAGCAGATGTGACTGGAGTATGCACAGAGCAGATTTGTTACTGTGGTCACTATGCAACTTGTGCCTATCATTGCCCTGTAGCACTCAGCAGCAGTAGCTGAGAGCATCCTAATACCACTTTCCTCAGGGCAGAAACATAGCATCTAGGGAGATGCCCAGTAAACTTCCTGACGGTGTTCAGATGCAGAGCAGGTCCATCTGTACTGAAGCAGAAGGGAAGCCCCAAATTGTTTCCATGCAGCAGTACAATGTGAAAAGGATGCCAATGCAGCCTCCATTTAGAGTTGTGCCCTTCTCTGCATTAAAAACAGCTCTTCACCATATAAACCTCTTGGTGTTGGAGAGATGCAAGAAAGAACAATTCACTAATTTGACTCAGTCACACTCACTAATAAAATCCCCCTCACTCTGGGGTAATGCATCTTCCCACTCACAGGTCTACTTCCATATTTTCCTCCTTCCCATGCACATTCCTTGTATTCCCTGATTTAAAAAAGGCATGCCTGTTACCTCGAGATAACCAGTACGTATGAGCCATCCCAAGGTAAAGACACAGGGAAGACGAGGCACTTCTAGTAACTTGCTGAGGTCAGCACCAGGCACCGGCGTGGGGTTGACCTTACCCATGGCTGGTCTACCTGAGGACTCTGAAAAGGAAGGGTGAATCAGTTGGAGGAGCTGTGAACTCGATGCACACATTTTAAAGCACTTTACTGTGCCTAGGGAGGTGCTCACTTTCAGGAGTAAACTGGCCATAGATTGTGTGGACTTAATCCTCCTTTGAGAAGTAGAAAGCAACAGCGGTGTAAATCCCGTTTCCTCTTCAATGTGAGCCCTTGCCCAGGGCTTTACCATGCGGGCCACTGACTCCACCCTGCAGCTAACTTACCACGTTAGGCACACACTTAGATTATCTGCCTTCGTTTTCCTGCAAATCCCTGGGCATTTGAGCCCTTTAGATCCCATAGGTGAAAACCAAGCTTGCTGTGTCTATGTCCCGCGGAGTAAAGTTGCAAGTGGCTTTGCTGAGATGACGCATTTCTGCCATGCTTCTCAATACAAACCCGTCTGATTTCCTGCATTTTGGTGGGCAGCCTGCTCGTCTCACAGCACAGTTCTGTGTGCTGAGACTTGAGTTACTCAAGAAGGGAGTATGTCAGTCAGAGCGAACATTTTCCAGTTCACAGAGATTACAGAGCCAAAGGTCTGCAGACTGAATAGGGGTGTTAGTCAGCATGTCCTGAACTTAAGACAGATAAGGGTCCACTTCCTAGGCTGCACTGATCAGAAAGTTAACAGTTGGTGACAGTAAGTCTGTCTCGTAAGTAATTGTTATCATTGTGTAATATTTACAGGTCTGGCGCGCTCAGATTAAAATGTATAAAATCAAAAACCTTCTTCCTTCAGGAACATGCGCTGCTGCTTTCTCCCAGACACTTGTTTTGCTGAGTGTTTTTTTTTTTTTTTTTCTGAGGGGTGGGGGGAGGATGTTTCAGGCTTGGCACGCCATGCAGGCGACATACTTAGAAGAAGGGGGGGGGGAGGAGGAGGATATCAGTTCAGTTCTGGCTTCATCTCTGTGGCTACTACTATGTAAAAGCAAAACTACAAAACGAGCTGCAGAGAGCTCTCTGCTGCAGGAGCAAATGCGTTGTGAAACGCAAGCGAGGAGGGGTTTGTCAGCCTGGTTCTGAGATGGCGGGCTGGGGGCAAGGGTTGCATTTCTCCATCCAGCAAAGCTCAGTGCATTGGTCTGGGCCTTTGCATGGCAGGACCAGGCATACGCAGCTGTCTAGAGCTGGGCTTTGCCTGGCTGGACCCTTTGGATGACATCAGAGCTTTGCACCAGCTTCCAGTAAAAGCACCTCTGGGACCTCATCATTAGGAAAGCATGCAAACCAAACTGTGGGACTCGTTACCTTCAGGGTACTAGGAAAATGAAATCTTCTCCACACTGAGTAAGAGAGAAAAAAACTCATTGAACTTTGGCATTCGCTCTCCGGGAAGCCCCCTTCTTGATTCCTTGGAGCTTGATGACAACTGTATTCCTGGTCTCTGCGGTGAGACTGGAAGGTCTCAAGACTGAGGAAAGGGCAAGGTTCAGAAACAAAAGGCAGTTCCCCCCGCAAAAAGCAACCCCTTAAGTGTGACATCTGAAGAGAGTGGTTCATGCTCCTAACTCACTTAACCCCTTGTATTTCATCATAGGTACCACAGACCCAGGGGGAAAGCAAGGCTCAAAGCTTCATGAGTGGTCGGAGATTCTTCAGCAGAAGCAGAAAAGAGCCAATTTAATATTTAAATAAGAAGGACAATATTTTCCCATCTTTTTAAATTCCCTAGAGAAGAGTCTCCCTGACCCAGCAATCTCTAGAAATAGAGTCTAAAGAAATAATAGTACTCTTAATTGCCATTTTTATGAACACACTATTAAAAAGTCAGCTCAGCGTTTGCATTCCTATCTTGCAACACACCTACAGCGTGAACCAATAGGAGCATTGTGTGTGCAGTTCTGTCTCATTACTTAAATATAAACCATTGCTTGTGTTCCTTAAACTTAATGGTTTCTCTTCTAGCTCCAGACTGCAAAAGGCACGCAGCATAATTATTTTGTATTACTGATCACATATCCTTGATTCAGCCCCAGTCTAATTTTTGTTTGCCTAGTTTGCAGAGTATGGTATCTTTGTGTGGGAGCCAGCCTGTAATGAAGGCTTTTATCTGATTTTGTTCTTGCAGCAGAACATCCTTCTCTTTATAGGGGAAAACACTGGGACATGGGTTTGTATGTTAACATGGGTGGAGCAATCTTACAAGATGATATCTCTGGCACAAAGTATTTCCACAGTAATCAACATTCCTCATACTTTATACCGGTGCTCTTTCAAACTCCAAGTAGCAGTGAAAGCCTCGTTGCTTTGCTGTTGTAGCTTTGAAGATAAAAGGGCAGTCAGTCTTTTCATACAAAGTTTGTTTTCTCTGTCTTTGCAAATGTCTAATTGTCCTTATAAAGTTAACCCGAGTAAATTGCATGATGTCATCGTCTTCAAATAAGTGGCTAAATATAATAGTGAGTCTTCATTACTCATCTGTTTCTTGCAGAGACTTCTCTGTGTGTTTTTTACATTGAGAAACGCATTTAAAACTCCTTGCAACTATTTTTCAAGCTATTTAATTTATCATGAATATAAATTTTGTAGAAAACCAAATGAATCAGAAGGAGGGTGAGATTCCCTTTGAGAAGATGATTAGTTTATACCTGGATCTGAGAAAGCAGTAGGAATATTTATGAATACTAGAGTATAGTGTGCACTTAAGAAAGCAGACTAAATAGGGAATACAGTGCTGTAATGTTTATCCCTGGGTCTGAGCTGAAGCTGGTAACCCACCCCACCTGGCTCTGGTGCATCACTGAATACATTAATAGTGTCTTTGCCTTGTGCGTATTTTTGTAGCACCTGGGACTAGGGAGCCTTGAAGATTAACATAAATAGTAATAAGGCTAATTAGTGGCAGCTACCCATGAGGTCCTCTTGCCAGCAGTTTACCTGCATCAGGTTCATAATACCTATTGTTTTGCTATGGGACACTTTCCATCCATACTTGCATAGTTTGATCAGTGCTGTGTAGCAGGACAGCCCAGGATGCGCTGTCTGTGTATTGCTCATACCAGGTAGAGCTGCTCGAACACTGTTGACTTGTGGCTGTGTTGTACAGAGCTGCTGTGGGGACATGCCCAAGTCCTGTTTCCAAGTGAGACAAGATCTTTGTACACCAGTTACTAAAAAAAAGAGAGGTTGTTCTTGGCATCCTGACAGGGCCAAGGAACTAATAGTCCTTTTATCAAAGTCCTCTGGTATGGCAGCAGGAGGGCTACCAAGAGGAGATTCAATATGCTGCTTGTTCTCCACAGAAGCCAGGTGTGTGGCATCTGTAACATTCAGAGGTCAGGACCGGAGCTCAGGTCTCTGACATGGTAGCATAGCGTTAACTAAGCCAGACCTAATGAGATTAAAATTTGGAAGCACCAGTTTGTGATCTGCTTTTACCCTTTCTGGTGTATAACGACTTTCAAGCTGTCAACTGTGTTGGTGTCTGGGCACATCTACATGTGTGCCGTTACTGCTCAGTAACCGAAATTACTGCGCCGTATGGGCATGCATGTACACATGCACATCCATACTGCAGTAAATATGATGACCTATGTTGCCTTGAGCATAAATTTGATACCTGCATCATGTAGGTATCAGATTTACGACCGATTAGTTACTGTGCAGTAATTAATTACTGGGCAGTAATACAGCATTAATGTGCTTTAATGCCTGCACATGTTGACTCTGGCCTATTCCTGAGGCCAGGAATTTACATTGTGTTTTTACATTGAGAAACCCATAGTGAAACCCACTGTTGAAAAACCCACAGGTACTACTGTGCAGTAACTTACTGCACAGTAAATTTAAGATGGCATAAATGCATGTGTAGACACCCTGTGATACTTACCTGTTTGTGCCATGATCTGTACAGGCATGAGCTTCCAAGCTCACGCTGTACATCTGTACTGGACTGACCTTCCCTCCTGTGAACTCATGGCAAAATGTTGGAAGGGCTAGGCACATCTCTGCAGAGGATGCTGGTGCCACTAGAGTCCTTATCAGGAGGATGATATGACAGCTTTGCACCCTTTCTTCTCAGAGCCTTAGAATCTGAATTCACACCCGCACTGGCCTGAAGACAGGCAGTGAATTCAGATCCTTCTTGCAGCCTTCTGCCTATTTGTAGTATTTCAAAGGGGAAGAATGTTCACTTGCTCTACTATCCATAAAATTATACAAATTATTCCTAATACCTTCTTTAATTTTACAGTAGACATTCAAGTCCTTTTTTATATCAGTGTTGCAGTGTGGTCTCATCTCTGCCTCTCATATTAATTAAATCTCTTTCAGACATCTCTGACATATTGGCAGTGTATTTAGTCTGTCTGTCTATCTTTGGTTATTTATATGCCTCCCAAACCTAGCCATTGTGCACTGCACTTTTATCATCGCAGCACCCTCTGAGGTAGAGAAGTGTCATTATTTTCTTATACATTGGCAACCGAGGCTCAGAGGGGTTAAGTGGCTTGTCTGAGGTCACTCAGGAAGTTTGTGGTGAATTTGGATTCTGAACACAAGAGCGTTGAGTCCTCAGCCAGCACCTTACCCTTTTGCTTTTTGGTCCTTTTGTTCGGTCCTTTTGCTTTCATTCATCAGCAGGGATCCCAGTTTTCTCTGATTAAAAAAAAAAATCACAAATCATCTGATTTAACCCCGTGCAAAGTCTCTTATAAAAAACCCCCAAATACACGATTAAAATTACACACACACACACACACGCACGCACACACGTGTGTGGGTACATATGTATATATAGTTATCAACTGAACACAATGGGTTATTGGTAGATTTACAATTTTAAAGCAGTTTGGAAGCCTACCAGTGCCTCAATCACTATAATAAAATACATTCTAAATACCTATAAATGTTGGTATTTGATTTTGGGTTTTTTATCATAGCAAATCAGAGCTCCCTCTGCTTCTGGCTCACAAGGATGCAGAACCAGGCCCCTCACTCCCCACCCATAGTGCCCTGAACCTACTGCCTACTGGTGCCCCTCACGCCCCATGCATAGCTCCTTCAGCCCTGCTGGTGCCCCTAACTCCCTACCCACAGCCCCTGGGCCCTCATTACCCACCCACAACCCTCTAGGTCTGCTGGTGCCCTTTGCCCCTGCCCCCTGCTGGAGGGGGCCCCCAGCTGACGGGGCTAGAGGGCCAGAGATCGGGGCCTGCAGCCCCCTGCCACTCACAGGAAGTGGCAGCTGTTGCAGCATCAGCATAGCAGAGAGCAGAGCCCGGCTCCCCCCTCCCCCACAGGCAGCATGGCCAGAGCGGAGCCTGTGGTGGGAGGCGGGCTCAGGCTGCCCACTGTGGGCTCGAGCAGGGGTGAGGCCAGGTTACTCACTGCTGTGAGCACTCCTGGGGGTGTATGGAGGGGGGGGCATGTGCCCCACAGATCTGTGCAGGGGGCAGGGGCAGGTGTGAGCTGCAGACTCAGGCAGCCCACCCTGCAGCCCTTCCCCAGGGCCTCCATGGTCCAGCGGGTGGGACCCAGTGCAGCAGGGCAGAGTGGGACTGGGCAGAGAAGCTCCTTGTCACTTCAAGCCCTGTGCTGCCATGGTGATATGCCCCCTGCCTGCCCTGGAGGGACACAGCCCTACAACACCACCCCCACTGCTGCCGGGTGGGTAGGGGGTGCATCGCCATGGCAGCACAGGGCTCACAGCTGCAGCAGACTTCCACACCTGGCCCCACTCTGGCCTGCCACACCAGGTCCTGCCTGCTGAGCCATGGAGGCGCCTTGGAGAGGGCAGCAGGCAGGGTGTAGGGTGGTCATCAAGGTACCTCAAGAATAGAGGACACTAAATGCAACTGTCCACACCACCATGAACGTCACTTGCCTCCCAAGGCTGGCGGGGGAGGGGGGCAGATCGAGCCTCTGCAGGCAGTGGTGGTGATGGGATGAGCAGGGAGCTCCCGCAGGAAGCCATGGTGCTGTCGGCAGTGGAATGAGTGGGCAGTGCTCGCAAGCAGCTGCACTACTATCAGCAACGGGCTGAGTGGGGAGCTCCTGCAGGTGGCCACAGTGGTGTTGGTGGGGGCAGGGGGAGAGGGGGTGCCAAGCTGTGAAAAACAGAGGACATAAAGAAGTCCAGTTTCATAGCAATAGAACACAGAGGACCAGAAAACCAGACTCTCCTCTAGAAAACCAGACAAATGGCCACCCTAATGGGGAGCCCAAGCCTATGGCAGCAGCCTGCGCATGCTCCTGCTCTGAGCACAGATCGGGGGGGGGGCACATGCTCCCCCCCGAGAGTGTGCACAGAGCTAGCCCCACCTCCTCGCCCCCTGGACAAGCCACCCACAGCCCCATTCCACTCCCTGCTGAGGCCCTGTGGCTGCACATCCTGGCCCTGGGCCCCAAGCCCCCCCAGCTGGGCAGCAGACCCAGCCCTACCCAACTCCCTCCCTCCCTCCTTTCTTATAGGGCCTCAATTCCCCCTCCCCCCCCCCCCGACTTACCTGTGGGAGTTGCTTTCCAGGCTGCCTGGTGACCATGTATATGCACATGGCATCACCTGCCTGACCGCCCTCCTCCCACGCCCTCCGGCCCCTGGCAGGCTGGAACTCTGCCAGCCTGTAGAGAGCTCTTTGCAAAAGAACAAAATCTGTGTGTTTCTCCATTAAAATGAAATCTCTGTGTTTTTGCTGAGTAAAAGGGAAAATCCATGGATTTTTCCATGGGAAACAGAAAACCCAGATCCCTGTTGATCAGCTTCACAGCAGAAATCTGCTGAGTGTTCAACATTCAGCCCTCAAGGTAAATACTTAATGTTAATGCAAGCTCCATCTGCAGGATGCCTGTAAGGTTTCCAGAAAATAATTTCAGCCTGAGTTATGGGGAAGTTCTAGTATTTAAAGCCATTTGGCTTCAATCTAGTATGTGCCTTTTTGTACATATTGAAGCCAACCTAAAAATGTGCATTGGTCAACAAAGGAGCACAAAGTGTATAAGAAAAATCCTGGAAACCTTTGGCAAGTCCTGAACTACCCCATATTTCTTCTTGTTCTCTGGACCTGAAAGCACACTGCAAACTTTCTCCAAGGTACTGAACAGCAGTTATAGAAATGCCTATGCTACTCATAACTCAGTAGGTTCATAGTACCCAGTAGCCTTTCTCCCTCTTGAAGCTCACATGCAGCTTTTGATTTCCTGCCTCTGTCAGCGTGGTCCTGTTGTTGCACATTTCAATTCAAAACAAGATGGTGGTACTTCAGTTCAGGACCTTTGAAGGTTAATTTTGTTTCTTTGAACAGCTTACGACATGGGCCAGAGATTTGGGGGTTTTCTAATCATGTAGAAAGCAGCACAGAATTGGACCTTATACACTAAAGGTGTTCAGTTCCCAGCCCACAGGCCAGATCTGGCCAGGGAAGCTGTCATTCAGTCTGCCGGGCTCCCTAAGAGTCCAGAAATTTGGTGACGGGTGCTGTGGCCATGTTAATTGCTGCTCCCCGATGCCAAATTCCAGACCTGTGGGGAGTTCTGTGGGCCAGATAATGTGGCTCTTCATGGGGGGGTTGTACTGAGATGTGGCCAGATCCTTGGCATGTGGGGTTGCACTGGGACAAATGTTAAGGAAGGTTGGGTACCACTGTTCCAGACTGGTTAAATCAGACAAGTTTTCATAAGCAACAGCTTATTTCATCTGATGCTACCCTGACTTCTGCCTGGCATCAGACTAACATAACTTGCTACCTCTCTTTTTAATCATTCCAGTGTCTTTGGGATTAGCATGTTTGAGAGGAGGTGATTTTTGAAGAGAGGTCACTTATGAAAGGAAAGACTCAGAAATCATATCCTTAAAGAAATGTTTTGTTCAGTTTTGAACCCAAAACCAGTAATTTTTAGTTCCTTTTAAGTGCTTAATAAACTAATCAACATGTTGGAAGATGGGTTTATATTCTGAAAGGTAGTGATATTAAAAAGATGGCTCCTGGTATATTCTACATAAACAAGGGCCCACTTCTACAAAATTAAACTGCATGGAGCTCCTTCTATACACCTGAGAATCCAGTAAAACTCCTGAAGGATGGAGGTGAATGTTGGGATTAATGACAAAACTGTCTTTGACTTCAATGAGTCTTTCATTTTCATGGTTCACATATGGAATACTGTGAATTGTGGACTCAAATTCAGAACTCCTTAGCGTGATAGACTTACCTGCAAGGACTGAACCTGTGGAATTTACTGACTGAAAGCATTTGATATCTGACCAAAAATTTAGCGTCTTCTTCCTTCATGTGTTAATTAAAGCACTCAGAAGTGACGTGCCTGAAGTCTGTGAGGGCCTGATCTGACAGTTCTGAGAGATGGCTCTTACTGTTTTAGACTTTAAGTTGCAGGATTTGTGCCTGAATTTGTAGCAAGGGAGAACTGTTTTCTTACAACTGAAAAAGTTACAAATAATTTGACATGAGCATTTCAAACCGGTGATCACAACAGTTTCTACAAATTTGGGGCGCTTGTACATGTGACAAAATTGGTCTTTAAAGTGGCTTCATGGACCTTTTGCACCACTTTAATGGTATCACCTTTTACATCTATGGCAGCATGTTTTCTGTTAATTGAATCACACTGTACACGAGCAGCAGTGTATTTTGCTTTAAATGACTTTGTTACATGGCAAAGTAAAAAAACCACATTCAGGGTATTTTAGTTTACTGTGTAACAAATTGCAGCAGTACATCCAGAGAAGGTGGTGGGGACCATGCACAGGGCGCTGCAAGCTCAGCTGTGCTAGGGAAAGCTCAGACTTGGCACACTTCCAGTGCCCTGTGCACTGCCCCCGCTGCCTTCTCCAGCTGCCAGCACACTCAGCCACCCTCCCACCACCTACCCACACTGCCCCAGGGGCAAGACAGCCCATTCCTGGGCAGTCCTAGGCAGTGGGGAAAATGCATGGGGAATGAAGCTCACCAAGCCTGAGCTTCCCCAAGCATGCCCAGGCTTCTAGCATCAGCCTGGGTGCTGCCTGTGAGCTAGGGCAGTGCCAGCCCACTAACACCCCACCCAGGGGGGGCACCACTGCTCTGGAGGGCCCCAGACCTTCCCTCTGCAGTGGTGTCACTCACCTACTAGTAGCCTGCCTCAGTGGACCCAGAGGGTGCTGTTGCTGCAGAGGGAAACACCAGGGTACCCCATAGCTGAGGGGCTGCTCAGCCCACTGGCAGCTTGCCCCTCATCCTCTGGAGGGTGGGCCACTTTTTTTTTTTCTCAGAGGAGGCTGCCCATGCGAGCTGCCACTGGGTCACACAGCCCCTGAGGGTAGGAACCAGCACCTCAGCTGGAACCCTTGGAAGTTGGTTCCAGATCCTAGCCACCCTAACCATGAAGTAGTTCTTACAGATGTCTAATCTAAACCTCCTCTCCAACAGCTTATGGCCGTTATTCCTTGTTATGCCAGGGGGCACTAGGGAAAACAAGGTCTCTCCCAAACCCTTCTGGTCCCCCCTAGTGAGTTTATAGACAGTCACCAGGTCCCCCCTCAGTCTTTTCTTGTGAAGGCTGAACAGGTTCAGGTCCCACAGTCTCTCATTGTAGGGTCTGCCCTGTAGTCCCCGGATCATGCGGGTGGCCTCCTCTGCACCCTCTCGATGTTGTCCACATTCCTTCTGAAGTGGGGCACACAGAACTGGACGCAGTACTCCAGCTGTTGCCTGACCAGTGTCGTGCAGAGGGGGAGGATCACCTCCTTGGCCCTACTTAAGATGCATCTGTGGATGCACGACAAGGTTCGGTTAGCCCTGCCAAGCGTGACCTCACATTGTCAGCCCACATTCACCTTGGAGTCAGTAATGACCCCAAGATCCCTTTCTGCCTCCGTGCTCTCAAGAAGGGAGTTTCCCATCTTGTAAGTGTGCTGCTGGTTACTACTGCCCAAGTGCAGCACCTTGCACTTGTCAGTATTGAAACGCATCCTGTTTTTGTTAGCCCCCCCATAATCTATCCAGGTCTTGCTGCAGTCTTTCCCTCCCTACTAGCATGCTCACCTGACCCCAAATTTTGGTATCATCAGCAAATTTAAACGGGTTGCTTTTCATCCCATGGTCCAAATCGCTGATAAAGAAATTGAACAGCGTGGGCCCAAGGACCAAGCACTGGGGGCTCCGCTGCCCACTTCTCCCCAGGTCGAATATGACCCATCCACCACCACCCTCTGAGTACGACCCTTCAGCCAGTCTGCAATCCATCTGACTGTAGGCATCAATGCCACAGTCGCCTAGTTTTTCAACGAGGATGGGGTGGGAAATGGTGTCAAAGGCCTTGCTGAAGTCCAGAAAGACTACGTCCACAGCGACAACTGCATCCAATGCTTTTGTGACCTGATCATAAAAGGCAATCGGGTTGGTCCGACATGACCTGCTCCTATTGAAACTGTGATGGTTGCCCTTGAGCATAATCCCTGAAGCCAGCCCTTGATGTCCTCCCTGATGATCTTCTCAAAGAGTTTCCCTAGGATTGAGGTAAGACTGACGGGCCTATAGTTGCCTGGGTCCTCCCTCCTCCCTTTTTTAAAGATGGGCACCACGTTGGCTATCTTCCAATCATCTGGCACCTGGCCCGAGCATCACGAGTGCTCGTAAAGCCATGCCAAGGGCCCTGCAATAACCCCTGGTAGCTCCCTCAACACCATGGGGTGGAGAGCATCTGGACCCGCTGATTTGAACATGTCCAGCCCCTCCAGAAGCTCTCTAACCCAGTCCTCCCCAACCTGAGGTCTGGGGTCGTTCCCCTCGAGTCCGTCTTGCATCACAGTGGGGAAGTCCCGGTCCCTGCACAAGAAAACAGGTGAAGAATTGGATAAAGAGGTCTGCTTTCTCTTCTGGCGCAACCACCAGATTGCCCAGAGGATCTTGCAAGGGCCCCACATTTCCCGGTGCTTTCTTCATCCACCCTATATATTTGAAAAAGGACTTTTTATGATCTTTGATTTTGGACGCAAGTCCTAGCTCTATGTCTGCCTTAGCTTTCCTGACACCCCCCCTACAGGCCCAAGCAGAGGAAGTATACTCCTCTTTGGATATAGCACCCCCCTTCCACCGGGTATACGCCACCTTTTTGGCAATCAAGCATTCCTGGACACCCTTGGTGAGCCAAGGGGGCTTTCGGCACTCTTGTCCCCTGTGCTTCTTGTTGGGATGGTCACCCCTTGGGCCCTGAGTATCGTCTCCTTAAGGAACGACCACTCATCTTGGGCACTGAGTTCCCCTGCTCTCGAGAACCCCAGCGCCTCTCCCACTAATCTGAACTCGTTGAAGTTGGCTCTCTTGAAGTCTAGGGCTACCGCCTTGCTGCAGGCCCTTGACACCCTGCGCTGGATGATGAATTCCAGCAAGCGATGATCGCTATCACCCAGGTGGTCAAGGACCTGGAGGCCCCTTACCAGGTCATCACCTGTGGCCAGGACCAGGTCCAACAGGGCATTTCCTCTGGTGGGATTGTGCACCTCCTGAATTAAGTGGAGGTCCTGTATCTCGGCCAGGAACCTCCTGGAACGGTCCAACCTGGCTGACTGTCCCTCCCAGCAGATGTCCGGGTTATTAAAATCACCCATGACAACTACATCCCTTGCCTTAAGTGCCTCTGCAAGCTGGCCTGAAAATTCCCGGTCCAGCTCCTCCCCTTGGTTGGGGGGGATCTGTAGTAGACCCCCACCATTAGATCCCTCTCCCCACGGCCCCCTTGTATCTTGACCCAGAGCACTTCAGCTTGCCCCTCCTCTGACCCCATTCTGTTGGCAGAGGATGTGTATTGCTCCTTGACATAGAGCACCACACCCCAACCTTTCCTTCCTTCTCTGTCCCACCTGTAAAGCCTATAGCCCCTAATGCTAACTGCCCAGTCATGGGATGAATCTCACCACGTTTCTGTAAGCCCTATTATGTCTGGGTCTGAACTGGCTATTCTGAGGGCGAGTTCCTCCTGTTTATTCCCCAGACTATGAGCATTAGTATATAGGCATTTAAGGCCTTGCCTAGCTGCATGTGCCACCCCCCGGTTTGGGAGACTGTCTGGACCCCCGTTTCTTACACGCACACACCTGACAACCAGACTTTTTTACTAACATGTTTTACATAATGTAAATGCAGCCCTTCTGGCAAGCCCTGGACAAAGGTGGAGTTCAAATGTAGGGGTTTAACATCAACCTAGTAAAAAAAAAAATTGGTTATCAGTAAGAAGTTTACAGATTATTATTTAAAATAGAAAATTCTTGGGTTAGCAACTTTGTTTGACTGTAGCAGTGGTTTTATACCATGCCACCCCTACCGCAGAGGTCCCCTATTCACCCCCATACCCTGATGCCTCCAACTGCATTCCACACATTCTGAACCCCCAGCCTACTCTTCAGCCTTACTCTTCAGCCCTGACCCCCATCCTGCCACAGACCCTCAAAGAAGGCTTACAGTCTGGCTGTCTGCAACCCAGAAGTGTTACAGGCAGGAGATGGGGATGCAGCAGCACATGGCTGTGAGGAATGGGAGCTACAGAGGCTCCCATGGACTACAAAGCCCTGCAGGATGCTATGCTCCTGCTCAGAAACCAGATGGTACTGCTCTGCTCTGTCCATCAATGCTTTGCCTCCAGCTTCTTTCCACCTAGAAATCTTCAATTAAGCTCCTGGTTGCTTAGTTTAGTTTAGCTGTGTTTTTTTACAGAGGTTCCTTTTTACAGACTTTACAGACTGATGTTTTTAGCCCCACCTTTTTGGGGAGGCCTTCTGTAAATTTATGAACAGTTGGCAGTCCTAGTTGTGGGTGAAGAACAGGAAGCTTGAGCTGTAAAATCATTCGTCTCTGCTTTACAACTGACAAAAAGAAATCAACTCCTTACAGAATGTTCATTCTCTGCAAATCCTTATGTAGGAACCCAGATATATTCATTTCATGTCAAGAGAGGTTTGGTCTCAGTCTAACAAGCTTATATGTCCATTTGTGCATTAAGAAAGTTGAGTTTGTAGCAGTATATTTTAAACTACTGAGAAACAGATCTAGAGATTACTTTGTTTTTTCCTTTTTAATTCTCTAAATTCAAAATCAGACAAAGGAGTTTACTTAACTGTCAGAGTGGTTAATCACTTTTTGTACGTAATTAGATTGAAACGCTTTGGTAAGGTCAGAAGTTTGAAATGGTTATGGTTTTTGTCAGTAGTTGGCTACTTGTTTAATTAGAGTGTTTACATCAGCCCCTGATGGCTTCCCAGGATTTCAGCCTTGGAAACTTTCCTCTACACTATTACCTGTATGCTGTCATTAGGAAGTCATTCATCATCACCTGTAGGACCACCTGTATAATTCACTCCATTATATGATGAAGGACCTCACTTGTATCTTCAAGGAACTCTCAGTAATGACCTCAAACAGGTCCATCAATTCTTCCATTCCTTTTTATCTTATGGAAAACCCTATTCCTAGTGTAGCCTCTGCAATGTTCAATATATCCTTGCAGCATCTTCATTACATCCTTCCCTAGTACTGTTTACTTTCAGCCAAATCATTTTTCTTTCCTGACTTCTGTCTAACTCTTAATCTCTGAGTTGCCATCGTAGAAAGATATCTATTCATCCATACCCTACAGTGTAGAAGAAAATCCTGCAATGCCAGGCAAATCATAACAATGCCAATTCTCATAAGTATAGCCCATTGATATGGCAAACTTTATTGGAAAACATTGTGTATGGTTAGGAATATTGTGGTGAGTGTATTATTAGGCTGCCCTTGTAACCTCCATTCTCTTCCTTGTCTTTTCTTCTTGCTTTAGAATTACTCCAGGTAGACATACAGTTCACCAGAAGCAATCACTAATCTGCTGTCGGAGTTCTCTGTTTCATTTGAAACAGCTTTTCAGGCAAATGCAAATCAGCATTGTTTCATAGAATTTGGTGAACATCTGGCCTGTTATTAATGATTTGTTGCACAGGAACATAGTAATTTCCAGACTGAATCAGAACTATCTGTCTGAAGCGTGGGTCAGCAGCCTTTCGAGAGCAACAGGCCAAATGCCCCTTATGACCTGACTGCCATCATCAAATGCTGCTGTTGGTCCAGCTTGGGAAACCAGGTACAACAGTTCTTCATTGGTTGGATCTGGTCTATGATCTGTAGGTTTCCAGTCCCTTTACTAAAGCACTAATATGACCCTCATTACCTTACTACGAGAGTCCCTCATACTCATGCATGTATTTGTTCTCATGATGACACACCTGGGAGATAGGAAATTGCTTTATGAGGAACTGGAGCACAGAGGGCAAGAGCCAGAGATGCATTAGATGTCTCTTAATTTAGACACTGCTGTGCCTAAAAATTACGTACTTTGCCCCAGCAGGGTGAATCAAGGAAACAGGTAAGTGCCTAGGTATGTTGTACAATAAATGAGCAGAGTTTGGCACCCCCAGAGGATAGTTCAGAGAGCCTGGATGCTGAGCATAGAGCTGTCTAGAGTTTCCAGTGGGAAACTTTAGGTCTAGGTGTATGTTTGAACTCCCACTCCCTCTCAGAGCTTAGTTGTCTGAATTGGAGGATACAGTAAACACTGGTGCTGCTAGTGTCACCAGTCTTTTTCATAATAATCTGATGAGTAGAGTGCTCACCTAGATGTGAAAAACCTGTGTTTTAGGCCCTCGTCATCTGGAAGGGATTCCAACACACCTGTCCCACTTCCCAGGAGAGTGCCTTCACCAAGAGGCTATAGCAGCAATACTCATGGTTTTGGCTCTGCAGGTGAGGTGAATGGTGTGGGGGTGGCCTGTGGCCTGGATAAGGCTGGGATCCAGCTCCAGAGGCTCATGCCACCCCCACCCAGCCCTGGCATGCTGGGATCAAACCCTGAGCTGCCCTGCATGTCCCGTCTAGCCTGTAGAACCATGGGGAGCTCCATAGGCCAGATGACGTAGTACCAGGGACTGGATCTGGCCCAGAGGTGGTCCCTGAGCTCTAGAATAGTCACCTCTATCCTAAAAGGGGTCCCATTATGAAGAAAGGGATAGTTTCATAGTTAGTAGGGTCAGAAGGTCATCAAGTCCAACCCTCTGCCATGGCAGGAAAGAGTGAGTACTGGGGTCAAATGACCCCAGCAAGGTGATTGTCTAGCTCTAGTGGTGCCTAGAATGCAAAAGTTCAGGAGCCAGAAAGAGAGGGTGAACAAGAGGGAGCCTAGTGGTGGGAATGCTTATCTGGGAGAGAAGATGCCAGTCTAGGTCTCAGGAATGTTTGCCCATGTTCCACTGGACAGTTGCATTTCTTTCAGCAGAATGGTTCAGCTCAAACACAAGAGCTGAACGGTGCCCTACCTAGACTATTTTATGGACTGTTGATTAAGATGTTTTCTTGGAAGAAGGAGCAAATGTGCATTCAAATTGCTTGAGGAAGGCCAAGAATCCTGGTCTTCCATTTGCAAGTGCTCTAACTGTTAGCTCTTATGCAAATAACTGGTGTCCCTGCTGGCTTTATCTTTGAGTAGAAGTGACTGGCCTGCTGCACTTTGCACTGAATTCATTGTGGCTGGTGTGCATTAGGCATGTTCCCAGCATGTCTAACAGATCAAGCCCTTCCAAGGAATTTGGTGAAGGCTGGACATTGCTCTGCCTTGTATCTGCCTTCTTTCTCAAGACCAGTGGTCCAACTAGACAGCTATACTTGTTGCGTGTAGCCCAGCTCCAGGTATTTAAGTAAAACGCATTGGGTAGCCAGTAGTAAGTCTTAGCCCACAGAAACTGGCTGAAATTTGAGTGCTCAAAATCCTTGATTTGTGTTTTTATTTTGAAAATCCTTCTGAATATGCCATCAAATGAAGCTGAATAGTCTCAGTATTCTGAGGAATGCGTGATCATCTTAAATTCTGTTTTACAGAAAGAGTTGGGTAGCATCATCCTACATAAACAGCTAAAGCTGGTAGAATTTGTAAATCCAAAAGAACCCCTGCAGATTAAAGATGCAATATGAAGAGAGGGGAATTCCTGCAGCTTCTGTTTGGATTTATTAATATTGATCACTGCTGTCTCACAGGCAGAGAAAGGAACAAGAAATAATGCTATCAATAATACATATTCCTGACAGTCTAACTGTATTTTAAATCCGTCACAGTGCTGATAAACCTACCCTGGAGACGAATTTAATCATTTCCTGCACAGGGATTTCTGCTAACCCACTAAGTCTTGCTCAGAATCCAATCATTTGTGAGAATTTCTCTCTCAGAATTTGTTTCCATGCCTTTGTCGGCAGACATCTATGCAGAGCTGTCGGGATGTTTCTCCAGTCAAGTTGGCTTTGCAGTATGACATAACAAATTATGTAATTTCTAAACAGATATATAAGCTTTCTCACTCCCTGCATCTCAGATCTTATACAGTGCATCCATTGTAATCTCCTTGGCAAATGTTAGCTGAGTATTTATTTTAATGCTGATATAATTGTACCAGTGTTTAATATGAAAGAAGCAACCGTATGTCTGTGATCTGAACGTACTGAAGAATTTTGTCTCTCTTGATCAGTGGTTCTCAACCTTTTTAGACTCAAGGCACCCCTGGAAAGACACAGGGAACCCCTTTGGAAAATGCCAACACTTAGCCTACACTCATTTCTTAGTTGCAGAAAAATAGTGGAGCAATACTCCTGTTGCAAAGAACTCAAAAGGACCACAGTAGGTCAGAATGTTTTTGACCCTATGGTTTCCTGTTTGACATCTCTGGGTTTATCTTGTGAATCATCTGGAGGTGCTAATATTGAGTGGCATGCCGCAGCATCCTAATTGAGAATCAGTGCTCTAAATTATAAGTCTTTTGTAATAAGGAGCATGTTACTCAGTTTACGAAGTGCTTTGTGAACTGGTGGTGCTATATTGATGTCTGTATTAGCACTGCTAAGGAATATTTGGGAGAATTACTAACTGTACCTCCACTTAAGCATGGTGAGCGATTGATTTACCCCTGAAAACTGCCCGTTTCCCAAACTTATTTTCTGTACTGTCCATGTTGTTGCCTAAATGAGATAGAATAATCCATGCAGGACCTTTTGAGGCCGTTCCCTGTTTTGTTCTTTCCTTTCACTTTTCTCCACAGACTCTGCTGATACACTCTATTCTCAGCTTCCCTCCTGATGAAGCCTGATAGTCCCTGTTTCTGACACACCTCTGAATAAGATATGTAAATTGTGCTTTGCCTAGTGAATTCCTATTGCTCTGCCCTGATGACTTCCCACCATAAGGTTTTTAGCAGATCTGAAAAAAGGCATGAAGATGATATCAGGCAGATGTAGTGCATGCCACACACATGATTCAGTCACATCAAGTAGACGTTCTGTCAGCAGCAAAAGAAAAGCACTGCAAATAGCTGATGTGCACTTCCATCACTACCCGTGTAGGAGGGATAAACGCACTGCCATGGCATTATTTTGGATTGGTTAGTTTGGCACATATTGAGACCATGATGAAGTCTAGAGATGACGTCTTGGAATTGCAAAAGTGTACGTAGAAAGTTGCCTGCATGCAAACGCCTTGGCTGCTTGTTTGTTGGCACATTTGTGAGACGCACGCTGTGTGATTAGATAGGCTTCAGCATTAACATTCCAGTACACTGCTTACCCATGTTGGGATAAATGTTCATTATGACGCATGCAGCATTAGCAGCAAGGCCTCGTTAGCATGCTGAATCTGTCCCCTATTCTTTCTGCTAGTGTGTATGTATTAGAAATGCTGAGTGCCAAGCTACAGCTGCTGCCCATGCAGCACTCCTAAAAGCTGGAGCAGTATCACGCCTGTAACTTGGCAGCATGCCATTACCAAGCTGAATGAGGCTAATGCTAACATTTTCAAACGGGTCTGCTTCTCTTGATTCAGAAGCCTCACTCTTATTGAAAACCAGCTGGAGTTTGGCCCCCGAGTCATTTTTGAAAATGGGACTTGGGCCCCTATGTCACTTGGATGCTTCTGAATGTGTTACGTGACAAGTTGTCAGCCAGTGTAGAAGGAAGGTGTGCAGTATTTGAGAGAGTTTCTTGTGCGTCTTAAAGTTAACCCTGCACTTTGATACCCTTTTCCCCCACTACCGCCTCCCAATCCACTTGACTAGGCCTGCTCAGCAATACCTAGACCTCCTATGAAAAACATGAAAGAAGCCACGGTGTGGGGGCACTTGTGGTATGATTTACACAGAGATACCTACCTATGAGTCCATGTACATCAGGAGTATCAAATTCATCTGACTTGCAGGGACATCTCTGAGCCAGTCTGTGGGCCAGACCAGGACTGAGCCTTGGTGAAGTGCCCACAGTGCTGGGTCCAGCCTGTGCACTGCATGTACCATGTACCAGCTCCCAGGGCCAGCCCAGGCGGCACACCACTCACAGCACATGGGCACTGTAATGCAGCCTGTGCCCTGGACCCTTTGTGCTGGGTCCAGCCTGTGTGCTGCAGGCAAAATGAACCCCATGCCACTGCCAGGGGCTGTGCACAGCAAGCCCTGGGGCTGGCTATTGCTGCAAGCAATGCATGGGGCTGGAGCAGCTGTGAGTACCACATGTAGCACAGGGCATGCTCCCTGTGGTGCCCCTCTGGCCCAGGAGCCAGAGCTCAGGGCTGGTTAACACTGATCGCTGGGGAACTGCAGGATATTTAAAACCACCTGGAGATTACTACATGCAGTGCACACCCTATGCTAGCCCCCATGCTGCATGCAATGTGTGCAGCCGCTCCAGTCCCACATGCAGCATGGACTGACTTTCTGCGCTGCCTGCTGCGTGCATGGCACTGGGTCCAGTACGCTGACCCACAGGCCAGATCCCTCCCCTGGGCCATATGCCTGACATTCCTGATTTACACCGACTAGGTCTCAAACCAGCTCCATCTGCTGTTGCTTGCATGTTGTTGCTACATGGAGATCACCTACTGCTGTGACATCAAGGCCTAAGTCAGAACTTCATTTTAGTTTTTTAAATGTGCTGTAGAGTTGTTATTTTGTAAGTGGCCTTATTGTCTGGCACCATGCCAGTTGTAGCTGGCTGTCTTTCTGATCTTTAGGAGCAAGAAAAAATATTGTTGAACTTTTGTGGTTGCAGTTATTGCTTTAGTTCTTGCATCTGTTCATCGGACTTCCTGTGGTTTTCATCAGATCACATGATTGACAACCCAGACAGTCTGCACAACTTTGGGTCTGTTCAGTTATACCTCTGTCCCAACCACTAAATCTGACTTCTGCTTTATCTAGCAGAAAAAACACAAGATCCGTCTCTGGAGTAAGTTGATTCACCAAAGCAGGTAGCCTTCGTATCTGTATAAAAAAGGCTGCAGTTGAAATCCTAGCATTATCCTGAACTCTAAAATTCAAAGCAAAGGAATCTGTTTTGGATGGTTTTTATTTTTAGCTGCTGTGGATCTGTTAGATTTTTTTTCCCCTCAGTATGGTAGTCACTGCGTACTAGCATGGCTGCTCCTATTTAAAGACATGACAGTGTATCCTACATCCTTCCTGTCGGTTGAAGGGTACAGCTCCACCTTGCGAAATCAAGGTACAAGTGGATAGTGGTGCAGTGAAAACAGTGGGTAAGTGATTTGTCCCAAGCCAGGTTTTCCAAATGCCTGGTGATTTGGGTTGCCTCCAGCGGGAGCACAACTTGAGATGCTCTGGAGAGGTCAGATTTTCAGCAAGTGCTGAGCGTCCATCCTCTAAAAATCTGGGGCCCAAATGCGAATGCCCTCCAAATCACTAGTCACTTGAAATCCTGGCCAACACGTTTGTTTTTGAAAAGTAAGTTGGACTAAATAACAGTCATGTAGAAGGAAGGGCTTCCCCGGCTATTAATCTGAACAGCAGTGCCTGAAGCTTCGCTGGCCGTGGTGCATCTTGACAAACAGTCTCACGGAGCACATCTGTGGTTAGTGCATGTCTCTGCTTCTTCTGAGCCTTCTAAAACTCTGGTCACGTGTCAGGTAGTTTTATAGCTCTCCTGAAGTACTGGTTTAGTGCTGTCTCTTATACTTTTGCTGCACTTGTCAAGGGCCCCAGCTCATCTGTTTGGAAATAGCACATGTAAAAATAAATTGCACAAGCTTGCATTTAAACAGACTTTGCCTGTACTTTGAACTACAGTATGTAAAGATTCTTAGGTATTTACATCAACTCTCAAACTTTTAAGCAACATTTGACCCCTGCTCTTGTAATAAATTGTTTTTCAGTCAGTCTAGTGACTCTGGAACAGCTCATGTAAGGGGCATCTTAACTTTAATAACCAGAAGGGTTCCTGTTCCTTGTATTTAGTAAATGCCTGAACTTTAAAAAAAAACCCAATGTACACTTCTTTTCTTTCTTAAATGTAAATGAATACAGAGAGGTGCTGGACTGGTAAATCTGGGGACTGGAGACCATACGGACAGTCTGCAGTCTCCACATTGACCCTCTAGTGTCCTCCTATGGGGCTTTAGGTCAGGATGGCTCAGGCTCCAGGACCATTCAGGTCTTAGCCTCCTTGTTAAAACGACCTCCAGTGGTGTAGGCCTTGATGCTTTTAATGTTGTGCCTAATGAGAATACTTGTTTCATCAGACTCAGTTTATTTGACACAGGCCAGTGAACAACTATCAATAACTACTAGGTGTAACAAGAATCTGGTGGAGGCAGGATTTGAGTCATGGAACTGTTCTGTGCTAGGTCACAGTCTCATTACCATAGGGTTCACTATTTAGGTTTTTAATCAAAATCTGGTCATTTCTATCACTTGTACTCTTTTTATGAAGACATTTGAAATCGCTTGCCATAACAGCAAACCATATGGACATGGACATAAAATATTACATAGGTCTTTAAAATCTCATTACCTTCATCTGAATCTACAAGATAAACCTACAGAAGCATTTAAGAAAAAGGCTATTGTGACAGATTGCAGATTTGATTGCAGTGAGTTCTAATCTTTCATCACTGAATTGATTATTAAACTGCTACAAAATTGTCACAGTAGGTGACAATATTGATCAGTTTGAAGGAAGTCTTAATAATAGAGGCAACACAAGGCAGGTATTGGCAGAAAAAATTAGCACCATCTGGAATACTGTGCTTCTCTGTCAGTCGATAAGTTGTATCAAGAGAGCTGAGCATCACAGCTGTTGCTGTTGGTATTTCTAATACAGCAGTTTTGCTGGCTATTTTAAAGCTGAGAGTGAAATTTTATCACTCTGGCCAAGGGTCCAAAATACTCTTAAATTTGTTTGTAGATCTTCTTGCTTTAAGAAGTAGCGTAAGCCATGCCTAGGAAGGAAATGTTTTTTTGTCAGGTGGGGAGGGGGCTCTGATTCCTTCTAGAATCATATATTTTATTTTCATCTAAACAGCTCCTGTAGCACTTCTTAAATGATATATATCTTGCGGTCATCTCCACGATGGAGGACGGGTGACCATTTAAGGTGTGACTATGCCAGGAAATTTTATTGTGGTTTGATGATGAGTTTTAATCATTCATTTAGCTGATGCAGTGATGAGCATGACTTATCCTTGTCTTCCCTGACCACAGAAAGTATTGGGAAGGGGAACACTGAAGATGAGCAGCATAGAAATTTGGGAAAGATTCATTCTTGGGTGGAAGAGTCAAACTGCAAAGAATCAATCCTTGACTCAAAAGGAAGAACAGGAAGCTGAGAGAAGGTAGAGGATGGACTTGAGAGTGTGGATGCCAAGAGAAAAGGCAACATAGGGATTCAGAGAAAAAGGAGGTGCCGGTGTGCTAGTAGGGAATGTGATAGAGCTGCCAGCCTCTCCTGAAGGTAGAGAGGGGTGCGGGGTTTTGGGGACTGTGAGATAAAAAGGCAATGTGGTGCCAGTAGTAGAAAGAGTACCTGGAAGGGAGCACCAGGAGCAGATGACAAGGGGACTTGTGGCAAATGTCAGGCAACCTGTGGGATGAAAATAGGTGCACTAGAGATGCAAAGCAGGGAGAAGGGGGTGTCAAGAATAGTGGGTGAAAGGCATGGTCTTTGCTGTTAAGGAGGAGAGGAGAAGAGCTGGGAAGGGAAAGTGTGGCATGCACAGGAGAAGGAAGAGGAAACTTTTGGGTAAGCATAATATAAAGCCTGTGGTAAGCAGAGACTTCAGAGGGAAGCAAGGGTTGGAGAAAGGAGTAGTAGAAGATTGGGAGTAGGAGGATACAGGACTTTGGGGTGGGAGGAAAAACCAAATTAATGGCAGCGCAGAGATGACATTTGGGATAGAGGGAACAAATAGGCTGGGAGGAACAGAAAAAGACTGGGGATTAGGGGAAGGTAGAGAACAATATTGAGTTGGGACGGTTGGGGACGGTGTAAAAAGAGACTGCTCTGCTCTGGGTTTCCTCTGTGACCAAAGTCAAATCACCAATCTCTGCTTTTGTAAAGGGATTTAGGAGCTCAGTGGTAGTTGGGGACTTTTAAGTCCCTTCAGGATCAGGGCCCAAGTACTTCAGTTGTCCAGATGTGAAACGGAGATAATCGTGTAGTCCTGTTCTCAATGCTATCTTCAGCTAGGGGTGCACCTGTACATCAGCTGGGTATCGGATCAGCACCAATAAAAGGAGAAATGACGTTATCAGCTATTGGCTTTTTTTTGGTCACTGTAGCCAGTAATTACAACCGTGTACCTGGAGCACCCTGGTGAGTGTAGTCGGGTCCCTGCGCCTCACCACTGGCCCAAGCCCACGGCAGACTGCAGGTCCTGGTGAGCAGCGAGGAGGGGTCACAGGGTGCCAAGCTCAGCAACAAAGGGACTGTTACTGGCTTCTGCTGCTGCCGCCACTGCAATGCTACCTGTACAGCAGGGGCCTAAGCACAGGAGCTGGCCTGGAGATGTTGGACTGCACACAGGTGGGGTAAGGTACTACACAAGGAACATGTGGCTCTGCTGGGCTTTTGTAAAACTGGCTTCTCTCTGGCAGCCTCAGGAGCTCAGTTGCGTGGGGCCTGCCAGTGCTGAGGCCCCAGCATGCTCCGGGGCTCACGAGGGTTCACCTGGCCCACCTGGGGAGCGGAACTGCAGGTAGGAGCCATGGGCAAGGGACGATGTGCATGGGTATAAGGCAGTCACCACCTTCCTCATTGAGGACCAGAGCAAGCAGGAGGCATGTGTGTGTTTGAAAATGCAAAACAAACAAAAAAGGTTTATTTATGTCAGTGGTTTAAAATGTCTTACACTATTACTAATTACTGGTTATCAGATCAGCATCAGCCGATATGGTTGGTTAATCATCGGCTATCAGTATTGGCCAAGAAGATCTTTATTGCTACACCCCTATCTTCAACCCTTTCCATACCGGGGGCAGAACTAAGCCCATTACAACTGAGTTGACGGTAATAGCTCTCAGCATGAGCCAACCCGCAGGAGGATGGATCCTGGCATGTTCCAGTTAAGTGATGGCCCACAGCAAGCCAGAGAGCCCGTCTCAGGAATGTAGGAAACCAGACATTTGTAGGCCAGGGCTAAAGCTCTGAGTGGAGCTACTGGAGGGCCAGTTCTTTATTCTGTGCTTTGATAGCATGTGTTTCATACAACAGGCTTTGAGCGAAAGGGCTGGCTCATTTGTGGCTTGCTGTAAGTGCAGTTGTACTGGGAAGTGCTGTTTGCATCAAGCTACTATATTAAATTAACGTGCAGGGACAACTTGGGGAAATAGCTGAATGAGAGTTCCCATGTTTTTGTTGCCCCCTGGAGCAAAAATAAATAAGATGAGTAAATGTAAATGAAAGGGGGAGAAACCTGAATGCTAAGTAGCCAAGAAAATCCCATCCCAGAGAGCGCGACTCCAGTGAGAAGAGACTGTTGGCCCAACACAAGGAAACACTAACACAATGAGCTAGGGAAAGCTGATAAGGTATCCCTTCATTATTAATGGGCAGAGAGGCTTCTCGGCCATTGTCATCCTTGTTCTAATCGTGTCGCACCACGGTAGTTTATTCTTAGTCTTAGCCACATCCTTATAAATAATGAAATGGGTCATGTTTTATCTTACCCCAATGATCACTGTAATGTGGCTTTTATCTGAGTCCCTGCCAGGCTGTTGACACAGGGAACATTGAGAAGCAGATAAAATGAATGAATAGCACAATATAAAAATAGTCTTAGCCCTTCCAAAAGAACATGCTTATTGACAGGGAGCTAATAACTGCCTTATTTGAAGCCGTAATATGCAGGCTTGGCGGTGGGCTGACTTCCTTCACTGTGCGTTTGGCTATAGGAGGGGAGGAAGTTGCAAAGAGACTGGAGACCTGTGGATGTAGAGTATCTGGCTGATCAGGGGTGGATTGGATGGCTAGTTTAATTCAGGAATGTACGTTGCCCACAGAAGGCACAGCAGGGCAGCAGACATTGTGGAAATAAGAAGGTTTGGCCTGTAATTTGGGGGAGGAGGTAGCTGTGTGTAAGGATAACAGAGGAATAAAGCACTTGGGTATTACTGTAATGGGTCCAGAGAGAGAGTGCAGATCGAATACAAGGAATACCCAGCACATCTCATCGGAAGAACTCAAGTGATCATCCAGGCAATTTAATTAAGCCTCTCAGCAGCCCTTGGAGAGACATTATCACAATCCCTCCCTTTAAAGACAGGGAAACTGAGGTACAGGAAATTCACACATTGCCCAAAGCCACAAAGTGAGTTAGTGGCAGAGCTAGAAATAGTATCCAGGAGTTGAGCCCCCTAATTTAACCACACTTCCTTCCTCAAACCACACTTCCTGGAAGGAGAAAACTACTATATGCATCTGTGCATAGAACGGTCTCTGGAAACTGGGGAAACAAGTCAGGTTACTATAACATCTTGTCTTCCAGAAAGCTAAAGCAAGTGGTACATCTCCCTTCCCAAGGCGCTGACTGCCACCAGTCATGTTCTCCATTTTTATGTTGCTAGACATCAATAGGCCTGTACTGCAGGGGCAGGAATGCTGTTGTGGGGCTGCTGTCTGATGCAGCTTTTGCTTTCCAAACTTTTCTTCTTGATATGGATCCATCTATTCAGCATTAGTTAGTAGCTCATCTAGCATGTAATTCCACGTCTGGGAGCAAGCAGACCCAAGAGCGCTACCAACAGCAAAAGGCTAAATACAGAAAGTATCAGCAAAGCAAAAGGTTAAAAGAGACAACTGTGGTGGTCACTTTATCCCCTTTGTTGACCGTATTTTCTTTTCTGGCCCGATGATTCTGTTCCCCCCGTTCTGAATATGCCCAGACTGCATCTGTTATACAGACGATGGAGTTGCACCCCCCTCCCTCAACGGCCATTTTTTTCTTGTTGCAGAAATTCCCAGAGTTGAAGTTTAAGTATGTGGAAGAGGAGCAGCCTGAGGAGTTTTTCATTCCCTATGTCTGGTCCCTGGTATACAATTCTGCCGTGGCGCTGTACTGGAACCCCCACGACATCCAGCTCTTTACTATGGACTCCGGCTGAGGCGCAAGAGGCCAGATGACAGAGCTAGCTCTGCTCTGTCTCACCTCAAGAGAGCAAACCCGAACACTGCGTGTTAATACATGATCCCTCCTGGCGTGCGTCCTCTAAACCTGAACCTTACCGAGAATGAAGAGCTTGCCACTCCTGTCCTGTCCAGCTTTGACGTCTTGCTACCAGGCTGCAGCAGGCATGCTGGAAGCAGCTGCAGCGTGAGGAACTGACAGGGTTGCATGCAACCTTTTAGACCTTATCCTATGAACACAAGGCCTTAGACATGCAGTGCGATGCTACCAACACCACCAAAGCAGAGCGCTCTATACAGTACAGTGGGTAAATAAGAGTTGACATTTGATTTGGAACCAGTGTTTTTATTTCCTGTAGGTAACAGGGCAAGCTCTTCAAACACCATTGGTTTCTGCAATGAAGTATTCATCAAGTTGCTACCCTACCTCCTCGCATGGCCCTTTACTTTGGTGACATTGTAATGACGGCAGTCTCTGCAGCATTGTCTCAATTGTCATCCAAGTGAATTAGCAGGCTGGGTATTAACCACAGTTTGTTTCCAGACAGAGAGGCAAAACCTTTGATTTGGATATCACAGTGTGTGTGGGAGGGTTTCAATGATAAGGAATTGTCAAAACAGTTTGGACTTGTTTGTGTTCTTGATAGGGCTAGAAACGCTAGCTTCCAAAGGAAAGTCCCTCCAGTCTTGCATGTGGCAAGCACTGTCTCTGGAAACCAACCAGACAGACAGATCTCCAAAGAAAAATGCCTTCACATTTTCAAAATAGACCTCTGCCCTGTAAAAGGTCTGGGCACTGTTGATGGTGTCTGAGAATCCCCAGTAAAGTGCTGGGTTAAAAATCCCCTTGTCGCAGTCCAAGGGTTTCTAGTGGAGGGACGGATTTATCTGAATGTGGACTGCTTCAAAATGAATGTTTTTATGTCCTTCTCTTGTACCCAGTTGAATGAAAATAATCAAAAATCTCTCTCTGCAGAGGAGAAAGTAAATGAATAATTTTGCCTTCCTGTTCAAGAATTATCTCCTTTTTGTCATAAGAAGGGTGTGTGTGTCTTGGGGGCAAGCTCCTGATGGCATTCATTTCCACATGCACCCAGACACACTGGCTGTGCCCTGTTGCTGCCTTGTGGAAAATGCTGTCACTAGGTCAAGTTCATTGCATGCCAAAAGATGAAGACTAGGGAGTTGGTCCTTACGTGTATATGCTAAATCCCTTAATGCACTGCCTGCCCTGGTATGTTCTGTTTACTGACTTGAAGGGTAGAGCACATCCACTTTCAGGCAGTCCTTGGAGTGGCTTTAAATAGAGCTCCTTGCAGTTTTTGGTTTCTTGAAGATGCTAGAATTACGCTTTCCTTTTTACCTGCTTATTTGGAAGCAGGAGTCCTCCTGGGCCCTGCATAAATGGAACTGCTGGTTTGTTATTTTTAAATTCTTTCCATATTTATTTAAACCTATAAATACAAAGAGACGTGCATAGCATAGGAGTTCTTAGTACCTTCAAGTAGCGGTAGCTTTTGGGAAGAGGCAATATGAAGAGCGGAGCTGCAGCGGGGTGTTCAGTGTATAATAAGGGGATGGTTGCACCATGGCTGAAGAGCTGGGAATGTTGATGCTACATGTTGGATTTGGGGGGGGTGGGGGGGTGTTTTGTTTTGTTATGTTACATCTTTGGACAAGTCCAAGGGGAGTGGGCTTTTCTGTTTTGTGTAGTGATTTGTAACTTTACCTATAAATGTAGGACCAGGGTGCTTGTGAGTCAGCAAAGCTGCACAGTCTTTCCAAAGGTCATTCCACGGATGCACTTGGAGCGCTGGATCCTGAGACTCAACTGCATGGTTCAGCTTTTCAGCTGATGTAAGTACAGCAAGAGCTTGAACCTGCCAAATAATGAGCTCTCGTACACCCTCATGGACTTCAGTAATACTTGAGGACACCCAAGACCTTACTGCTGGAGCAGAGCCACAGTTCACTGTTTTGGTATGTCACATTTGGGGAAATCTAGTTTATTTTTAAAAGAGCTTCATACAAAGACAAGGACGTGTGACATGAACAGGACCAACAAGTCACTGACTTGAGTAGCGTCAGCTACTCAAATTTCAGTTTGTTCTCCTGTCTTAATGACCTTGCACTGAAGTAAAGAGAAACAGGTTTGTTCCACTGAAATAATTTTCTTGTGCAGGTAATTAAAATGTAGTGCTTATGGGGCCCAGCAGGATTGTAACAGCTGGAGTCAGAATCTAAAGCTGAAGCAGCAGCACAAGCCAAGTTTTACAATGAAATACATCTTCATCCGATTGGTCCTTTCAAGATTGCAGGCATTATAAAGGTCTGGCAAAGTCCTGGAGTCTGCAGTCTAACATATTCACAGATACTCTGTTTTCGTTCTGATTTGTAAAGTACCACCTAAGGGATCCTTTTCATTATTTTGTGTGAACGATTTATTATGCAGTAATAAAAAAGGTGAACACAGATTGAAGTTGTATTTGTTTTACATAATAATTAGTTGCTGTGTATAATGTTTGGCCAAAGGGGTTAGATTTTCTTTGTAGACTTAACGTGCATGAGTTTTTATAACCTTATCTGTGGTTTCCAGTAAAGAACCTGAATGTATTGTATTAAATAGGAGATCATTTAAATCTTGTGTTTATTATGAAGAATGAAATCTTGGTTATTCTTTCTTGTTGCTCTTGGCTGCACAGTTTAGACGGATCTCTCCCCATCCTGTGGGTTTTCTTGCCAGAAACTTTGACTAGCTGTTATCTTTCTCTTGGTCCTTGCATAGATCCATGCTGCCTGTGCTTGCCCAGGCTGCAGGAGTGTTACTAGAAACGGAGAATCAGCAACTGCAAATAACAGAAAAGTTGTATTCCAGTTCCCACAGATTATCCCCTCCATTACCTCTGTGTTTCTGTTCTGTATAAAACTTAGGACTCTCCTTTGGGCCTAAAAACGTCTATGCTTGTTGAAGCCAAGTTACCATCTTATCTGCTAGAAAACCAGAGGTCTCCGTGTGCTGATATAATGGTGTTTGGTTTCTCCTGGGTTGCGGAGTGCTTCCATTCTCCAAACTGAAGGATATTCCAGTCATGGTATGAAAATTAGATGATTTGTTCCAGCTTGTTGGTAATTATTTTTTCCAGGCTGTTTCTGAGACGGAGCCAAATGCCAACAATTTAGATCAAAAACAGGCCAAGAATCTTCCCTTTCCCAAGGGTTGGGAAAGTCAGATATTACTGGCAAAAAGAGAAGAGCAGTTGAACACTGTAGGAAAGAAAGAGTCTCCTTTCAGTGTCTTTGCTAGATTGTTGATATAAAAATTAAACAGGAAGGCAGCAAGCAAACATCCCTCCCTCATCTATTTGAAAATTGTGAAGATTCTGGTTTAGTTTCTGTTTCTTCCTGTTGTTATCCTTGCCTAAGCTGAGTCATCTGGCTACCTAAAAAGGAAATCGCCATCCCTGGGGCAATGCTGTAATCTCTTCTCATCAAGAGCATCCTAAGGTCCCTGAAAACTGCACAGTCTCTCTTGTTGAAGAGCTCTGTGTCTGAAGGCCAAAATTCTGCGAATGATTTGGGCTTTCACAGATGCTTGTACACTCGGACCCCCTTCTGCTCTTCCCATACCCAGTTCTGCTGGTCTGCTTTGTCCGACTGACTGCAGGTATTCAGCACCATCTCGCCTGATGGCCTGAGATGCCTCAGATTATCTTGGGCAAGATTTACTGTAACATAAATCAGAACAGTGTGCCTGTAAAGGTTCTTCATCCCATTTTGGATGTGAGACTCTAGCATTACATGCAGCCTTGATTGTCTAGGATAACACCTGTGCAGATGACAGAAGAAAGCCGTTTTTTGAGGGCTGGGGCCTAGCTGGCAGGGACCCTAATCGGGCAGCCCGGCCTGGGTTCATTGTCTAGGGAGCCACACCAGCCTGGAGTCTGGCTGCCACGCTCTGCCCCAGCTAGTTAACCAACTAGCCTTCTGATTGGCTGCTGGTCCTCTTCCTGTCCATTTAGCTCCAGCTGTGGCGGCAGACTCCCAGGCTGTAAAGCAGGTCTGACCCCGGTCCACTGTGGTCAACCTCCTGGTTCATGCCCTGCTTGGCTGTTCTTGGACCTTGACCTGTGCATTATCCCTTGAGCTTGGTAACTCAGCATTTGACTCCCAGACCCTCTCCCTGGCCTGTGTATTGGATTCTGTCCCTGGTTTTCCCTCTGGACCTGGTAATTTGATGCGTGAACTTTGACCCTGCCTTCCCTCAGTGACCTAACCATTAGGCCAGGCCAGCTGCACCCCAGTCCCTACCACTAGCATTCACAAGCAGAGAAAAGAAATGCTCATCTGAGAGTTTAGTTTTATTTCCTTCCTAGATCAGAAGTGTTTCTCCGCCTGCTGGGGGCTTGAGGAGGTGTTTGCTGCTGCCACTGCTGTGCCTTAACTGCTGGATACATAAAGGACTTCATGCTCCAGGCTTCTCAAGCTTGTGTCTTTCATACGCTCTTAGGTCTATGTCTCACCCACCCAAGTGCATTCCAAGGCTCTTTAATAGCAAGACAGATGATTTGGAAAAAAGTTTTCATGAGTGCGGTGCTGGACCTCTCCTCTGTGAACATTCCTGGCAGCCAAAATATCATTTGTCATTAAAAGGGGGGAAAAAAGTATTTATTCCTTCTGCTGATCTCTGGGAGAGTCCATTGCCAGTCAGACTGTTGGATGTGAATGTACATTAGTCTCAGCTGCGCTGGAGATGGCAAGTACATGCAGTATCTGAACCCAGGGTTTCGTGCTCATTCCACAGTCCTGTTTCGTGTGCAGGGAGCAGAAGGAGAGGTTCAGCCATGCAGATATTTCAGTCATATGCAGCCGCTATGCCAGAGGTTTTCCTCCTGGGTCTAACTCCAGTGTCTTCAAAGGAACATTCTCCTGTGCTGTGGTGTCAGACACACTGTGAGATGGTTAGGGTCTATTAGAGCCTGCAGTGCCATTAATCCTGTGACTTAAGACTGAATGCTACAGAAAGGAATGGATTTGGATTTTGCAAGGTCTCCATGCCAGGTTTGTCTAACAAGCACAACTTGAAGGCGCTGCCGATTGTTTTGGCTACAGCTCCAGTGCCAGTTTACTGGGAGAAACATACACTAACAATATTGTTACACCAGCACTCGGGAAGTGGCATGTAGTATGATGGAAGCCCGGCAGTAATTGCGCAGAGGGAATGGTTTTGCCACTTTCCCAAACAAGTTTGCTGCTTAAAATTGCAATGTATTTTAATGTGAAGCTCTAACATCTTTGATTCTCCCAGCAAGACTCTTTGGGACAACCCTTTCCTTGTGGTGCTTGAGAGATTAAATCATACCAGTGAATCTTAGTCTTCGCATTTCAAGACCAAAAAAAGGGGAGGGGGGCTTAATATACATTAAGATGTCAATTATGTTCTACCTTGGGCTGTAGCAATATTGTGAATAATTTGCTCTTCTGTACGTAGCAGTTACTCTAATTTGCAAGATGTCAGTTGATCTTGTATGAAGAACCCGTAAGTGTTTAATCAGAGATGCTGCACTATTGAATGGAGGCTTTTCATAAATTAGGTTTATGAGATTGTAGGCAAACTCTTCCAAGTGCCCATGTTTAATATTGAAAGGCCGCGCACTACCACGCAGCACTTGCACACAGATAAATAAAAATATCACTATCAGTGAATCTCTCCATATCACAAGTCAAACACACCAACAAGCTGCCAACCTGGGGCAATTTGGATGACTGCTTTTAAAAAAGGGGTGGGGGGAGAGGAAGAAAAAAAGAGGTTTTAAGCATTGCTGAACTGCACTGTGCAACCCTCCTTCAGCACTCAAAAACTGCCTTACAATTCAAAATGAATGAGATGTGGCAGCCTGCTGAAATGTTCAGCTGTCCATAAAGTTTTCTTCAACTGTCTTGGCAAACCAAATGGCAGGTTTCAATCTTTCTTAAATGAGTTCTGTGCCGTGGAAAGGTGCCTGTTGTGACAGGACTTGGGGGAGAGATCAGAGTCTTCAAAGAGCAGCTACCAACTGGGTAGCAGGGATACTACATTGAATCCATGCGTAGAAATTCAGGTGCGACTATCTAATACCCTCTGTGAAATGTGCAGCACTGCTGCTGACAGCCCTGGAAAGATCACTGCTAGCGATGCAAGCATAATTGAGGCTCCAGTCCATGCCCAGTTAGTTGTTGAGTTATTTAATGAACTTCCAACAAAGCTGCTACCAACCTCCGGTGTTGGACCATTTTGAAGTAGGCTAAAATCAACTCATTGAATGATGCACCAGGCAATAGGTGGTAACTTTCATTTGTGTCCATCCTAGGCCGTGTGTACCCAAGTGACCCAAGGCTAGTAGGTGATCTTACACTTAGTGTTTTCATCCCAAAAACTTTTTCTAAGCGTGCAAACTATGTTCATGCTGGAGAATGTGGGCTACATGGAAATACCATTAGGTGGATATATAATTGATTGAAGGATGATACTGCAAGGAAACAATAATTATTAGTGGACTGATGTCAGATTGGCAGGAGGCTCTGAGTAGACTTCAGGGGGTCTGTCCTGGATCCAGTGCTGTTGAACAGTTTTACTCATGACTTGGATGCGGAGATGGGGAATATGCTGATCACATTTGCAGATAACAAAGCTTGGGAGACCTTGCAGACACCTTGGAGTATAGGATTAAAATTCAAAGGGATCTTAAATTGGGGAACAGGGTCTAGAGACAAGAAAATGTGCGTGCATGGAATAGGAGACAAGTGCCTGGATGGTACAAGTGCTGAGAAGGGTCTGAGGATGGACTCCACTTGAGTCAGCAATGTGAAAAAAGCAAATGTAGTTTTGGCTTACATTATTTGAAGCATGGTATGAAAGACCCAGGAGATGATCGAACCACACTGCTTGGTGCTGGTTCAGGCCTCCACTACAGTACTGTGTCCTGTTTGAGGCATCACATTTTAAGAAAGAGATGGAAAAACTGGAGAAGATGCGGAGATGAGTAACAAGAAGATCACGGGATTGGAATGTCACCTATAGGAGGAAAGGCCGATGAGTTTAGGTATGGTTTAGTTTGGAGAACGTGTGATGAAGTGGGACATAATGATTTTAAAATATTCGATTCACTGTCCTAAAAAATGGAGAAACATTGTTCTTCCTTGCCACAGAGGGCAGGACATAAGGCAGTGGGTTTCAACTGCAGCAAAGATGTAAACGAATCTCAGGAAAAACTTCCTAACTCTAAGAGACCAGCAGGACAATGGAACAAGTTGCCCAGGGAAGCTGTGATATTGCCTTGAACCTTGATCGGCAGATTTCAAATGGGCTGGAGAGGCACTTGCCTGGGGTGCGAGTGTGCAGGGAGTGACTAGATGGCCCTTGAGGACTCTTCCAGTATAGTGATTTGTTACGCGTCTTTGTCGCTTCATCCTGTACTGGAAATGGGAGCAGCAGAGTATACCTGGGAACTGTGATGTGCACCTGTGGGCAGGGACCTCACTTTTGTGCCTCAGCTGAAAGACATTATTTCCTATTCCTGAAACTCCAGCCTTCAATTTATATGAATATCAATTTTTAATTAAAAAAAAATAGGAGAAACCTGAGAGCCTGTTGTGGATGTGGCACTGGAAACATTTGTATGCTCCCAGCTCTGTCAGTGGGGATGCCCTTTATAAATTCTTCAGAGATTTTGTACTGCAGGACACTTGAGAGCCTGCCAGACGAGCTACATCTCTGTATAGCACCTGCTGCATCCTGTGCATCAAACCAGCTGGTGCCATTCTGCTACCTCGTTGGCAGCAGGAATCTAGGTAGGTTTTTTTCCACGGTCTGTCCCGTAAGCAGCAGTAGGATAGGTGGAATTTGAATAATTCAAACCTAGTGCAACAAATGTGGATGATAAGGAAGAGGGCAAGACCCTAAGCCAGGCTCAGGACAGGCCATCTTAAAGGAGAAACTTCGTGAGAAACTCAGGACAGTGAGCATCTTAAAGGAGAAACTTAATGGTGGCTGCCACCTTCCACACATACACCCCCCAACACACATCTGAGAGTCTAATACAGGTATTATGGTCTAAGCCAGAATGCATGTGAAGCTGCAACTATTTCTAACCCACGTGAGGAGCTGACCTATCTGGAGAACATCATACAGGCCGGGATAGGAGAATTCCAAGTAAATGACAGATCAGCCTTGATCACCATGTGAGATATCGGGGATGGAAAAGCGTTCCATAATGCACTAGAAAGCTAATTTTCCCTTAGGAGCAAGGTCTTGGGCTTAGCCTATGACTTCAGTGATATGGGCCATTAATGAGCTTCAGTTAAGTAACACTAGCAAGGGGGTCCCGAACCATCTAGGGGCAAATCATCTACTCATTTCCCTGCCATCTCAGGGGCCTTAGCTGCTGATGGCACCCAGTCTGTCCTCTGTGCACTGAGTAGCTGAGTCTCAGCACTGAAATGTTTAGCCCTATTCAATCTTTGGTTGGGACTTCATGAGTGGCCCAAACCAAAGCCCTGGATCCAGTCCCCTCCCTTGAGCCTTGAGGGTAGGGGGGCTTTGAGGGTTCACACCCATCTGTGACATTACAGATGAGGTGACAAATTATGCTGCTAATGCACACGGATAAGATCAGCTGTGATCCTAGAACATCGCACTTCACTTTCCCAAAGGGACTTCCCGTCCTCTGAGGTGAATGTATTGTAAGTATTAATTTATTACATGTTCAATAGCCACAAGAGACGCATCCTCTTTCTGGAGCTCACAACGTCATTTCAGGGGCAGAGCAGACACCCTGGGACAGCTGGGAGCATGACTGCTTTGCAGGGGTCTGTCTGGTACCTGAGAGTCCCTCTGCTGTGCTCTTTTCTAAATGGGGCTTAGGAGAAAGTGTCCCATTAAGAAAGGCTGTGCTGTGTCCTCGGCAACTTGCTGTGGGCTTCCCCAGCTTGGGAAGAAACAGCGGGCCTGCCCTTATTATGGCCTGGGATTCACCTATCGGAAACATCTTCCATTTCACCCGTTGACTGGTGACATTTCCAGTAACTTGATTCCCATTTACAAAAGAATGTCCCCTTCTTTAATTTATTAAATTAAGTTAATACAGAAAAATGCTTTTCAAAGAACAAGACAACTTACTAAAGCTGGAGAGTTAAACTGAAAACATCTGCCCACTTCCTGCTGTGTCTGCTTGCATCCTGTGAACTGTTGGCAGATGTGCCAGCGTTCCTCCCCGTTGATGGCGATGCTTCTCCTTTTACTCCTGTGTTTCAAAAGCAGCAGACAGATGCACCGTATGCTTAAGGGGTCATTTGGTAACTGCCCATATAGATGCCCAGTGTATCTAGCACCTACCCAATCTCCCTGTAAATGCAGAGTGAGCCCAAAACCTCATCGGCTTTTCTTGCTTGTGAATTCAAACGAGTACGGTAATTTCCCCATTTTACAGTACAGCACGCACTGGGGGAGAAGCTGCTTGAGAGGAAAACTGCAGTCAGTAGTGGTGGGATCTCAGGGCCTCGCTCTGTGAAGTGCCAAGAACCGCCCAGTCTACTGAAGTCATGGGGTAACAGCCAGCAGATGAGGTGGATGATCTCTCACCCCTCTGCCAGCTTCAGTGCTCTCCATCCCGCCTGAGCTAAAACCAAGTAAATCTGGTCACCTTGTGCTAGTCGCTCCTCTCCTCTGCTCCCTGTTTTGGCCATGGATGTCAGGAGGAACAAGGCCAAGAGGCAGCTGAGATCCTGGAGGAGAAGAGCCTCTGCCTTTCTCCTGACAGGGAAACTCCCTTCGCACCAGGGTGAGTTGCTGCCCGTTAGCCACAGGCAAGGTGGGGTCCAAACCCCCAGCATTTAAATCCACCCGTCACAGGTTGGTTTATGTCCTTAATGAATGGGTTCAGCCGATGTCGTTTCTGCCCCAGGAAGGTCATGTCGCAGACGTGTGCGATCTCTCCTGTTCTTTCTTGTTGCACACCTGGGGATTAAAAAGTCCAAGGCTCAAATTACTTCAGTCCAATCAATGAAAGCAATCCGTGTCCAGTCCCAGAGCAGAGGAATCGTCCCTCGAGCCAGAGTTGAGGAGGCTATGAATGGTAGGTATGTCGGTGGGCTAAACTAAAATAAGCAACTGCAAACTAACTTTCCATAGGACACACACAGGTAGTTATTGCAGAGCCCCTGAGTTTGCTTGTGATTAACTAGTCCATCAGCCCGTACCTTCACTCCTTAGTTGGCTTCCGTAGCCCTCCAAGTAGCCTCTATACAGTATCATAGCGGGGGGGAGGGAGGGCAAGCAGGGCGACTGCCCAGGGTGCTGAAGCAAAGGGGCACCAACAGGCACTGCCCAGCTGGGGTGGGGTGCGGGACAGCCGAGAGCAGCTTGTTTGGGTCAGGAGGAGGGCAGCTCCCGCTGCCGCATGCACTCCCGGGCAAGCATGGGGGGGCATGTGCCCCTTGGATCTGTGCATGGGGCAAGGGCGGGCTGCCGCTGCAGGCTAGCCCCGGGCACCAAACTGCCTTGCTACAGCGCTGCCTGTAAAGCTCTCTGTACCAACCTAATCCTCATCCTGCTTCGGAAAGATGCTGGTAAGAGCAGGGTGAGTTGTTTTTAACAAATAAATTGAACAAAATGTAGTTCCAGGGAGACCAAAGCAATGGGCAAATCTGAGTCAAATTCAGCAACTAGTTTCAGCCAAAAGAAAAAGATTTTTAAAATGTCAGACCATTTCACTTTGACAGACATTTTCAAAGTCAAATGCTTCAGCTAGAAAATGCCAAAAAAGCTTCCTTTCAAATTTTTAACAAAGACATGTTTTGCCTTTTCATGTTAAAACAGCAAGGGTCCTTTGAAAAATTCATCTAGATTTAAAGAAACAAAAGAAAAGTATTTTTAAAAACATTTAAGTAACCCCTAAAATGATGCCAAATGGTTTGTTGCTGAACAAAGGGTTTCAGGCTGAATGAAAATCCCCAACTCTCTTGGGTCTGGGTTTTGTTTTTTCCTTTTTTCCCCATTCCTTTGGAAAGCATTTTAAAATTTGTATTTTGGTTCAACCTATCCAATAAACCAATACAAAATTATTGTTTTATATTTTTCAGTTCTGACACTAAACCAAAAACCACGTTTTATCCAGCTCTGGGTCTGAGAGAAATGTGCAAAGCAACAGGATAGAGCAGCCTACCCGCATCTGTCAGACATTTGTAGGCATGGTGCGCTGGACTTAGCTGCTAGATCAGATGCCAGGTTTGGCAGAGCAAGGCTCCCATCACTGCCTAATCCACTCAGCTGGTACCACGCATTCCCATCATCTGTAAGGAAGCTGCTCCCAGGCACCTACCGTAGACTGTGCAGTGACATACAGGAGGAAGAAACAGTTATTTCCCCAGGGCTCACTGCACCTGGGACATTAAAAACTGGGACACCTGCCTGCACACCCGCAGTTTTAAGTCCCGAGACACCTGTGGAGGCAGCAGCTGGGGAGCTGAGCGCTCTGCTCTACAACTACACGTGCTGCTTCGTGAGGCATGGGTGGTGCGGAGCCAGGAGCCCTTACCTGCCTGTGCCCTGCACCGTGGGTCCCATGCACAAGGAGCTCTTAAGACCACTGCTGAGGGGGCTTTGCTGGGATTTCCCACCAGGGACTTGAAACTCTGCACCCGGCAGCTCTGGCCGGGCTCCTGGGTGCCCAGGGATCAGAGAGTATAACTATAAGAGAAAGGAGGCTGTGCCTTTAAACTGGATTGCTTAGAGGCCAGAAGGGGCAAGCCCAGGGTTTGAATTGTTGGGGGACTTGGAGGGGGTGCCTCCCCCATAAGGGACAAGAGCCCCTGGCCCATCCTGCGCCTTTCTAAGTAGCTCAGGTGGCAGTGGTGGTGGTGGCAGCTCCTTCCAGCTACCGGCTGCCATCACTGCAGACCCCCCTGGGAGTCGGCGTGTAATTCAAACCCCACAGGCTCGGACGATATATAAGCCCAGCTCCAGGGCAGAGCAGTCAGTCAGCCCCGGGCCTTGCTAGGGGAAGGAGCAGTGCCAGAGATGGGTAGCTTTGCATAGGCTCAAGGGGGAGAAGCTGTAGCAGAACTGAAGAAAAGCCTGGGAAAGGGCCAGGGGAGAAGGCAGTGTAGAGGGAATTAACTTTGGGGTGCTTTGATTTTCGGTGAAAAAGACCTTGGGCTGCCACCGAGGCCCCGAAGGCAGAGAGCGCAGACAGCTGCTTCTGTGTCGGGGTTGTTTGGGGCTGGCGAACTGAGGAGAACCGCTGACTGGGCAGAGCCGAGAGCAGGGGGCACCGAGCCTGGTAGGACTGATTCAGCCGCGTCTGTCCAGGCTGCAGGGGGATGAGAGGTGTGGGTTCCCTGCCCTCCTGCTACTGCTGATCTCCCCACTGCAACAGTGGGGGAGGGATAGATATAAGATGACCCTCCACTACTTGGATTCCATACATGAAACATTATAACAAATTTATAGTGTATAAAATCTAATTCCGGGGGTGGGGGGGGGTCATCTTAAATTTGAAGTCATCTTGGATTTGGGTAAAAACAATATCTGGCATGCAAGGACTGATCCCCAGGGGCAGCAGACCACCCTGACACCTGCTACAACAGCCAGTTTGGATCCTATGACCCATCTTCCATGCCCAGTTTTTTGTCTTGGGCAAACAGAGCTATCTAATTGCAAAGGACCTGAGGGGCAGGGTCGTGGCTCTTGAACCTTACGAAGGACTGGGAAGAGGCACAAAATGTGCGTGCTGCTCTCCTCAAGACCATGAGTGTGCTAGTCCAAGGGGCATGCACTCTTACCAGGTGGCCTGTACAGACCTCAGCATCTTCAAGTCCCATTCCCGGCACAGGGCAAACAGCCCTGCTTTCCCACTGGGGCTGCACATCTGTACAGCGGAGGTTTCCAGTGCTGTTGCCAAATCTATATGGTTAGACTAGCATGAATGTCCTTATTGGAGACAAGAACCCACAATCCCTGCTCCAAAGAGCTTAGCGTCTTCCTTTAAGATACCGGAAAGAACGAAGGTCACAAGCAGGAGCAGATGGGTGAGGCTGACACAAAGCAAAGCGAGTTCCCTTGGTTTGCGCACTGCTGGGCTGATATCTTTGAAGTCCTCTGCCCCCAGCACACACCAGGCACAGCACATGGCTCCCATGCAGCACCTGGATTATTCACTTTCGTCCTGTTTCAGCCCCAAAATCACTTCACTGGGAAGTGTAGCTCTGTTCACTTCCCAGTGTCTGGGATGGAACGACCCCGTGATGTTTTCTGGGGCACGGATCCCTGTCTAGTAGCAAGGGGACTTAGTCACCAACGTGTGTCACAGCCATGATAGGTCAGACTTGCCCATCCTGCTGAGCTACCTGGGTGGAGCCCAAAACCCACTGAAATCATAGTCTATCACAGACTTCAGTGAATTAATTGATGCAAACTCATAATACTCCAGTTCTTTGGCAGATTTCTCTACCGGAGCATATACTAGAGATACAGAGAATGGCTGCTGCAGGCGTCTGAGGAATGGCGATCCTGTTTGATAGGAAGTGACTCAGGCCAGATCTACCCTGTGTGCTGTCCTAAGCTAGTGCTTCCTAAACCAGAAGTAGCAAAGCTGCTTCTATAGGGTGCCTGGGATGGGCTAATTATCAGAGTCAATTACTCCCCTGATTAATTAGCCTGTGCCACATCAACAGGGCCATACTGTTTCCAACTTGGAGAGGCAGCCTGCCTGGAGCAGGGCAGCATGCTTGTGGGCAGTACCTTCAGGAGGGATGAATTACCTTCGATGCCGCACTGGAGAGCTGGGCTCGTTTAGCTCAGCAAAATGAAGGTTAAGGGAAGAAGTGACTGCTCTCTATAAATACAGCAGGCGGATAAGCAGCAGGGAGGGAAAAGGACTATTTAAGCTAAAGGACAATGCTGGCACAAAGACAAAGGGATATAAACTGGCCCTGAATAAATTTAGGCTCAAAATTAGAAGGTTTTTAACTAGAGAAGTAATGGGCTGGAGCAGGCTCCCAACAGGAGTCGTGCAGACAAACAGCCTATCCAGCGTCGGGATGGAGCGTGATGCATTTATGAAACTGATATAATTGCCTTAGACAGGACTTGGGCTAGACTTCATGACCCAGGAGGTTCCTCCCAGTCCCGTGTGCCCGTGAAATACTCATTGCCTGAATTGTTCTTTCGAGTCACGGCCTTGATCAGTCGAGAGCACGCCCGCCTCCCTTCATCCTGGCACGTTTCTAAAGCCGATGGAGAAGGTCAGGCGTTCCCCCCCTTGCTAGCCTGCACACCACTTCGGTGCCTCTATCCGCCGTGGGCAGCCAGGCGTGCGAGCATGATAAACCTGACTTGCAAATAAAGCGTGGGGATAATTCCACGTGCAAAACAAGCACTTGTCCAAATATGTGGGTAAATAATGACTATTTATGGATGTTTGCCCTGAGCTCCAGCATTATAAATACACATCCTTGCACGCTGTGGGGAGAGGGAGCTGCTATAAATAGGCCATTGCTCTGTGAGAGGCTTTAAGAACCGGGCTGAATGAAAGGTGGGAATATAAGAAGAATTTCAAACCAGATGGTTTCCCAGTAGCCCCCTCATGGGTTCGCTTCTCCCTCCCTCATTACACAACCCACGTGTAGGTACAGCAGGCCTGTCTCCAGGTAAGTCACCTCCTGCCCCCAAGTCCCAGCACTGCTGGTTCCCACAATAATATTGCAATATCTCTCAATATTTGGTGCTGTTCTTAAAACCTCAGTTCCTGGAGTCACACATTTAGGTGACATGCTCATCTGGTACCAGAAAAATACAATGTAGAGCCCCTCTGGAGCAATCATAATGCCAATGATTTTTAAGTCATCTCATGAGACTTTGCGAGCCTACCTGGTGAGGCAAGCCAAGGTGTTTGACCCCCAAGGGCTGAAAGTTGGACGGTGCTGGTATAGTCCATACCAACCTTAGGTTGAAAAGCCACAAGATGGTGTCACAGTGGTATCCTCAAGGATGAGGTGCAGCCACAGTGTCACAGCATCAACCAGAAGTTGGCTGCGGTTCTGAGGCTTTAGCCGTCTGGCTGATGTCACCGTTCACGTTCTCAGTGAGTCTTGCTCCCCCTTCTCTGTGTTTCCTGCAGTAATTTTCGTGGACTGGGATGAGTGGAGCTAATGTTTAATCGTTCATTGAATCCTGTTGTCCTTAAACCTTGTAGCCCTGAGCCTCTGAACTTAGTTGCATTCTATAAAAGCATATTTCTTTCACTGGCTTCATGTCCCTGGCCCATTGCTTCCAGAGTTTGTCATATTATGGTTCAAGTAAGTCATGGGGTCCAGTGTATGTTCTCTCCACCTTCCAGTACATAGCGCTTGATCATGTCTCTCTTGTCCAGTGTCCTACACGTGAGTTGCTCCAAGTCTGTTATGATGCTTGACCCTTTCCTCCATGTTCCCTGCTGCATTTTTCATGGACTGGGATGAATGGAGCCGAACATAGTAATAAATTCATAAATGTTGGGGTCAGAAGAGACCATAGATTATTGATTCTGACCCCCTGCCATGGGCAGGAAAGAACGGTGGGGTTAGATGACCCCAGCCAGGTGCATTTCTAGCCTCCTCTTAAAGACCCCCAAGGTAGGGGCGAGCACCACCTCCCTTGGAAGCCCCATTCCAGATCCTGGTGACCCTCACTGTGAAGAAGTTCTTCCTGATGTCCAACCTAAATCTGCCCTCTGTCAATTTGTGTCCATTGTTCCTAGTTACTCCAAGGGATGCCCTGGTAAACAGCGCGTCTCCTATTCCTTGCTGCTCCCCCCACCCCCAGTGAATGTATAGGCGGCCACAAGATCCCCTCTCAGCCTTCACTTGTGGAGGCTGAAGAGATCTAGGTCCCTCAATCTCTCCTTGTAGGTCTTTGCCTGCAGGCCCCTAACCATACGAGTGGCCCTCCACTGGACCCTCTCAAGGTTATCCACATCCCTCTTGAAGTGCAGCACCCAAAACTGGATACAGTACTCTAGTTGCAGCCTGACCAGTGCCACATAGAGGTGAAGCATCACCTCCTTGGACCTGTTCGTCATGCACCTGCTAATGCATAATAAAGTGCAGTTAGCTTTACTGATCACTTCATCACATAGACAATTCATGTTCATCTTGGTGTCAGTAATGACCCCAAGATCTCTTTCTGCTGCTGTGCTGTTGAGAAGGTCCTCCCCCAGCCTGTAAGTGTGTTGGTGATTCCTTCTCCCCAAGTGCAGCATTTTGCACTCGTCTTTGTTGAACTACATCCTATTCTGTTCTGCCCACTTTTCCAGCCTGTCCAGATCCGCCTAGATCCATTCCCTATCCTCTAGTGTGCTAACTTTACCGCATAATTAGGTATCATCTGCAGATTTGGACAGTGTGCTTTCCACGCCCTCATCCAAGTCACCGATGAAGACATTGAATAGCACTGGTCCAAGGGGACTGAGCCTTGTGGGACTCCACTGCCCACATCTTTCCTGGTCGATACCAACCTGTCCACCACCACTATCTGGGTGCAACCCCTAAACCAATTTGCCACCCACCTGACCATATAATCATCTGCGTCACAGCCACTCAGTTTGTTTATGAGAAGAGGATGAGACACCGTATGGAAGGCCTTCTTAAAATCCAAGTAAATGACATCTACCTTGACTCCTGTGTTTAAGCATTTTGTGACCTGGTCATAAAAAGAAACAAAGTCAGGCAGGATCTACCTGCAATGAATCCATAGTGGTGGTCCTTTAGAATTATTTTTTCCACTCGACTGCCACAAATGTGATCCCTAATAATTTTTTCAAAGGTTTTTCCAAGGATAGAGGTGAGACTAACTGGTCAAAGTTACCCGGATCCTCTTTCCTCCCCTTCTTGAAACTAAGGACCACATTGGCCCTTTTCCAGTCCTCTGGGACCTGACCTGAGCACCACGAGTGCTCAACCAGCCATGTCAGTGGCTCTGCTATGACACTGGCCAATTCTTTCAGCACCCTTGGATGAAGATCATCTGGGCCTGCTAACTTAAACGCATCCAGTCCTTTCAAGTGCCTCTTCACCAAGTTGGTGCTAACAGTTGGTGGGCTGATGTCCCTTTTGTGTCTGTCTATGAACCAATTGGGAAATTTGTCTTGATCCATGTTCAGGAATACAGAAGCAAAAAACTCATTGAAGAGCTCAGCCTTGTCCTCCCTGTCTGTCACTAATTGCCCTAGTTTGTCCTGTAGGGTCCTATGCTACCCTGAGCCTTCTTTTTGCTCTTAATGTATCTGAAGAAGGACTTTTTGTTGTCTTTAATTTTTATTGCCAGCCTAACTTGCATTTCTGCTCTGTAATGCAGGTGGATGCTCACCCCTGGCTTCTATAATGGAACTAAACTGTTTTTAACAGGACACCCTCCTTAAAGTCAGCCTGTAATAAGTAATGAGCCTGGTGAAACAGGAATCTGAGTGCTTTGGCCTGGATACCTCAGGAGGGTAACAGGATAGATCATCTCTCTCTCTCCTGTCACTGGTTTCAGACCAGCCCCAGCTCTGGCTGCAGGACAGTTCTTACTATCTCTGAGGGATGTTTGTTAGCCTGTGAGTTTAAGGCCAAAGGAACCAATAAATCATCTCATCTGATTTCCTGAACATCATGGCTAGGGACAGACATTACACACAAACTGGTTTAAGTGATCAGAAACTGGTTTAAACCTGTAATAGAACAGATGTTCAGTGCACATAAACCAGTTTGAAAATGGCTGAAACCAGTTTGGGATAAACCTGGTAGTATCAGACTTAACTGATTTGGGTCAAACAGGTTTATGCAATTTCTGTCCCAGACTCCTTGCTGGTTTAGGTTAAACCAGACACCACAAGCATCCCAGCATGCTCTCTGAGCTGGGCAGGGCTCTCTGCTCCACGGTGGGGCTGGCCCCTCCCCTCTGCTCCCTGGCTGGGGCTCTGACAGAGACTGCAGGCATCTACCTGGCTTCCCCCTGCCCCCTCCCCTCTGCCTTACACAGACACCTCAGCATTATCTAGCAGACCACATGCTGGCTACAGTCCATGCTATGGCAGACAGGACAAAAGCAGAATCAATGGGTAGTTGGTCATGTCCCTCTGTTGTTTTCTTAATGGGGTAATAAACACTGAGTTAGGGTTGATAAACACTGTTATTGACTGCCTGCTGGGCTGGTTGGGGCGGTGGTGGAGTTGTCTCTAATCGGAGCATCCTGCCAGGGCCTGGCTACGCAACCCACACCAAAAAAAAAAAAAAAAAAAAAGCTCAGGACTGTCGAAGGAAAAGGAGGGCTGCTTTAGCACCGCCTGGGTTTTAGCCTGAGCCACTGCAGGCACGTGCCTGCATTTTTGGGATGTCTGCAGTTACAAACTGATTCAGCCTAGCCAGGTTAGACTAACCTGCAAAGATTGAATCAGTTCAGGCTTTTTGAATGTCTGTCCCTATCCCACAGGCTGTTAAATTTAATCTGCTTACCCCTGGACTGAGTCCAGTCTCCTGTGTTTGATTGAAGCCTACATCATGCTCAGGTGAAGCCCACCTCCCAGAAAGATGCATTAAGTCTGAAGAGTGGCACCCTACCCTCCCTTCTGCCTAACTTCAGACAAACCCAGCTAACTGCTGTCAAGTCTTGATTGAACATCACTGAGAGAAGGACGACTCCACGGCTTCCCTTGGCAGCCTGGTCTAGAGGTTAATCCTCCTCTGTTACAGCTCCTAGCCACCCTGACTGTGAAGTGCCTCCTAATATCTAATCTAAACTTACCCTCCGCCAGTTTGTGACCGTTATTCCTGGTCACTCCTGGCAGCGCACGGGGGAACAGGGACTCCCCCAATACCTGCTGATCCCCCCTGACCAGTTTGTAGCAGGCCACAAGGTCCCCCCTTAGCCTTCTCTTGTGGAGGCTAAACAGGTTCAGGTCCCGTAGCCTATCCTCATAAGGCCTGCCCTGCTGACCCCTGATCATACGAGTGGCCCTCCTCTGAACTCTTTCCATATTGTCCACGTCCCTCTTGAAGTGTGGCGCCCAGAACTGGACGCAGTACTCCAGCTGCGGCCTGACCAGTGCCGCATAGAGGGGGAGGATCACCTCCCTGGACCTGCTCGAGATGCATCTGTGGATGCATGATAGGGTACGATTGGCCTTCTTGACTGCCTCCCCACACTGCCGGCCCATGTTCATCGTGGAGTCAATGACGACTCCAAGATCCTTTTCCGTCTCCGTGCTGGCTTCCCTATGTATTTGAAGAAGGACTTCTTATTGTCCTTAATCCGGAAAGCTAGTCCTATCTCCAACTCTGCCTTGGCCCTCCTGACTGCCCCCCTACATCCTCGGGCGACTATAACATAGTCCTTCTTGGCAATGACCCCATCTCTCCATTGGGTATATGCCTCCCTTTTAGCAAGGAGACATTCCCGGATGCTCTTAGTGAGCCATGGGGGTTTATGTGCCCTCCTGCTCCCTTTGACCCTTGTTGGGATTACCTCCCTTTGGGCATGGAGGATCGTCTCCTTAAGGAGCAACCACTCACCTTCGACATCTGATTCCCTTCCCCTCTGGGTCCTCAGCGCTTCCCCAACTATCCTCCTTAGCTTGTTGAAGTCAGCCCCCCTAAAGTCTAGGGCTGTTGCCTTGCTGCAGCCCTTTGCCACCTTACGCTGGATGGTGAATTCCAGCAAGCGATGATCACTGTCTCCCAGGTGGCCCATCACCCGCAGCCCCCTCACCAGGTCATCAACTTCCAGTCGTTGGCTCTTGTTATAACTCTTACCTAAATTAAAGAGTGCTTTCCTGCTAACTGAGGTGGTAGGTCTTATTCCAGGTCCCTCTCATCATAAAAGCATGCCAGGCCAGCACTGAGTTTCAGGACCCCTGAGTTTTATTCCCAGTTCTGCCACTGACCATCCCAGGGTCCATGGCCAGGTCATGTGATCTCTCTGTGCCTCTATCCTGCCTCACCCCCCACCCCAAAGCTTTTGCCATATCTGTTTGGGCTGTTCACTTTTAGGGAACATGAATGGTCTCTTATGCTAGAGCCTCTAGTTTAGACCCTACTGTAATATAAATAGCAAACTGTACCAGTCCACTGTGCACTGATTGGCTCCCTTTTTGGCAGCCTCATCCCATTGACCTGCCTGAACAGGGGTCAGACACCAAAGCCTGTCTGGAGAGAAGCTATGCATCCTCAGTGAAGACCACCGAGGTGTGTCTACAAGTGGCCATACAGCACCTTTATTACTGCACCATCATTTAGTACTTCCTTTTGGAAGTACTAAAAAAAGGCACAATAACAGCCTGTGCTGTGCCATGTCGGTTGCTTACGGTTATTTTTGGCTGCTACGTCGCTGTAACAACATGCTATAACGAGACAGCATATTGCTACTGTGATATAGTGGTAGCATCATGGTTTTTGCCAACGGATGCTATGGCACCATCTTGTGTAGATGCATCCTGAGGTACTTTGGCAAGATATGTCTCAATCAAGCATCTTTCACCAGACGTGTACATACACAAGTGCACATGCACCATGTCCAGCCGAAGGGATTAAGAGCTCTGGTTCTGTCCTTTTTATTGCCTCTCTGGATATCAAGTGTTGACCAAAGCTTGTCTGTGTGTATGTGTAAGCATCAAAAGGAAAACTAGGCCCAACCTCTGACCTAGTGTTGGTGTAACGCTGTCACAGATATTCTGTTTCTTGCTATGTTCCTCTGTATGCATGTTTCCATGGTAAGTCTACACCATGCCAGAAGCAGCACTTTCTGACAGCAGCACTCCTCAACGTGTCCTTCCCACCCACTCTTGCTAGTGCGTTCCCAACCTGGAAATGTTACAGCGAGGCCACTTCATGGATGTCCCTACGTGGACAGTCTTGAGATCTTGGTCTCTGTGCTGAACAGAGGTGTCAGAGATGCTCCCGGAGAGATCTAGCTGGTATATTTTCAGGTGGGGAGGAGGGTCCCTGCAGGAACACACTGCCTCCATGGCACAGACGTCCCTCTAATGCAGTGACACAGAACAGAGCCGAGAGAGATGGCTCTACAATGCCGCTTGTTCCCTGAGGCAAAGCGGTTTGCTAGGGCCTTTAAAATAAACCAACAAAATAATCTTTGGCGTCTGCTTGCCTGTGAGTTTCTCTCAACCAAAATATGAAGTGAAAATTAAATTTAAATTCTTTTCTTTCCCCTAAATCAAATCTTGCAGACGCCAACTGCCCTTTAAAAGGTCAACCTTTCAACCCACAAAGTGTGTAATCAATACATTATTGACCCTAAACAGTATTCATAAACTTCAGACTGTCTTTATCTCTTCCCTTCCCCCTACTTAAAGAATACATTTGGGGGTAGGAATTGGGAGGGTAGAAGTCCAAGTAACCTCACAGTCAGGGAGCTTGTAAAAGCAGGCGTCTACAGCAGTCACGGAGAAATGTGAGCATCTTCAAAGCCAGATTATTTTCCATGTCCTTTGGGCAATTTAAGATCAAGTCTGTAAAACTGGAATTTTAATAGCTGACATGTTTTGTGTTTTGTTTTGGTTTTTTTTATTCTCCTGCTGCAGAGCAGAGCTCTGAGCGGTCTGTATTACCATACACCAAATGAGATTAATACACTTAAAAGGGCTCTATTCTTTTTGCATGAAAATGCCATAAAAGGCAATAACAACACTGGCAGTATTTTCCACTGTGATTTCTATCCTATATGATATTTGGTACTTTTCAGCCATTATGGTAGAAGACTCTCAGCATCCATTATTTTTTAAGTAACTTTCTAGCCTTCATAGTTGCAGAGAAAAGCTTGAAAATGAGACTGCAGGAATGGCCAAATTTGAAAAAACAACAACTCTATAATGGATTTTTGACTCAAAAATCACAATTTTTGAGTCAGTCTCTTGATTTTGCCAGGCCTCTTTCATGATTTTCTATATTTAGGGTTGACAATACAGTACGTGACATTTTTGTGTTTGGTATTTATTATGAGCTGGTCGGAAGACCATATTTAGTTCAAGGTTCCATGTACAAAAATGAAAACAGGCAATGTATCAATTTTTATTTTTCTCTTTAAAAAATCAAGAACGAATAGAACAAAATTAACATCCTATTCTCCCTCTCCCTCCCCAGAAAGAGAGAGAGAGCATAGACAGTGTGCGTGCACGTGTGTGCACGCGCTCCCTTGCACAGTAGCTCAGAGCCCAGCATTTGACTGCAAAGCTTTGTGAACTGGGAAATATAAAGGGGCAGTTACTCAGGAAAAAACACAAATATTACAGTTCCATAGCTATTCCCATTATAGTTAGCAGTAGCAGGTCATCACGCCTGAAGCTACCGAAAGAAGACCTCAGACGTCACTGTGCACCGACCTGTAACACTGGAAACAGTCGGCTGATTGCTTGTTGACACAGAATTGTTTCCGTTAAAAACCAGGTTGCAAAATTTTCTGCTGCAATCTCTTCAGACTTCCATGTTCCACAACTTGCAAAAGAGAGGAAATGACTTCTCGCTCTTGTATGATGTATAAAAGAAGCCCCAAGAGTTTGTTTAAAATTCCTTTGAAAAAAAATCTTTGTGGGTTCTTTTCCTGCTTGATTTGTTTCCTTAGAAACACGGAGAGTTTCGTGTGTGACCTTTCCCGGTTGTACGAGAGGGCTGAACTAAAGTTTTCAAAGGTATTTGACATGGTTTGCCAACCATTAGACTGTTAAACGTTCAGCTCTCCTGTTCATCTAAGATGACTTCTCTCCCCAGGATTCATCAGGCCTGGTCCATGCAGGATCTTTTGTCAGTGTTGGGTAGATCTGTGATTTCACTGACTAAAGCCCTAGGGAAAAGCAATTACCCTGATAAAGAGGTGTTTCTTCCCAGTATAGTTTATTTTGCTCACCAAACCAACTGTGGGCAGATCTAGGATTTAAAAAAATAGGGTTCAGGTGGCGTGCCACATCATCACATATAACAACACATAGTTTTCTCCAATGAAACAGAAACTAGATGCTTTGCTAATACTCTAGGGGCCTAGGATTCAGTTTAAGATCAAAGCAAATAAAATATAAATTTACTGGAATGTGCCCTAATTTGCTAAATTCTCTAATAAGTTTAAAAAACACAACTAACTAGCAAAGAGTAGTCAAAAGTTATTGTTTCATTGGTCCTGTAGTAATTATAATTAAATGTATAGCTCTTATTCATATTCATAAAACAAAATTTTGCCTTCTTGAGTGTCTTGATAGTGCCCCAGTACTTCACTGTCAGTCATTTCTACACCTGGGTTAATATTAGTACACCTGAATTAAGGTTTTCAGCTAGCACTAAAAGCAGTCTTCGGGGCTGTGAAATAGAAGAGAGAAATTACCAGAAACAGCTACCAGGCAGCTAAACTGCAGAAGAGAGCCTAGTTAGTCTAGTGGAACATTAAGGCCATTAAATAGGAGAGAGAGTCATTAACACCTTTTGGGTGAAGAGAGATTAGCAGGAATCGAGAAGATTATAATGAGCCATAAAGTCAAACAACTCCCTGCACACTGCTCAGATAGAAATGCTGCTGTCATTGTTAGGCAGTTGGTGTTAAAGTTTGGGTACACTGGGGATCAAAGATGGGTACAACAGCACCAGTGCCTCTTCCCCACTGCCCAGATCCGTGCCTGAAACAGCTTCAGCTCTAGTGAGACAAAATCACACCTCTGCTGGTATGAGCTGGTATAAGCTGTTTGTATACTGGGAGGATTTGCTAACATAGCTGCACTAGTACAACGATATCACAAAACCTTTGCCAATATAGACAATGTCTTGCCAAATGCAAGCCAAATCCATGTATTTGGATTCTGTAGTTTGCTGGTCTTTGCAGTAAATTGCCACCATCTACACGGGCACCGTATTAGGGTGCGGTAAATTTATTAACTCTGCTGTGAGAGAGTACTTCTCCTGGACAGTCCTATCTTAGAGTGGAGCAGTTGTGTGTGTCAAAAAGCACATGTAGATGGTGACTGGGGCTGACTGGGACACAAGGGTGCTATAGTATGGTGGCTGCCTGCTGGCCAGCCCTGCACTGAAGTACCCTCATGCACCAGCCAGCCCCTCTGCAGCATGCTGAGCTGGGGCAGAGCAGACCCAGGCTGCCAGGCTGACCCCCCAGGCCTCTTGCCAACTGAGGCTGCTCCACCCCGGCTCAACAAGCAGCAGTCCCTGGCGCATGTGTCCCAGGAGCAATAAATTCTGACACAAACTGTACTGGAGTGTATTGCTACATGCTAATTGCATGTGTAGATGCACCCACTGTGTCCTGAACTAAACCAAAAAAAGTCAATGGTGAATCCAGCCCCCGAGCGAGGGAATCTTGCATTAGCAAAAAGATGGTAGAATCTGCTCCACTCCCTCCTGCACCAACTGCTCCATGGTCCTCCGTAGAAGGGCTAAAGGGGGCACATCAAGGGTGTTTGGGGAGAAAAGGATACATAGCACTGAAGAAACTGACAAGTAGAGGAGTCAAGGCCAAGGAGTTTGAAACGGGTGAATTAAGCAATGGTCACTTACGTGGCATCTCTGAGGCCACAATTCTACTAATTCTCCAGTCATCCATGGAGCCAACCAGTAAACATCAGGAAGGATGAGACCAGCAGAAAATACACTTTTTTCCTCAAGAGAAAGTCCTCTTAGGGCCACTTTAAACATCATGACAATCCAAAATAAGTAACTAAAGTGGGCACAAACCCACCCTCTGTTCTCTTTACAGATTCCCTGTAATAAGGCCTGACCCTGCTATACCTTTATCTCATCAGTCAGGCCCCCACCTTCGACTTGCTGTTTATATTGCAATGCCTCCACCCTCTTGATGGTCCCAGTGGTGGAGGAGAAAGGGGTGCAGCATTCAGTGAACGCTTCACTTGCACAGAAAAGAACAGCACCAAGCACTGAGCCCAAGCTGCACGGGATCAGTGGAATGACTCTCATTGATTTCCATGGGTTCTGGATCAGGAGCCAAGTGACTCTTGCCTATAAGGCTTGAGCTGAACTGAAAGGATGGTTAGGCCTTATATGCACAAAGGATGAGCTTCCCCCCAGGGCTTGCAGTGAAGCAGTTAGACCTACTTGGACTCTGCCCTCCCCTTGAATCCTCAGCCACTTGCATGGGTGGCTTTTCCATTGCCTACACATGTGCTTCCTACTGAGCATCAGACCAGAGAGGCCTAGAGGCATCTCTAACAGTTAAGGGGCTTTCAGTTGAGTCTTCACTCACCACACACACTATATGTACTACTGGTGCTGTCCAAATATGCACAGGGGGGAAGGGTTGCTACATGCACCTGGGTGTGAAGCCAGATGTACGCTGTCTCCACACATCAAACCTGGGTAAATTACTGACTAACTCCCAGAGCTGATTTCACCCATTTTTATCATCATTAAGAACCTGTCATGAATAAAAGGAAATGCAGCTGCGTCCTTTAATAATGTGCCATCCCAGGACCTTTTAGTTTATAGCTAATCATGAGGAAGGGGCAGGAGCAGACTTGACATTGCTTGGTAGACAATTAAAGGTGCCAGTTTGGCAGGCCTCTGCCAAACAGACAACACCCAGGGAATTTCCTTTTGAGCACTATTATTAGGTGCATAGTTCAAGCTGCAAGTACTTTCAAAGAAATGCAACTGTTGAGGTAATGCCAATGAATACAAGGCAAGAGTTACAAGACATTTACTTTTATAGGCTATTTCAGGGAGGGCTGGACCAAGGAGACTTCATCCTGGTCCCTTTTTAACTTCCCATTTAGGAATGGCAGCATTTCTTTTCTTCTTCAAGAACACAAGGGCTGTCTCCCGGTGAAACACCTTCTCCCATATCACTAACCAATGTGTCCGAAAGGCTGAAACTCTGGGACTTCAAACAGTAGCAGCAACTTTGGCAGAGTTTAAGTGCTGAGGCCTGATCCAAAGCTCATAGGCTTCAGTGGAAAAATTCCCATTGACTGAAGTAGGCTTTGGAGCGGACCTGTGTGCCTTTTCAATGGGGAAGAAAACCTTTCAGATGTGAAACAAGGCAGCTCTGTCTGCTGAAAGCTTCAGGCAGACGGAGATTCTGGGAAAAAGTCAGAGTGTAAGTCAGGGGTGGGCAAAATATGGCCCATGGGCCACATCTGGCCCGCGAGGCCATTCTATCGAGCCCGCAGGGCCCCTAAAAAATGTTGAAAATTAATATTTCTCTGTCTTTGGTTCCTGTTAAAAATGACAGGAGCCAAGGACAGTAGGACCTAGGGGAAGCCCGGTGGGCTCCTGCAACAGGAGGGCCCACCTGGCCCTGCCCCCACAGCTGGAAGCCCCAGCTGGGGCTTCTGGCCTGGGACCCACGTGGCTGCCCTGGCACAGGAAGCTCAGGTAGGGGTGGGGAGTGAGGGCAGGGAAGGAGCTGGTGCTGAGCGCCGGGAAAAGCAGCCCCTCCCCTGCCCTGTGGCCAGCGCTCCATGCTGCAGGCACTTGCAGCCTGTGCAGGGCTGTCCAGAGCAGGCACAGGCAGCCCCAGGTGGGCTGCAAGTGGCTGCAGTGTGGGGCACCGGCCACAGGGCCAGGGGAGGGGCCACTTTTCCCCCCACACTCGGGGCCAGCTTATAACCTGCCCCTGCTGCCAGTCTAGGCCCTGCGCCGGCTCTGGGCTTGACCGTTGGGGCTGTGCCCCTCTGCTTGCCACACTGGGCATTGTTTGCTGCTGTTGCCTGCCCAGAGCTCAGGTGCTGGGCAGCCCAGAGGCAGCGATGGCAAACACTGCCCAGCGTGGCAAGCGGGGGGGCGGGGCTGCAGCTGCTGCTGCCATGGCACAGCCCCAACGGGCAAGGCTGGAGGCCAGGCTGGCAGTGGGGGCAGGTGACAAACTGGTGTTGAGCAGGGAAAAAGTGGCCCCTCACCTGCCCTGTGGCTGGCACCCCGTGCTGCACCCGCTCGCAGCCTGCCTGGGGCTGCCTGTGCCTTCTCAAAACAAAGTGAAGGCAGGGGGTACATGGCAGGGTGCCCTGCTTGTGCCCCTTACCCACAAGCCCTGCTGCCCTATGCCCCCCAACCCTGCTCATGACCCTTGCCCCCTAGCACTGATGCCCCGTGCCCCCCAATGAAAGCCCCTGCTCCCCAGCCCGGGCTCTGTAGTTCTCAGCAGCTGCCCAGAACTGGGGCCAGCTGCAAACATTTGCTTTCTCTCCATCTCAGCCCACACCTGTGCCTGCTCAGGACGGCCCCACGTGGGCTGCGAGCGGCTGCAGCAGGGAGTGCCAGGCACGGGGCGGGCGAGCGGCCGCTTTTCCCCACACTCAGCACCAGCTCGTTCCCTGCCACAGAGCAGGGGGTTGGGGCTGTGTGCTGGCCCCCACCGGGGCCAGCACCAATGGGGCCCAAAGCAGGGCGGCAGGAGTACAGGGGTCCCAGCTGACAGGGGCTCTGTGGAGCTGGGCCAGCTCCCCCCTCTCTCTGCTGGTGCAGCCCAGCCCGGCTGCACAGACCCCTGCCAGCCTGCACCCCACTCTGGGCCCCACCAGCACTGGCTCTGAGACATTGGTCCCAAGATGGTGACCAGGGCTGTCAAGGGGCGGGGCTACCCATGTGGCCCTCAACAGCTTGCCAAAACTGGGTAAACAGCTCTCCACCCAGAATAATGGCCTGCCCCTGGTGTAAGTCCTGCCCACACGTGCCCAGCAAAATATGTTGGGTGCCTTGCTATGAGTTATGGGCCCCAACCAAGCTGCATTTGATGGAAAGCTCTTACAGAATTGTAATAGAGAACTAAATTCTCTACTAAATTATACGGATAATTTGAATGTAGTGGGCTGGATTCTGAGCTAAACTGCTGTCATATCATTAACTTCATTAGTGTCACATGAGCTGAAGTTCTTGTCCTGTGGTTATTACAGTAGCCTAAGACATAGGACACCTGAAAAAGGCACTTAATCTCTCTGTGCCTCAGCTTCCCATTTGTAAAATGGGAAAAGTAGCATCTCCTTACCAAACAGAGGTTATGTAAGGAAAAATATGTTACAGACCATGAGTCATACAATCATAGAATCGTAGAAGTTGGGCGGGAAGGGACCTTGTAGATCTTCAAGTCCGACCCCCCCACCAGGGCAGGAGAAAAAACTGAGCTCAAATGATCCCAGCTAGGTAGGCATCAAGCCTCCTCTTAAAAACCCCAGGGGAGGAGCCAGCACCACTTCCCTTGGAAGTTGGTTCCAGATCCTAGCCACCCTAACTGTGAAGTAGTTCTTACGGATGTCTAGTCTAAACCTCCTCTCCAACAACTTGTGGCCATTATTCCTTGTCATGCCAGGAGGCGCTGGGGGAAACAAGGTCTCTCCCAAACCCCTCTGGTCTCCTCTAGTGAGTTTATAGACGGTCACCAGGCCACCAGGTCCCCCGTCAGCCTTCTCTTGTGAAGGCTGAACAGGTTCAGGTCCCGCAGTCTCTCATTGTAGGGTCTGCCTTGTTGTCCCCAGATCATGCGAGTGGCCTCCTCTGGGCCCTCTCAATGTTGTCCACATCCCCCCTGAAGTGAGGCGCACAGAACTGGACACAGTTACTTTTCACCCTGTCATCCAAATAGCTCATAAAGAAAATGAACAGCGCGGGCCCAAGGACCAAGCCCTGGGGGACTCCACTGCCCACTTCTCACCGTGTCAAATATGACCCATCCACCACCCCACTCTGAGTGCAACTCTTCAGCCAATCTGCAATCCATCTGACTGTAGGCATCAATGCCACAGTTGCGCAATTCTTTAATGAGGTGGGAGATGGTGTCAAAGGCCTTGTTGAAGTCCAGAAAGACTATATCCACGGCAACACCTGCATCCAGTGCTTTTGTGACTTGATCATAAAAGGCAATCAGGTTGGTCTGACATGACTGCCTCTAATGAAACCGTGCTGGATGCCGGCCCATCACAGATGTGCTCCATGATGATCTTCTCAAAGAGTTTCCTTAGGATTGAGGTAAGATTGACGGGCCTATAGTTGCCAGGGTTGTCCCTCCTCCCTTTTTTAAAGATGGGCACCATGTTGGCTAGCTTCCAATCATCTGGCACCTGGCCAGAGCACCACAAGAGCTCGTAAAGCCGTGCCAAGGGCCCTGCAATAACCCCCTGCTAGCTCCCTCAACACCCTGGGGTGGAGAGCATCTGGACCTGCTGATTTGAACACGTCCAGCCCCTCCAGAAGCTCTCTAACCTGGTCCCCCCCAACCTGAGGCCTGGAGGCATTCCCCTCGAGTCCATCTTGCATCACGGTGGGGAAGTCCCTGTCCCTGCCCAAGAAAACAGAGGTGAAGAATTGGATAAAGAGGTCTGCTTTCTCTTCTGGCGCAACCACCAGATTGCCCAGAGGATCTTGCAGGGCCCCCACATTTCCCAGTGCTTTCTTCATCCATCCTATATATTTGAAAAAGGACTTTTTATGATCTTTGATTTTGGACGCAAGTCCTAGCTCTATGTCTGCCTTAGCTTTCCTGACACCCCTCCTACAGGCCCAAGCAGAGGAAGTATACTCCTCTTTGGATATAGCACCCCCCTTCCACCGGTTGTACGCCACCTTTTTGGCAATCAGGCATTCCTGGACACCCTTGGTGAGCCAGGGGGGCTTTCGGGCACTCCTGTCCCCCGTGCTTTTTGTTGGGATGGTCATCCCTTGGGCCCTGAGTATCGCCTTCTTAAGGAACAACCACTCATCTTGGGCACTGAGTTCCCCTGCCCTCGAGAACCCCAGCGCCTCTCCCACTAATCTCCTCAACTCGTTGAAGTTGGGTCTCTTGAAGTCTAGGGCTACCGCCTTGCTGCAGGCCCTTGACACCCTGAGCTGCATGGTGAATTCCAGCAAGTGATGATCGCTATCACCCAGGTGGTCAAGGACCTGGAGGCCCCTTACCAGGTTGTCGCCTGTGGCCAGGACCAGGTCCAACAGGACATTTCCTCTGGTGGGATTGTGCACCTCCTGAATTAAGTGGAGGTCCTGTATCTCGGCCAGGAACCTCCTGGAACGGTCCAACCTGGTTGACTGTTCCTCCCAGCAGATGTCCGGGTAATTTAAATCACCCATGACAACTACATCCCTTGCCTTAAGTGCCTCTGCAAGCTGGCCTGAAAATTCCCAGTCCAGTTCCTCCCCTTGGTTGGGGGGGGGTCTGTAGTAGACCCCCACCGTTAGATCGCTCTCGCCACGGCCCCCTTGTATCTTGACCCAGAGCACTTCAGCTTGCCCCTCCTCTGACCCCATTCTGTTGGCAGAGGATGTGTATTGCTCCTTGACATAGATCGCCGCACCTCACCTTTTCTTCCTTCTCTATCCCGCCTGTAAAGCCCATAGCCCCTAATGCTAACTGCCCAGTCATGGGATGAATCTCACCACATTTCTGTAAGCCCTATTATGTCTGGGTCTGAACTGGCTATTCTGAGGGCGAGTTCCTCCTGTTTATTCCTCATACTACGAGCATTAGTATATAGGCATTTAAGGCCCTGCCTAGCTGCGTGTGCCACCCCCCAATTTGGCAGATTGTCTGGACCCCTGTTTCTTACCTGGGCACTCCTTGCATTTGTTACCGGTCTTGCTCGGGTGGTGTCTCCTCTTCTTCCTGTGGCCTCCTTCCCCGGTGATGCTAGTTTAAAGCTTGCTGTACGAGATCAGCCAACCTGGAAGAGAAGACACGCTTGCCTGTAGGAGAGAGGTGAAGCCCATCCCACTCCAGCAAGCCCCCCGCCCGAAAGCATGGGTCAGTACCTAGGAACCCAAGGCCTGCCTGGCAGCACCAACTATGTAACCCTGGTTGACCTTGCCAATGCAGGCCTCGTGTCACCGTCCCCGCATACTCACCAGAACAAGAGAGGAGAATACCACCTGTGCCCCTGTCTCCTGAAGCTTGTCCCCCAGAGCCTTGAAATCCTTCATAATGTGGTCAGGCTTGCCCCTGGCCGCATCACTTGTCCCCACATGGTTGATAACCATGGCGTACTGGTCTGCAGGCCAGATGTAGGCCGGGATCCTCTCCATGATATCTCTAACCCAAGCCCCAAGCACAGAATCATAGAAGTCGGGTCGGAAGGGACCTTATAGATCTTCAAGTCTGACCCCCTGCCTGGGCAGGAATAAAAACTGGGCTCAAATGATCTCAGTTAGGTAGGCATCAAGCCTCCTCTTAAAGACCCCCAGGGTAGGAGCCAGCACCACTTCCCTTGGAAGGTGGTTCCAGATCCTAGCCGCCCTGACCGTGAAGTAGTTCATGACCTCCCGCGTCATGGGGTCAGGCCAACAGATGGGACCTTCCAGTCCTCGTAGGATGGAGTTTCCGATGACGATGAGGACCCAGCGTTTCTTCCTACCAGTGTTCGCTCTCTGCCCATTCTTTACCATGTGGGGAGTGGCATTGTCCTAGTATGTGAGTCACTCACATACTAGGACAATGAGGGCCATAGTAGGACCTAAGAGAGAAACCAAACCAAACTTCTCATCCAGCTAGCTGTTGTCATCCCTGTTGGACCATGCGTGAAACTTGGATAACATACCAGAAACACCTGAAAGCTTTGGAACACCATCAGTGATGTCTTCAGAAAATCCTCCAGATCAACTGGAAGGACAGAAAAACAAACCCCAACAGCATCGAATCAATGTTTATACAGCACCAGCTCCATTGGACAGGACATATCATAAGGATGCCTGACAGCTGGCTCCTGAAACTGTCCCTGTGCTCCCAACTCACTGATGGTCACTGCTCTAGAGGAGGGACAAAAAAGAGATTCAAGAGCACCTTGAAGTCCAATCTGAAAAAGTGTTATATTAACATCAATACCTGAATGAATAGTCCTCAAAGGCACTGTGATGTCCAACAAGATATGGCTCATTTTAAGGAAACTCACCTCCCTATGATGATGGATAGATCAGAGAGAGACAAAGGGAAAGATCTGTGATCTGACATCACCAGAATCTACTCCTTCTTCCTGGAACTATTTGCCACAGCTGCAATCAAACGTGGATCTTGGATCAGCCTTAGTCATCACTGATGACTTCCCTATTAACTGGAAGACTGTCACCCTTGTATTGAGGAACTGCTGATGACAACCAAGAGAGAAAAACTAGTTAAGCATGTGTGCAATGATCATCTGTTTCCTTGTAATGCTTCATTGCTTGCAATGTGTGAACAAATTGTGGGTGCAAACAGTTTTATTCAATTATTATAGCATGCCTCAAAGAGCTTACATTCAGCCATGATGGGATAGTAACAAGGCAGGTCATGGACAGACAGCTTTGGTATATGTATATACAGTTATCATTGTCTACATGTTTTAAGCATTGAGCCTAAAGCAAGGTTGTAAACTGGGGGTTAATTAATGCTGACTATATATGTCCCTGAACTGTTATCCGTACTGGACTGCATGACACTTTGGGACTGGGAATGTCTTGAAGCCCTGTATTGGCCTGACCTTTGTGAACTAGGTCTACCCTTATGTTGCTATATAGGGGGAGACAGCTTAAAAAAAAAAAGCCTGGCAGATGGGGAGCTAAACTGAAGTTCAGTCTGCTAACATAGATCAATAGATGCTTGGATGTAAACTGCAGAGGCTTCCTCAGCCTGACGAAGGGTTTTTAAACCTGAAAGCTTGCTAAGAAAATTTTTTTCCAACAATTTAAGTTGGTCTGAGAAAAGATATCAGATCCACCCAGAGAACCTTGTCTGCCCATGTCCTTAGACCAACATGGCTACAACCTACGCCCCGTAACCTGAGAGAGGAGGCACTCCTAGCTAGTAAAAACCAGGTCTGTCAAGAAGCCGTTTTCAACAGCTGAAAGGTCCATCCAGCCAAATGTGTCAGGGAAGACAATAAAGGAAAGGAAGCCAGTGAAACAGCCTCACCAAATTGCCTTCAGCAGAGCATTTCCCAAGCGATTCACAGCTATCAAGAGAACACCAGCCAGTAAGTGCCGCAAGGAAAACCCAAGAAGATCAGGGGTCAATTATGGCCTTGTGCTGGACATCTCTTGTCCATCCACATAAAACATGGGTGGCCACAACTGTAGATCAGTCTTACATCAGCGGATTTTAGAGGTTGTTATGCAGAAAGCTCTTGTGGGTCAGCCTGGAGAATGGAAGCCAGAAAAACAGACACCCGTTTAATTCGAGGGTGATTAGTCCAAGCTGTGACTCGCATCAAAACAGGGGAGGGACAGTCATTTGCACCCAAGGTTTAAATGGCAAGTAACTCTAATTAGCCACAATAGCTCCAAGGCAAAGTGCTAATTTGGATACTTCATGGGTACTTAAGTTTGGGGGCAATAGGCATGTTGGTCTGTAAGATCTGGAGTTTGAGACAAGAGGCTCAAATCTGACTCAAACGGGTTTTCTGTTTTCACTGAAGTATCTAAATTAACACTTTGATTCAAAACGATCACGGCTAATTCAAATTACTTGCCACTTAAGCCTAGTGTGTAAATGACTGTCCCCAATCCTGTTTTGATGTGAGTCAGATCTCAGACTAATCAGCCCTGGATTAACTGTGTTGACTGCTTTTAGCCTCAGTGAAAGAGGGGTAAGGTACAGCAGTTTGGTCTCTACTTTGGGATAGGAATCTGCCCATCAGCAGCGAGCACAGCGCTCGTGAGCCGCAGGAGATGCCCACCCCGTCCCAACCCGCGGCAGGTTGATTGTCCGTGCCCTCAAGCTGTCTGGCCCAGCACCTAACAACCCCAGTTCAGATTCATAGGCAGAAAATATGTTGAGGTCTTTGAGCGGAAAGTGATGTGTGAACTCAAACCTTTTCTTGCATAACACCTCCCTTTTGTGGCTAGTTTATAGCTTTTTTTTTCCTGACACAAAATCTAAGTCACAGCAAACACCTTTCTAGTCAGAGGATGTGCCAGACAGTGATAACTCCGGCTCTTAGTGACTCAGTTTGGTTTCCTAAGTACTCCGTTTATCTGTACTAAACGAGGCCTGGATTCAGCAGCCGGACAGTATTTTTCCATCTCCCTAGCTGTATTTGGATGACAAGAAGCCTCCAGCGGGCATGGCCAGAGCGCTGCGCAGTGCTGGCGGGTGCGAGAGACGAAGGAAGCGGATGCGATGTGCTAAGTGCTGCGAGACCGCCGATGACGGATTTACCTTGCCCATGCCTTGCACAGCATGGGTGTTTACGCTGTGGCTGCAAGCATTAAACAAGGGAAGATCTGCAGCTGCCAAGCTCACTGTTGTCATGTTTTTATATTTGCGCAACGCTTTCCTCCCTTTTAAACTGAGGCATAATAAAACATTCCCTCCTTTTTACGGAGAGGGTTTGCTGACCATATGCTCCAAAGGCTTTTGATTATGGAGAGGCCCGCACCAAAACCCTAGAGCCAAACACCTCCTAGATCCTGGATCTGAGTCCTATGAAGCTCTAAGCCCTTAGAGCAGCCTCCCTGCTTCCTCCGCACCAGCCAGCTCTAGGGCCTGGCTGCAGACCTGTGTTTTCAAACCGAAGAGTGCAATGATTCCTTCCCCGAGCATCACACCAGCTTCCTTCACCACCCAGAGTGTGAAAAAGAAACATTAAAGTGTGACACCAAGTGCCCTCCAGCAGCTGCAGCTTCCAGAAATGCAAACCCCTGGTAGATGGGACTCTGAGATGGCCCCACTCTGCCCCACAGCCACCATGTGGCACCTGATGGTAGAGGCTAGATTTTCCCTTGTTGAAATGCCATTCATCTGAGAGACGCAGAAGAGTGACCTCTGAAATCTTGGAGTGAGGTGGCATTCCCTTGTATTTACAGGATATGCTGCAGATCTTCCTACTTTCAAAAGAAAATGCAAGAGCTCTTGCTTTCGATTAGCTTTTCACTACACCAGTAATCACTCTAAAGATGGCAGAAAAGTGGTGGGTGGGAGAAGGACCTTGCCCCAAACACTGTTGTCCCCTGGCCTGAGCCCTTAGTCAGTGTCTGCAGCCTTGCCAGGATCGAGCTCACAAGGAGGCTATGTTGCTGGAGGTCAGGGGTGCACAGGCTTGCCCCCATGTGCCCAGCAGGAATGACCAAGGAGGAAGGTTTCTTGTTCACAAACCCAAGTCTGCTTCCAGGTTGTGCTTTGTCCCAGACAATTCTTTCTCTTGCCTTGCTCCCCCAGGGATCTCTGACTTGTTCCCTACTTGCTGGTTTCCCCCTGCTATCCCTCACACACATGCTAAATCCATCCTCCAGCCCCTGCCTTTTCCAATGAGTCCCCATGAAACCACTCAAGCCCCAAAAAGGGCTTCTATTGTTTTGACTAGCATAATCAAAGGGGCATTTAATTGTTCTGTTCAGGCTAAACTTACTCATTTGGTCTGAACCAAGAGTGGCTAACATGCCAATGAGCATCAGTGAAGTTTGCACCCTGACTCTTCAGCTCAACAGCACTCCTGGGAAGGGTGAAGAAAACTGCCAGTGTAACTCTATGGGGAGGGGGTGTTACAGGCCCTGTGCACAGAGGCTTTGAGTGCTTTGTACTTCCAGCCAAAGACCCTGGGCCTTTTACCTCACCGTGTAGTTGCCCTGGTTCAGTCCCAGGTTGATTTCCATTCTCTTTGCTTTATATAAATTTGCAACATTGCTGATATCACAGCAATCGGTGCATTAGAGAGGACGTTCTACGGTGTCTCAGGCCTGTCGTAGGCCCACTGTGGAATATCATCGGGTATAGTAAATGTAACAGTGAGCAGTCTCCTGGGGAAGAGCAGAAATTAAAAAGAAAAAACAAAACCTAAGCATTTCTTCCTCTTAGAGGCTGCTGGGAGTGGGAGGGGCTCGTGGCCCCTTTCTGTAGAAAAGGAAAGATGATATCGGAGCGGGCAGCAGAGCCTGCTCCAGAAGAGGGCCAGTTGGAAGGACGTACCAAGTGTGGCTGGGGCGCACTCTCCAGGAAGCGCTGTAGTTGCCAGGATAAAAGAAGTGTGGGGAAATGGATCTGAAGGCTTTGTATTCACATCCCGGCAAACTGAACACTCCTGTTTTTTAAGAACAACTGCGTTCTCTCTAGCTTCCTCCCCGCTGCTTTGTGTGGTGCTCAGATCACCCCAAAACAGTAGCTTGAGGGCAGCTGCTCCCTGCATCCTCCCCACCTGCCCATAGTCCTCCAAACATTTGTGAATTAAATCCAAGGGTTTGGACAGTTTGGTTGAAGGTAGTTGTAATGCTGTTGCTTTTGCTGACAGGTCGGGCAAGTGCTTGGTACTAGACAGGCAAGTGATCCCCAAAGTGAAATGATCCAGGGCAGGCAGGCAGTGTCGCAGCATGGGCTTGGCTAATTGCGACTTCCCCTGTGGGGCTCGAGGCTGTTGCAAAGTGAGAGGCAGAGCAGGTTGTGTGGTGACCAGCAATGGCAATGCTGCCGCACCAGAGTCTGAGACTTGCAACTACAAATAAGCCTGTGAGAGTCATAATCCTTGTGAGCTACCCACATGGTGTATGTATCCCTAGCTACATGCATCGGCACAACTGCCCACTTTGGGGAGTACTGTGGCCTGAGAAAATCAGGATGCTTACAGGACATTGGTTCTTGCAGCACTTCCTGTTACCTGGCTAGCTTCAAACAACCTACCTTGGGTATCTTTCCCCTTCTATTTTTCATTATATAGATGATCTCTCTCTCTCTCTCCCCTTCTATTTTTTTATTATATCTATCTATCTAGATAGATGGATGTAGATAGATTGATCTATTGATTGATCTTTCAATCTACAGACCCAGGTGAGCAAGCCCAGCTTAAGCCTTGGAACTACAACTACAGGACAGGGACTGGGTAGGTTGGCAATATGGGTTTATGCACTTGTATGGCTGAAGCCATTCTTTTGATCCTTGGAAATGATTCTCTGTGCATAAAATGTTATGGGAGGGGAATAGTCGTTTTTCGGATGCTGTTCCGGAGTGTAGTGTCTTGGGAATTTTGCTAGAAATGTGAGCTGCCTCAATGAATAAAGAGTAGAAACTAAATACTGCAGGCAAGATGCTGAAATTGCGGTGAGTTACAGGTTTCAGGATCAAGGCTTGAATGTGAAGTGTTTGGACAGTATCTCATATACACTAGGGCTACATCTAAACCATTGTAACTTATGTTTCATATTACGCTGTTGGCTAACAAGCTGCATAAACACATACACCGATCCGTAACAGCGCCTATCACCACATCTGGGTAAACTGCAGACAACAGCAAAACATCTGGGAACGCTGCACACAAACAAGGCATGGCCAAGCCATTCCTACACAGATAATTCCTTGTTCAGACTGAAAGCTCACCACAGAAACTTGTAAGGAGGGGAGGGAGGAATTCTTGTTTTACTTAGGAACTAGTTAAATACATCAAAATTAGTGGAGCATAAGTCCCAGATAAGTAACTTCAGCAAACAAGTCAGGGACAAAAATTACTTTCAGGGAAGTAGGTTGTAGCCGTGTTGGTCTAAGGACATAGGCAGACGAGGTTCTTTGCGTGAATCTGAGGCTGGGCTGGGCTGCTTACAAGACAGGTAGTCAGTGAAAATGTAGATTGAGGAGTCAATGGGTGAGAGACAGGCTGGGGAGGGGGAAGAGAGAGGTACCTGGGGAGTCAGCTGTCAGGCAGGTTACGATGTGTCATAAATCCAATTCTATATTTAGTCCATGAGTTTTAGGATCCAGGAGGTTGATGAAGTGGAGTTCATAGGCTCGTCGCTGGGAAGTGTTGTGTAAGTTCCCTTTGAGGATCAGGACTGAGAGGTTGGAGAGAGCGTGGTTTTCTTGGGAGCAATGTGCCCCCCCCCCGGCGGTCATTGGGTATTCCTGCCAAGGGCTGTAAAAAGGTATGCCAACTTTTTTATGAGTCACCTGGAAGAAGACTTCCTCAAAAACTGCACCATCAAACCCTCGTTATATTTAAGATATATCAATGACATCTTCATCATTTGGACTGAAAACCTGCAATCTCTGATTGAGGTCCATCAGAAATTCGACAATCACCATCCCTCCATCCAACTTTCTCTAGAGTACTCCAGCACCAACATCCCCTTTTCAGACACGATGATCAGTACCCAGAATGATGAAATGCAGACCACGTTATACAAGAAACCCACAGACCAACATACATATCTGCACAGAACCAGCAATCACCCTAAACACACCAAAAAAGCTGTGATATACAGCCAAGCCCTCAGATATCACTGAATTTGCACCGGGGAGAACACCCGGGATTGCCACCTCACCAATCTTAAAAAGGCTTTCACCCAACAAGGACACTCCTCCAGAGAGACAGATCGCACGGTTGAAAGAGCCACCCGGATACCACGTGAAGAACTGCTGCTGTACAGAAGAAAACCCCCCAGAAATCGCACACCGCTGGTTATGACCTATCACCCTTCCCTTGAACCTGTACGGAAAATCCTCAAACACTTGCAACCCACAGTAGAAAGAGACCCTGCTCTTAAAAAGATCTTCCCAGAGCCACCCATCCTAGCCTTCAAACAAGCACCGAACCTCGCTAACCTCATCACCAGAAGCAAACTTCCTCAAGCCCAGAACACACCGAGAGGATCCAGACCGCGCCATGACAAGAAATGCAAAACCTGCCAACACATCTCCACCACCCCACAATCACGACACCCCACAGCAGAGCCGTCAGCACCCCTGCATCCTACAGCTGCACCTCCAGAAATGTCATGTATCTCATCCAGTGCACCAAATGCCCTGATGGAAAATACGTAGGAGAGACCAAACTACAACTGCGCACCCGAATGAACGCACACCGGAAACCCATCAAAGGCAGGAATACCCAATGACCGGTGGGGGCACATTGCTCACAAGAAAACCACGCTCTCTCCAACCTCTCAGTCCTGATCCTCAAAGGGAACTTACACAACACTTCCCAGCGATGAGCCTATGAACTCCACTTCATCAACCTCCTGGATACTAAAACTCATGGAATAATATAGACAGTGCATTTATGACACATCGTAACCTGCCTCACACCTGACTCCCCAGGTATCTCTCCACTATTCATCCCCCTTCTCTCCCCGCCCAGAGCCTGTCTCTCACCCCTTGACTCCTCAATCTACATTTTCACTGACTACCTGTCTTGCATGCAGCCCAGCCCAGCCTCTGGCTTCTTTACTTTTCATCCCATCCAGGAAGAGCCACACCGACTGCTCAAACTTCCTTAGCCTGACAAAGGGTTTTGAACCCGAAAGCTTGCTTAATAATTGTTTTCCAACTATTTAAGTTAGTCTAATAAAAGATATCAGATTCATGCAAAGAACCTCATCTGCCTTTAAGGGAAATGCATTTCCTGTTGGCAGTGTCCTGAACAGGAACTAACTTCCCTGCTGTATACCCCCTTGTCTTCACAACTGGACCTGTAACACCTTGCTAAATAAAGACCCACGGGTCTGTTTATACTGGGAATATCTGTACTGATGTAATTACACCCAAATAACTACTCTAGTGCATATTCTCGGTGGAGATGTGCTGTGCTGGTTTGTGCTGCTCATCCTGGTTTGAAAAGCTGTAACTACCCCAGTGGAAAGGTGTTCAGTATTGACGGGTCCTGAGACAAGTGTCAGCTGTACCTTTATGTGGACAAGAACTGATAGCGGTGGTGAACAGCCTGGACTTGGATTCAGAAGACCTGGATACTGATCCCAACCATGCCACAAAGCTCCTGCAGGGAAGCTGTTTTCCCTCCCTTTGCCCCTGTAGCAAGGGGACAGCAATCCTTTCTTCAGCCTGGGCTGGGGAGGAATGCAAGGTAGTATGACTGCTCAGAGAGTCTTGACAAGGTTTTCAAGAGAGGGTGCTTAAAGGTAGGGCCCCAGATAGAATATTTTCATCACCTAAGAAAATGACCTTTGTTTAAAGTTTTCTGAGGGCACAGCATTTGCCAGTTACTCTGACATTTTTGAAAAGCTTAGCCTCTGTACGTGATGGATTGAGATGGTGACTTAGAGTCCATGAGACCTATTCAGTTTAATGCACTAAGTACTACTGTAGCAAAGTAAAACACAGATGTGGAGAGGCCTTTCGGTGCACACTGAGACTTTGGGAACAATCCCAAGCTGCTGCAGCATCCCAAGACTAAGGCAGAGCGGTGTCCATCTCCAAAAGGAACATTTGAAAAAGATTATTAATAACAAATTGTGGGAAGTGAAACTACAAACAGGAACCCTAATAAATCACCCCCCGGAGCAGAGTGGGTCCATCGCGCTGCCCTCAGATTTGAAGGGTGACACCAAATCCAGACTGAGTTTTGCCAATGGCTCCCATGGTCAGCTTGAGCTGAAGCAAAACCCTGGACTTGGGACAGTTTGAAGGTTGGATCCCAAAGCTGTGGCCCAAGCCCGTTGTGACAAGGACCCTGCGATGTGTGAAGCCAGCACAGTGCAAAGGTTGGGGTTGGCCGCTTCTCTCTGAGCCAGCCAGACTTCTTACTCAGGAATATCACACAGACGGGCTGTCTTGGGAGATTACTGGGACCGCCACCTTCCGAGCAAGCTTCAAATACTTCTCAAAGTACTACCCTGATGGCATTTCTGTGTCACTCCCATTTCTCCAGAGGGACCCAGTAGACACAAAAGGTGTACAATAAGGAGGGAATGGTTTACATGTGTGTATGTGTTTTCAAAAAGAAAAGACAAGAAAAGACCATAAACGTTTTGGTTCAGACATATTTTGCAAAGTTTCAGGCTGCTGCTTCTTTTATCTGAACTTGTTCACTTATCGGCACCTTGCCCAAGGTCACGCAGGAAGCCGGGGACAGAGCAGGGACCTGGACCCAGGTGTCTGGGGCCTGTGGCTGGCATGCCAACCATTCGACCTTCTTCCTGCTATGGGGCCATATGCCAGGGCTGGGTCTGTTCCAGATTCGACCTCTATGCTGGAGTTTATTATGGAAGGACATAGACTGGTGGCATAGTTAAGTGGTATTGCAGTAATGCCAAGTTGAAATGCTGGTGGTTTCTAATTGTTTTATTCCAGATTGCATCTCAGTAATGTCCTAGACCCTAGCATTGGCAGGTGGAAGAAGTACTGCTAAATCGTTGACTCCATGACACATTATCGTTGTACTCCCGTTGGTAAGTTCCCTTAACCACCAAATGTGACTGTGCAGGAACCCTCTTGCTATGGAAAGTACCTGCCTCCAGCTACCCAACTGAGTAGAGGACTTCAGTACAGCACAATCATGTTAGTCTGGGGCACGAAGAGGTGTTATCTCTGGCCAATGCCGTTATACCAGCAAAAGCCAATAGTGTTGATGCAGTTAGACTGGCAAAATGGTACTTTCCCAGTAGAGCTTGTCCGCTGCTGCCAATCAGGAGCACTCTGCTGGTACCGCAAGCTGCTATTCTGATGTTAGTCAAGCAGCAGGAGCTGGCTGTGCAGATAAACACTCCTAGTGTAGACAGCACATGCCTGCGCAAGAACTACCTTCAGCGCCGAGAGGCTCAAAGGATGATCTCTCTGATCTCGGGGCAGGTTAGAAGAGAGCTGCTTCTATCATTTATTCCTTAGGGGTTCCCTGGGGGACAGACTTTGCCACATTTTACTCCCTAGATAATGCATGGAGAATACTCCTAGGAATAAGGGGATGCTGTATCTTCAAAAGGGTGTCAGAATAAGACCTGGTCTACACAGCTGTGTCCTGCCAGAACGATGTTAGCTGTGTGATATTTAACTGACACGCTTCTATCAGTTCTCCGTAGAAAATCTTCTATGGCGAACTGTCAAATGGAGCACGCTCTCGCGGTGCACCGAAGAAGCGGTACAAGGACACCCGAAAGTGTTTTCACATTGACCCAGAGTCATGGGAGCAAATCGCTCGCGACCATCCATCCTGGAGGTCATCGATCCAGAACAGTGCATCGGCCTTCGAACAGCGACGCATGACAGGCGATGAACAAACACCTGGCCAGGAAAACGAAAACCTCTCGTACCCAGTCCTCATCGCTTTCCTGCCCCTGCTGCAGCAGGTTGTTCAGGGCAAAGCAACCCGCATAAGTCACCTACATACCCACGCGACCGAGCCCCCCGCCTTCTCTTTCCTTTCTTTCTCTTTTTTCCTTTTTAGTCTCCTTTTCTCTTCTCTCCCTCCCTGTTTCTTTCCCATTTCTTTTCTCTGTATCTCCCCCCACCACTGGATGCGATCATCTTCACCCGCGAAGGATGAACAAGAAGACAGTTCTGTCAGTGCACGCCCGTCGAGGGATACAGGTCTGCCGTAAGACGAGATGCTTTGTACCAGTCTAGCTTATTCCCTTTCCCATATAGACATAGTTGATGAAAACACCTCCAACCTCTGTCCACCTGACAGGAGGATGTACCACTTTACTGATAGCAGCACAGACAGAGCAGTGTAACTGCGGTGTACAGACAAAGTGTCTTTTTTTATACCGAGCTGATGAAAAGTGTTTAGTTTTTCACCTGTAGAAAAGTGCTGGGTGGGAGGACCCCTTGAGATCAATCAGAATAGCAAATTGGGTCAAAAAGTAAAATGAGTATTGTCAGATTTTGCAATATTTGTCCAGTGCAACTAATGGCCCAATATAACACCGCCAGTGGAGTTATTGCAAGAGGTTACTTCACCTTTCTTGACTGGTTAATGCCTGAAAAAGCATCTTGAAAATATAAAATGCTATAAGAAGGTGGGCTAAGTAATACAGGTTTTGTCTTCAACTCTCTCCTTGTGAGTCACTTCACTCTGACAAATACTTAAGGCAACTGAAGAAGAAATTCACTTCATTGCTGTGATCAAATATGATGTGTCAGGGTATAAGCAGACTGCAACACTGGTCACGAGGGAAGTCTGTTTCTCTTGGTATACAGCACTGCACAGTTAACCAGGTTGGGTGGTGTTACTTGTCATGGCTAACGAGACCATGGTTCTTATTACTTGAAATCAGCTGGACTCGGGCATGATTAGCGAATCTCAGAATCAGATCCAGACTTAAGGAAGATCACACTGTATTTGACCAGTGCAGTAAGTAGGTCCTCCAGCACTAGACAAGGATGAACACAGAGTTTTACTCTAAACCTCTGAATGTCCTGGCTCTTGGAAAGGCAGCTGGGAAACAGGTATAGTTAATGCAGTGCCAAAGCTTTAGGTTGACCAAATCTTAGCGTTCTTAAGTAGGCAGTGAGATCCAACAACAGGGAGATCAAGGGACTAGTCCTGGATGAGTCATTTAATTTCTCAGCATCTCAGTTTTCTGTCTGTGAAACGGTCTATGGGTGGAAAACGCTGTATTAAACTCTAGGCATTACTGAAACAGGTTATTTGGTGATACGTAGAAAAATGTCATTTTTTTTCCCCACTGCAGATACTCTGTCTCCATTTAGGAGGAATAGGTCCATTTTTTCCCTACAAAATATTAATCATTTTTCATTCATTCTCATTCCTCCAGAAAGCTTGCTCAGTCCCATGTATTTCAAGGGAATCTCACTGTGTGGCTCCCCAGCCAGACTCAAGTTTATAGGTTTAAATGCCAGAAAGGGTTATTAGCACCCGAGGCTCTCAGCATCTCGCACAAATGAGCAGATGGTTGACTTCTCCATGAAGAATCCCCTTGCAAGGATGAACTGAATGGAAAACTGAGGGCCTCTACAACCCATTGGTGCCAGCACAGGTTGTTGTGTCCATCCTAAGCTGAATCTGTCCGCATGCTAATTCCTTTAACGACGTAGTGCACATTGCACATTAATCTTCTCCTGTTAGCTGTAATTTGATAATGGTAATACCCAGGGCACAACCTGCTTAAGCATATGGATCATTTCCCACTTGAATTCAATTTCTGCTCTTTATCTCTGCCCGCTGTGAAGAGGGGATTGCTGGGCCTGGGACTCTTAATGAATGTGGATTGGGGCGGTCTATTAATGCGCGTAATGGACTCTGGGAATTAAGTTGTGAAGAGCTTAGCAGCACCAACACGGAAAGGCCCTTTTGCATCTCTTTGGCATGGCCGCAATCACATTAGCTGTTTAGAGTGATTACTCCCGCTTACAGCTGCTTACAGCATCGGGGGTTCCAGTTAATTAGGAGAAGAGCGGTTGTGGGGTTGACAGGAGCAATAATAATCGGGATGAACTCCCTCCGTGGTAAAGCCTAAGTAAGTGCATAAGCAGGGCAAAAGGTCTCCAGCACTAAGGCTGCTGCCCAGTAAAATGAGGAGAAATGCACAGCTACTTCTAGTGGATGGCAGGCAGGAAGGGGTTAAGGGGAGCATCTGGCATGTCAGGCTGGGGAGGGATGGGCTGATGTTTTCAGGTTTCATGCAGTACTTGCCACATTATTCTGACTGGGTCTTATCTGTACACCGTGTATCTGCAATGTTTGGCTGCACCACAGTCGAGCTTAGAGATCTCGGTCCAGACAAAGGACCCCGTCAGGCTGGGCACAGGACAAGAGAAGCACAGTCCTTGCCCCAAAGACCGACGCTTTTAAATTGATGGACGTATTTAGGAATGGGGCTCTGAGATAGCTGCTGAGTTTATGGGAAATAGCCCTATCGCTAGAGTGTAATAGGGAGAGACTGGAGGATCGGTAGAGGAAAAAAAAAGAGCGCGGTAGTAAGACTTGGGCCTGTTAAGGAAAAGCAAATAATTGGCCCCTGTAATGACTGTATTCCTTGTTTTTCTTTTCAAAGGATTCAGAAACTTGGAGAAACTCGTGTGCGTGAGTTTAAAGCAGTTCTAACAGTTTCACAACTGCCAACAGTTCACACCATCGCTCGGTTATCACCAGGATATGTTGGGAGGGGAGCTGCTGTTTTCACACAAGTACATAGCAGTACCTCGAGTGTTAGACAGTCTGACTTTTCCACAGCCTCAGGGAGGCTACCCTACTTCTTTCTTCTGCAAAGACAGAGAGAAGACAAAGCCTCCTTCCTGAGAATCGTGGGGCGGCTTCCTAAATTGATACTGGGCTCTCCTCTCCTTCCCCTCACACGGCCGTACCGGTTTACCCCCCAGCTCTGGGAGGAGAGTCTGGCCCATGCTGGTTGGTGAGAGGAAAGCAAGCAGCTGCCCACGTCCGTCAGAGACCATTTCCTTCACCACTTTGTACAGTATCCCTGGGCATTAACACAGGAAAGGATTTATGCTGTGTTGATGGGTTACTTTTAATGACTTCCCTTCTCCAAAACGATGCCCCAACGTGGAAGTATCCAACAGCGCTGGTTGCTCTTCTCCACAAGTACTTCCATTTTTAGGGAGGACTGAGAGACAGATTATCTTCCTAATGTGAAAATTCAGACTGGACTTGCCTGTTACACATGGAGGGAACCCTGCTATCAACAACAGGGCTTGATTTTTCAAGAGGAGTTTCCAAAATGTGCAGTTACCGTGGGAATCGTTACCACATCGGTATCTGGATTTCATATTTGCATACAGGCTTCAGTGCCCTTCCAACTTCAGAGGGGCTAAAATCCCACCGAGCAGAGGACCAGAATAAAGCTTATGCCACAACCCGTGTAAGATTTGAGGATCTTCATGGTCCTGGGTGCACAGGACTGTATTTTACCCGCGCAACATGCGATGCACCCTTTACTCCGTTATCTGCTTCTCTCACACACTCAGTGCCACCCTCCACCAACAAATGGCATAATGGTCCTGCGTGGGGATTCACAGAGTGCCTCCTACACATATAACACAGACCTGGCCATGTTGACCACTCAGGATGCTGCTGCTTGGCACACCTACCCCAGAAATGTTCATGAGTAGACTGGACAGTCACCTTGCTGGGGTTGCCTGACCCCCAGTTATCTTTGCTGCCTGGTGCAGGGAGCTGGACCCGATGAGATCTTGCAAGGTCCCTTTCCAGCCCCTTGCAATTTATGAATTTATGTAGCACCGGGGGTAATAATACTGAGGCTCTTCTGTAGTACTGCCTCACTAAGAGTCAAGCATTAACTAAGGAACCCTCACAAGGGAATTGTTAAGCCCTTGGTTAAACCAAGGCATAAATCCTAGCTGTACATGGTGGTTTCTAATGCTTGAGCTTTGCCTAGCTTTCAGTGGTACTGGGACATCTGTAGGCCTCACTTAGATCTTGTTCAGGGGCAGGCAAAATACAGCCTGCGAGCTGAATCCGGCCCACCAGGCTATTCTATCCAGTCTGCGGGGTCCCTAAAAAATGTAGAAATTAATATTTATCTACCCCAGCAGCCTGTCAAAGCTGACAAGAGCCAGGGGCAGTAGGACCCGGGACTGAACAACCCAGCCCCACCCACCCCCAGCCATTTGCCTTCCTGCCCCCACCCTGCTCCAGCACCCCATGGCTGCCGGCTGCATCACCAGACCGGGGAGCATGGGGATCTTGCGTGTGTGTGTGCGTGTGCGTGTGTGGGGAGCGGCAGAGTGTGTGTATGTGTTCATAGGCTGAGTCCCACACACCCCCTACCAGACACATGTAGGACTTGCCCTGTTTGTTGCTTGAGATTGTAAAGTCTAGAGCGGGAATTGTTCCTCACCATGTGTTCAGAGCCTTGATATCAGTTGAATATAGGCCTTATTGCAGCAACACTAATGCCCTTTTATGGTGGGAGGCTGTTTATTTTGGGGAGGGGTAGCATGGTCCCTTTTGAATAGTCAAGCAGCTTGCTTGGCTTCTGTGTAGCAGGTAGTAGAGTTGTGGTCCCACTGTCAAGTTTGTGGTGGGGTGAATGTGGCTCCTCTTCTGATCTCCTGCCATCCTGCTTCCCAATTCCTAGAGCCATGATCACAAAGATTTTATGAAGTTGCAAGAAAGGGAGGTAGATGCTGTCAGAGGGCGCAAACTACTCCTTAGTACTTGCTGCCAAGAAGAAGGGTATCTTCGCTGAAAAGGACTTAAGGACAGGGTTTGACCCTACACTTCAATCAGAGCTGAGCATTGGTGTCTCGATTATTCATGCTTTTTAATGTTGGGGGTTTTTTTAATAGGACATTTTAAGAAAGATGCAGTTCTGCAAAGATGCAGGTGAGAGTAAGTAGCCCTGCAGACATCCTGAGTCAGCCCATGTCTGTCCCTGTCTGTCAGCCTTCGGTACTCACAGAGCCCTAGTAACCCTGCTATCCGTGCAGCTCAGTATGGTTACATCACCAGTGTTGCAGGGAGGTGGTATTTTATGACTGTCTGTTCTACATGATTGCTCATCTCCACTGAGCCTGAATTCTCCATCGTTTGTTTTGATATGCCTATTATTATTTCCTATCTTTTTCCTCTCAGACTGTCCAGAGGGTCACTTGGTTTTGTAATAACAAAGGCTGACATTTTCAAGAGCCCACGGAAATGTATGTGCTCAGTAGGGGTGTGCAAAATGGGCTGTATTTGATTTGGATTTGGATTCAGCCCAAATTGGGGACAGTGATTTGACTTGTTGATTTGGATCCCTGTCCCCGATTCTATTCGGCCAAATCTGAATTTGAAGATTTGATGCTGATTCAGAGAATCAGCGATTCGGCCATAGACACAGCTTTAAATGTTTTTTCTACATGCCTTGAGGTACCAGGCACAGCTCATGAATGCTGCAATGCTGGGGCGGATGAAGTATCCCACAGGAGTGCAGGGGGCCTCCCTGCGTGCTCAGTGGCAACTCCGGAAGTGAACCGGTTCCAGGACCAATTCTGGTCCACTTCTGGATCTTCTGGGGAGTGAGCTGGGGGCCCCCCACGTTCCCTCCCGGCTCAGCAGTCAGCCATGGGGGGACCCCGTGTGCCTCCCCCAGGACCAGGAGGCACCAGTTGCTGAGCTGGGGGGGCAAAAGGGGACCCCTGGCGTGCTCCACAGCGGACCTGGAAGTGGACCCAGAAGTGCTTCTGTAACCATTTCCGGGCCTGCTGCCGAGCACACTGGGGAGCCCCCCGTGCTCCTGTGGGATGCTCCATGCACCCCAGCATCACAGCATTCACAAGCCCCTTGATACCTAGAGGTATGTAGAAAAAACCTTTAAACCTGTGTCTAGCTCCGAATCTCTCTGAATCGATTCGGAGAGATTAAAGGGTATCCTGATTCGATTTGGATTTGGAGATTTGGCCACTGAATCGGGCTGAATTTCTGCCAGATGGAATCAGGGACCGAAGCTTTGCACAGCCCTAGCTCAGTTCCCGCTGAAATGGGCTCCTTTGAAAATTCCAACCTAAACTCCCATTGCCTACGAAGGGACCAGAGTTTCATCGAAAAGATGCAGAAGTCAAACCTAGATTGTTTGCACTGAGTACTTGTATAGCTAATGTATCATATCAAACAGTTGGTTGCTGCCTGCAAGTCTGGCTTTATTATAGTGGGAGCTTGGTATTTCATGTCCTCTTGATGTCAAATTATCCAAAGATGGAATCAGTGAAGAAAATGTCCTCTCTGCTTTAAGAAAGGAACTGCATTCTCATAAATAATTTCTGTTCCCTGAACTAAATGTAAGCGTGAGACTTTTACTTACTGTAATTTGACCCCAGCTATCTGATGGGAGGATATGCCAAATGTATGCATATTGGATAAATCTCCAAACAATAAAAAGATCAAAAAAATCTAGCTTCCAACTCTCTACTGGACACAATTTAAAGTGATTCCTAAACATCTACATTTCACTCCCTGTAGACAAAACAAGGTGTAACGTATCTCTTCAGAAGCACTTGAGAGGATTAAGAAAGACTTAATCAACATGTTTCCTTGAATACAGGCCCAATCTCCTTCCCCTTACTCAAGCAGACAGTCCCATGGAGCTCATCAGGACTACATCAGTCGGGATGGCGTCTCTCACTACCAGGAAGAATAGCTACTAGGATCTGCTCTACAGTTAGGTCCAGTCCCGCGAGGCAGAGAGCACTCTGTGAACTCAGGGGGAACTAGGGCTGTGCAAAACAGCACCGTTTTGTTTTGACTTCCATTTCACATTTTGAAAGGACAGTGTTTTGTTTCATTGTTTTGTTTCGCTTCGAAGCACTGTTCCGCTTCGTTTCATTTAAACTGTTTTGCCGCATTTCAACGTTTCGCCCATAGGCTGTAATGGGGAATCATGAAAATGCCTAAAACTTTGTAATTTCTTGCCTGATTCAGATGTAAGATGCAGGGATGGTAGCCCCTTCTGAAGGCATGAAACCTGCCAAGTTCCAAGGAGATAGATGCAGAGGTTTCTGGGAAACTGCTCCTCAAACAGTTGAAAACTTGAATCACTTGCTAGTAGCAGCAGCCTCCTGTCATCCCACATGCAGATCCGGGGGTCCGCACACCCAGGAGGAGTCCAGTACAGCCCCGCGGCCCTCGTGGGGTGGGCACCCAGATCTGCAGGCGGGATGACAGGAGGCTGCTGCTGCTGGCTGGGACCAGCGCTGAAGCCAAGCAAGTCCAGCTTTGAAACTTGAAATGTTTTGAGTGCCCTTGTTTCATTTTGAAGCTGTTTCAAAGCCTTTTGTTTTGTTTCAATTTCACTGTTTCAAGCTCAAAATGTGTCGAAACAGTCTTGAAACTAAACACCTGGCGAAATTTTGCACAGCCCTAGAGTTCAGGGTGTGTCAATCCCAGTGGTTCTCAAACTCCCTAGACTAAGGTCTCCCTCTTGGAAAATGCCACCTGTTTGTGCACCTAACAGTGTAATATTGAGTGGCACCTTGTAGCATCCTTAAAAGGATCTCACAACATGCCAGGGTGACATGGCACCCTGGTTGAGCATCTCTAGTCCTTACTGTCTCTGGTAGTCTTCAGACTGCTGCTGAGAAAGAAGCCTTGTCTGTCTGCCCCCACCGTGCATGAACCACATTCTGGGAAAAAAATGTTATGTGGTTGCATTGGGTACCTCCCAGGGATTTCATTGTTGGGCCTGCTCCACAGAGCGGCACCATGCAGCATGCATGGAGGGCAGGGTACGACTTACACTCCAACTCCTGGTGGGGTCTGCAGCAGTGGCAGCTGGAAGGAGCCAGCCTGAGGTGTGGGGTGGGGTAGGGGCTCTCCTCTCTTACGGGGTCTCAGCCCCCCCGAGCCACCCCTGTATTTCGAACCCTGGTGGTGGGAAAACAGGTGGATGGGGTTTGTTTCCCAGTGGCCATCCCAGGATCTCCCCAGCAATGGTGCAGAGCAGACACCCAGTAAGAGAGACTGAGTACCTGGTCGGGGGTGCTCAGTTCTCACAAGATCAGACCTAGCGTGCAAGCATTACATCTATGTCATGAACTAGAGGCCAGGTTTGTCCTGCCCTAGCTGCACTGAATGGCACTCACGCAAAGAAGCATTCTTCAGAATTGAGACTGTTAGGCCAAATATTTGCATTGAGAGCTTTGTTGCTAGCTGCACGCCCGTCTGCCTTGCCTAAGGGAGTCTCACAGAGATCAATGGGGCTGCTTGCATAAGTACCATAACAACATGAGAAAGACTTGCTTAATGGGCCTCCTCCTGAAACGTGACTCTCAATGTATTCATTCAGCCCAGCGCTGTTCTCGCGCCTGGCACTGACGCAGTGCATGGGCTGTTTACATAGTTGTCAGCCTGGAGTAGACAGAGAGCTGTCAGAAATGGCAGATTTGCAGCAGTGACAATTTCCAGGACATCTGAGCCAAGGTCTTTTCCATGGATGAAGTGCAAAGGGGAAAGAGACTTCCCTTTCTAGGGGGCATATTTTAAAGCCTGAGAAATTCTGGAAGGGCTCTGACATCCTCTGATGTGCAAAACTCTGTTTGAGCAGAGCATCTTGCCTGTGCCTTACTTTAATAGGGATGCAGGCTTGGATTTTAACCAAAGCACTCTAATGGAGATTAAACAACTCCACAAGCAGCTGCTACAGGGTGACTGGATAAAGTTATCAATTTAGATTGAGCAGGGGAAGTTCTGCTAATGCACTTGAACAACAAAGGTGCACAGATGGCAATTGCAATACTTAGGGCATGTCTTAAGGAAAATCCAGCTGAGCCTTATAAACAAATACCCTTTATACAAGCAGCACCTCAGGAATGAGCGAGGAGACCTTCATTTGAACTACTTTAATTAAAACCCTTGCCATCAGGACAGTGCCTTAAATGTGAGGGGTAAAATTGTTGGTGCCACTGGAACAGCCTCACTGCTGACTTCCTGCAGTGAGTGAAAGGGGAAAGCTTGAATGTGCATGCGGGGTTTTCTAAGCACCATGTCAGTGCTGCTAACAGAGATTGTGTTTCTTTCACTGGTGCTGGTGGAAGAGCATCTTTACACAATTCCTAGCCAGCCAGCAATATATGTGGGTCTTTTGTATTCCCAAATGTAACATACTGCATTTGTTCCTGGAAGCCTCTGGGGCCAGATAGTCATGTCATATATTTCTATAGATATCGCTGTTGATGAACAGCAGCATATAGGCCATGTCTGAAATGGTGCACGTGCTTGCCTGTGATATAAGGGGAACAGCAATATTAAGGGATAATCATAAGCATGAACAAAATTAAAAGCATTTTTCTGCTGGGGACCATACTTTGGCATGCAGGTTATTTAAGGTGCATTGCTCCGAATTGTGCTGTGTTGTACCTGCTTGCACCCTTAGCCTCTAAGATTGATGGGGCAGGCACTTTTATACTGGACATTGTTCACCTGCTCTGTGGAGCCTGTATCTTTCTGATGCTATATAAATAATTTTAATGGTTGGGTTACAGTGACCCTGTGGCTCACATGACTGTGAACATGCTTCAATGTCAGAGGAGCTGTTCTTTTGATAGATGGGTCATTAACAGATGACAGGGGATTTATTTTTATTCTGCTGAACCCAGCAGGATATATGGATTAATATCCCTTCATTATTTTTACTCTTATTTCACCTCCACATGCCCTGAAAATGTCTATTTTTTAGAACTGCGTACATGTGACACCTGCCATCTTGGCTGACACCATGGGGCAGAAACAAGAACTTTCGGTGCTAAAATCATGAGCTGCTACAGCTTGGAGCTGTAGCTGGGACTGTAAGGGGCTCCTGTCCTTTGCAGACTGAGCGTAGTGGGAGATCTGCAATATCCAGCCACCAGGGGGTTATACTGCTACTAGAGCTTGCCATGAAGTCTCACTTATAACTCATTCAGGCTAAGTACAGACAGTCAAAAATCCCGAGGCTGAATCGGTTCAATCTTTTCAGGTTAGTCTAAGCTGCGTAGATCGAACCAATAGACAAGGGAACAGACATTCGCTTTTGATTCTAGAAATGCAGCCACGTGTCTGCAGCGGCCCAGGCCAGAAGCCAGGGGGTGCTAGAGCGTGGCTCCCTGCTAAACTAGGGGAGACAGCTTGAGTCAGGGCTAGCCTGCCCACTCTGCGAGAGGGGTTTTGTGGGGGAGATGCAAAGCATCCTGGGATGCTGGGGGGCCTGTGAGTTAACTTGAATCTGGAGGGGACCTGGGGCAGAAGTTCAATAAACCAATTTAACCTAAATCAGTTGAGTCTGATACTGCATCCATCCAAGTTTATCTTAAAACAGTTTTTGCCATTTTGAAAGCAGTTTATGTGCACCGAACTCCTGTTGTGTTACAGATTTGATCTGGTTTCTGATCACTTATACTGGTTTATGTGTAATTTCTGCTCCTAGCCACAAAGGACCATTATGCATGGACAACCTCAGTGTCACAGATGTGTGCGTTTAGTTCTGCCTGGTTAACTTGGTCTCTGGGACCATCCTGTCATTTGGACTTACGGAATTTCCTCTAGCAACAGGTGCCATCCCCATCTGAATTTATAGAGCTAGCTTTTATCCTACTTGCAATCTATGCATTGCCTCTATCGCAGAGGACAGTGTCACCTCTAGGGTCTCTACTGCTTCAGAAGACATGGTACTATCATGGTCGCTGTATTTTGGATACTGAGGCCACATCCAGACATGCAAGCATATGTGGTTTGTGGTGCCACAAACTGCACACAGGGAACGTTAAAACATGCCCTGCACTGCAAATTTGCAGCGCAGGAGTAAAATTTGCTACTGGGATTTCGTGGTGGCAAAAAAAAAAGCAAGCACTGGGAAAAAAAGTGGCACAGAGCACATGAAAATAGCATGCGCTGAAGCAAACAGAGGCTTGGTCTTCCAGTGAGACTCTCTGGCTGCCAGCAGGAATGTCTCTAGTGCTCCATTTATGCCCTGGCTGCTCCAAAATGCCAGGAGCTAGGAGGAGCTGGGCACAGGCAGTTTGCCTAAAGTGGGACAATGTGTTCTGCAACAAAGTGCATGTGCAGGGGCGTGTGCTGAGGCAAAAAGTAGCAGCACAAATTTGTGCTGTTACCGTTTGTGCCACTGCAAGAGCACACGCCTGCATGTCTGGATGCCACCTGGGGCTTGGATGTTCCAAACCAGAAACAAAGAAGATGAGTAATATTTAAAAAAAAAAAACAACCCCTGCCTCCCTCCACCCCCACCAAACCTGGAATCAGTAGAAACTGTTCATCGCTGCAGACTAAATACCAGTGAAGAATGAACAAGCTGCCTCCTGCATGTGAACTTAAATACCCAAGAAAAGCAATAAATGGAGAACATAGACCAACGCTTTCAATTCTGTGGTTGAAATCATCCCACTTAGTCAACAGGTGTTTTGCTACGCATTTTAACACAGATGGGATTTTGCCATGGGTGGCTCAAGTTAGGCACTTAAAACCATGTAAGTAGCCTGATTTTTTTTTCTTCCGAAAGTGTTTTCAGCTTCCTCTGCTTCCATGTAATAGGTCCAAGCCTGATGACATTTGGTGCTGCCTGGGGTTAAAATCAATTGCATAGGACTTTGAGAGAGAAGCCGGAGAGTACGTTCCAGAGACGGCCAAAGGGGTCATTTTGCTGCTTTGCTTTATTACCTGTTAGAGTTACATCATTATTTATATATAATTTGTGATACCAATATTTGCCATTGCAAGTCCAATTTATTATGAGGGCATCTACAACTTTTTGATGGGGCTGGAGGTTTTTGTCCTGGATCCATGGCAAAAAGGGGACAGTCCCAACTGGCTGAAAAGCATATAGGATCCAGCAACTGGGTCTGCTTACTGCATACCCACAGCCATCCAGTGGGATGAGCAGCACCAAGCTGGACCCCATCTTTGAGCAGGATTGCCCTTGCCTATGGAAGTGGGTTTTGCTTTTCACTATTTTTTTCGGTCATCATACAAGTCCTTGATGAGTTGAATGGATTCAGAACAACTCTTCAAGTTAACCACTGAGCTCTGCCACATCCCGCCTTTCCTTAAACATTCATCAGTGAAATCAGAAAAGATGAATGACATGGCAATGACCCAGACGGGTCCAATACAGAACAATGCTGTATACATGAAGCGCACGGGCGGTCGGGCACCTACAACACTTAATGGCCAAAGAGACTCTACGAACCTAGCCGTGCCTTGCAAGAACAAAGAACAAGCCTAGGATCTGTACTACCAGTGTTCCTTGGGTCGCAACAAAACCTGATTAAAAAAAAGTGTCACCAGTTAACTTTGATGCTATGAAGGAGCCATTTGGATCAGTCTGTGTGAGGCAGCATGGACAGAATGAGTCAAAAGACCTTTGCCTCTTTCTTCCTGGCCAGGGGGTATTTTTTCCTGCCGCTATGACCACGGAGATTTTTAAAATTGAGTCAGGGAGGCTTATGGGAGTCTCCACTACCTGCAGAGATTGGCCTGCGTTCAGAGTGCTGATTGGAAGCCAGGTCCACGCTTTGGGGATGCTCACATAGAGGGCTTTGGTGCTGTGCAACTCGAAATAAAAAGGCCTACAGGAAAGCAAGCCACCTTCCCCTCCGAATGTAAAGATGTAAGCCTATATCCACTTTTAGACAGATGATTTAGTTTTTTAGCAGTCTTATGCCATTAGGCTAATAAACCTCTTCCTTCCATTTTTGAAAGCTTCCCAGCAGTGTTAATCCACTGACCTGACTGGACACTTGATTGGACAAACCCTGGGCCTGGTGGTCTTTCACATGTAAATGGCAATGCTGCAAGCTGCTTCCAGAGCATGGAAACACCAGAAGCCATGTCCCATAATCTAGAACAGGGATAGCCAACATGTGTCATAGATGCCACAAGTGGCACGGGCAGCCTCTGTGTGTGGCATGTGGCAGACCAGGGAAGGAACAGGCTGCACAGCAGCAGATAGGGGAGGGAGCAGAAAGCAGAGCAGCTAGGGAGCTAGAGGCAGAAAGCAGAGCAGGGGCAAGTGACTGGAATGGCACTTGGGAGGGCGTGGGCTATTTTGTGGCATGCCTGGCCCTTGCTGCTGTCGAGCACTGTACTGATGGGTGGCCTATTTGTGGGAGCTTGTTTAGGTGCACTGTGTGATCAAGACTTTCAGAAGGAACTAGCGGTTCGGGATACCTCCATTTTTGTTGCCCTAAAAGTACTTAGAAAGGGGCTTGTTTTCCCTTCATGCCTCTGTAAGTGAGGACTCCTAAAGAGGTCTCCAGCTGGGCACCTAAAATCATTAGGCGTGTCTGTAATTCTTGTTCCTGGCAATTATTTCTCTGGTAGGTGTGTATCTTCCCTTGGGAGCACTTCATTCCTGAACTATGGGGAGGAGGGTAGTTCTTGGTACAAGTATTAAGTTGCTTAAGTTGTAAATATATCTTTTCCAAGAACTAGTTTTTTCCTGAGTTGAAAATTGTCTTCGCTTAATACTTTGCATGCCACCTCCTGGGGAACTGTGCGCCTCGTCTGCTGCTTCTGGAGGCTCCAAGAGCTGGCACATCCACATGCAGCCCCTGGGCAAGAAGCTTGATAGGAGCCTACGGACTACTGAAAATGTAGACAGTGAGGGACGTGGCCAGCCATTGCTTTAACACATTAAAGGTGCTGTCTCCAAAGCACAGATGCTTCAAGAAGCAATTCTGTACTATCCATCTGGGATACCAGTTTGTGAAACTGCATAAGGAGATGTATAGTTTCTATAACACTCATCTCTATATGTTAAAGATATAGGTGGCTGTGATCTGATCTGGTATCGTTCGACCAGAGGTGTAGTGAGATCATTCAGCACCTGGGGGGTGGGGTGGGAAGGGGATAGTATGCCCACCATTATGGGGGGGGGGAAGGTAGAGTTAGGTGAAAGGAAGGGGAGAAACCACAAAGAAACCAGCTGCTACCGCTACTCTCTTCACTGTTGCTATAGCTGACACTGCTTTCCCTGTGCAAAGAGCCTGGGCAGCAGCGGTGGAGCGAGAGAGGAGACGAGCACAGCAGCCCCATAACACAGGCTCTGTAGGTGCTGCCCCTGTGGCCCCGTTTGCTCCCCCTACTCCCCAGATATGCTACTGGTTGGAGGGCTGCACCTGCTGCAAGGAAAGATTGCCCAGGGGAGCACCACTCCATTCATGCCCTGCCCCCGCGACGTACTGCTGGGGAGCAGGACTGCTCCACGGGTGGGCAGGAGCAGCGCAGGGCTGCCACAGCCACAGGAAAGACTCCCGGGGGGATTCTGGTGCCCACTCATAGTCGGTGCCCTAGTTCTTCTTACTGCTTTTGACCTAGATCCAGCAGCCTCTTGTGCCTGGTGCTGCAAGGCACATGGATGTAGAGATCTCCGGGATGGTTAAGTGCTCTTCACCATATGTTGTAGAATCAAAATCTCAAGGCCTTCACAGGCCTGTGCATTTACTTGCAAGAGAGAAGAACTAAAAAGGCATTGTGGGAGCAACTGTAGATGAAGAAACGTGTTTAAGCACACTCCTCATCTTGTTCACAACAAACTAAGTTTTGTTCTTCCTTTGGCACCCAGCTCTTACTACTTACTATGCAGGGGTAAACTAGTGAATACATCTCACCCATTCAGGAATGCATTACCTGTGCCAAGTGGCCAAAGGAAGTCTTTCCAATAATTTAAGCATTTTTTTAGGTTAAGTTCCTTGTTGTCTTCATCCCTTTTTTTTTTTTTATCTTGGGCTATGCTGATGAAAGCTTTTATTGCAATAGATTTGCCTTTATAATGGGATCTATAGTGTGGGGCATGCTAGAAATCATAGATGGAGCTCTGGATGCTGGGTCTTGGGCAAGGGATTTCAGGGTTTCCAGTCTCAGCTGGACTGGTCCTGACTCAGCTTTGACCTTCAGACCCTTATTCTTGCACTTTCCTTTTTATGCTCCTTCTGCGTATGTTCTGTGACCACATTTTAGTAATTCCAAATCCTCAGTGTCATGACGTGATAGCACTGATTGCGGTGTTAGCAAACAGCAGTAATGGTGAAGATATTTATTTAGCTGTTGTTTTGAGAGTGCAGATGTGATAACTATATTTATTGAATTATAGAAGATTGCTTTCCTCCTACAGATGAGTGGTAGCAAAATTGATCACTTCATTCTGAAAGGCAGAGATGGAGGTGACAGTAATTACTTGAATATCATAGCAACAAATACTAGAGCTGTGAGGAAATCAACATCTTCATGTCATTCTGATGGTTCTTCAGAGAAATCATAGTCACTGAGATTTTTATCTGTCTGTAATCAAAGCATTGTTGTTGCTTAAAGGAACATTGTCACTAGTATAAATACGGTTCTGGACACAACATTTATATTAGTGTATTTGTATCATTTTTGTACACTGATGTATGGGAAATACACCAAGATGTGGAGACAGACAAGCGGCTATATGGGGATAGTTCAGGGGTGGGCAAAATGTGGCTGTGGGCCAGATGCGGCCTGCCAAGCCATTCTATCCGGCCCGCAGGGCTCCTAAAAAAATTAGAAAATGAATATATATCTGCCCCTGGCTGCCTGGCATGTGGCCCTCGATGGCTTGCCAAAACTCAGTAAGCGGCCCTCCACCCAAAATAATTGCCTGCCCCTGGGATAGCTGCATGCGGTAGGTGTTATTACAGCACCACATTGCTAGGTGGAGGGGGAGCAGGTGGTAGCTTGTTTGCTCCTACCAAATGGCTACCCTGGGATAGCGGGAAGCACACAATACTTACACTGGTTTAGGTTTGTCCCTCTCTTTTTCCTGGGGTAATCCAATACTGGATTCAAGTCACAGCAGTAGTGTGCATGTTTGGTGTCCAATCCTTTTTTTTCTCTCTTTACACTGGTATGAAGACTGATTATACCACTATGTGTCGTGTGTCCAAGTCCAGAGTATCATAAGTATACATAGAGTGCTTTTCAATAAGAAACATGCACAGGAAAGTAAGACTAGGACACCTGAGTCCAGTTCCCTGCCACTGCAGGTAACCACTTAATAGACTCTCACATTTCCCACAGATCTTCAGGGAATGGAGTGAAAATGCCTGCAGCTGCCCAGCAGCACAGGGGTTTGGCTCTGTCTTTCCATGCTGGAGGCTGTGAATATGAATGAAAAATATCCTACTGCCATGCCATTCAACTTGAACAAAAGTACTATAATCTATAGTTATACCTAATGAGGCCAGTACTAACCCCACAAGCTCCCACTGAAGTCAGCGAGAGCACGACTGGGCCCTATTACGGCCTCATTGACTTACGTGGGAAGTTGGACCAGGCTTTTAGTGATGTATTGTGTTTTTATTACCCTTTATTAAGGTCCCTAGCTGGCACCTTCCTGCCTTGTTTAATCTGATCAAAACCCCTAGAACCAATGAAATACAGATTTTTTGTAACGAAATGGCACTTACAGCTCCAGTGAGGATCTGGGTCCCAACAGGCTAGACTGCTGGTCAGCAAACTTTCGGGACTAATGGTCAGAAGGTGGATAGGTTGTCAGGCAAGAGCTAGGATGCAGCCACAGCTGGCACTTTGCCCCCCACAATAGTGTCAGAAATGCAAGGACTACCAGAGCCCCATGTCTGCAGGCCAGATCAAATGGGTCCAGACCGTAGATTGCCGATCCCTGGACTGGACAGAAAACAAGGTGATGGCCCCTCAACTGTACAGCTGACACTCTAATTTGTAATAAATACGTATAGCTTACTGCAACAATATCATAGTTATACTAGCTGGAATAAACATGGGAAATCAACCCCTGTGCTTCGTTGTATAAAACAACTGCTCGCAGACGGCAGTTAGAAAGAAACTATACTTCATAACGTGCTACTGGATATTGTGGTCTGGTTTTTACACTGCCCGCTCAAGCATCTGGTGCTGGCTAGTAGCCAAAACAGGATGCCAAGCTAGATAGTCTGATATTGCAATTCCTACGTTCCTGTTTTGAAATTAGTATAAGAAACCTCTGATATAATGAGGTGCTACATGCTGTATTTGCTCAAAAAGCCATGATGAGGCTTTTTCCTCATTTAACATGGTGGGGGAGAGCCCCTCATCTTGGATTCAGGTATAAGTGTGGTGGGGGTGTGTGATGGCCAGAACCAGAAGGGTTAACGAGCAGTTTATTAAAAAAAATCTGCTTTTTGAAGGTATCTGAAGTAGCTTATAGGAGCAGTTTCCTGTCTGTCTGGAAGAAGATTTATATATAGCTTTTTATACTGATTTTCAAACAACATAAACTTTAAAAAGCGGAACTAAGAATTATAACCGCAGACGTAGCTGATTTATGAAAATTTTGCTTAAAGTCAACAAAAATATACAAACGTAATCACAAGATATAATTAACACTTAGTTAATTCCTTTTTCTGTTTTATTATCACTGTCAATTTTAACTTACGTTGTCTGTTTATTAGCTTAATCTTTTTATTAACTGTCATATGTGTAAACGATATCTTTTGTTGTTATAAGTAAAATGTATTCTTTTTTATAAGTAAAACTTGTCATTGCTTTCCTTCCCAACATCACCTCCTCGATCCCGAACCAAAAAGCCCAGTGGCTAATAAAGTTACAGTGCTCAGTTAGTCTGCAACTAAATTAATATACTCACAGTGCCCAACGGGCCTGTGACAGGGGTGGCAGCTGCTGCGACCCTGGCTCTGACCTGGGTTCAGAGTTGGAACTGAAGCTGTAGCAGCTGTCTGCCCTCACTGCTACCACCTTTGCTTCCCCCTTCCCCTGCTGCTGCTCCAGGTCCGGCTTTGGCTCCAGCCCTGCCCTAGCCTGGGCCAGCAGCAGTGGTTGCAGCAGCAGCAGGTCCAGCTGTGGCCAGGGAGGTGGTGGCAGAAGGGACAGGCATGGTGGGGCTGGCAGGAGCAGGGGCAAGTGGCAGGGGGATATGGGCCAGGGTGCACAGGCACAATGGAGGCAACCATTAAATTCTATGCATGGAAAATTATCACAAATTTATCATTTTTTATGTTTAAAATCAAATTATGGGGTTGCTTTAAAACTGAAGTTGTCTTGGATTCTGGTAAATATGGTAATATAATGCTCATTCATTCAGCACCTGTACAAAGCCATTGCTTTAGGATAGACTTGTGGAGATTGTGGCCCAGTGGTACTAGAAACAAACAAATGTCATGCTGACAAAGTGTTGTGATACACACGTGGCGTTGTACAGAGCATTCTCTAGTAGAGGTTTATACTTTCTTTCCACTCATAGCTAAGATAAGTGGCAGTGAAGGCTGCAATGCAGGCTACTACAGGACCAGATCTCTTGTCTTGCATTTGATGCACAGATAGTATTTAGGATGTCCAGGAAAAAGAATGTGTTCTGTGAACTAAAGAATTAGAGGAAAAGGTTCATTTCTTTTTTAAAAAGAAAGGGAATTATTAGCAAACATTAGCATCTCAAAATAGGTCGTCTTTGGTATTTAGAGTCCATTCCCTGGTGAGAACACCTAATAATTTCAGGAGCTCTTGAAATGTATACCATACTAGCCATTAAAGGCCTCAGCCAACACCAAAGCTTTGTTGTGGTGAGTGCTTTACATCCACCTAGAAAGCCAAGTCTGTCCTAAAGCGCTTACTTTCTAGAGAGAGAGGATTCAAAGGATGGGGAACTGAGGCACAAACATATGATTGAGAAGCAAAGAAAAATAGAGGTGGAAGGGACCTCAGGAGGTCATCTAGTCCCAGCCCCTGCTCGAGGGGGCTGCTGCTGCTGCAACCACTGCTGCTAGATCATCCCTGTCTAAACCATTCCAGCCACGTGTTTCCCTAGCCTGCTCCTAAAGCTTCCTAGATGGAAAGGCCACAACCAGGTAATCTGCTCCAGTTCTCAACCACCACCAGGGTTAGAAAGGTCTTTGTACGATCAACTTCGGTTGCAAGATAAAAGTTACATGACAAACATTACTCAGGGCGTCTATGGAAAAGGCTGGATCTTCTGAGCTGGAATCTGGTGCCTTACTTACAAGACCAGTCTTATTTTCTAGTATACTCCAGTGTCAGCAATGAGGAAAGTATTGATTGGATTTTATATCTTCTTAAAGCTAGGACAGTACTGCATGTTAGGAGATCTGCCACACCTCCCATGAGATATTAAACAGTCTGTCTCCGTTCTGTGTTATTTCTAAGTATATCAAGATCGTGATAGTTGTTACTAGCACAGTCCCAGTATTCCTACAGTGATTCCATATAGACATTATGGAGGGAAAAAAAAGTTTCGTTAAATTTGCATGAAGAATATTCTGTCTGTTGTATCTACCTAGTCTGTTATCCCTGTGCCATCTACCTACAGGATCATCTTTCGTGTTTGGAAGTCTTTCTCTTGTGCTTTTTTATCACCTTTAGGTACAATCTTGTGATGCCTCCAACATAAAACAGCCAGGCCAACCATGCATTTTGATCAGAATCCTCATCTCCGTACCCAGCCGATCCCAACGCACAGGACAGCACTCCTGGATGGACCGATGAAATACAGCATTAAAATCCCAATTGCCTGTGGGTGTGTCTACACATCACTGTGTTTTTGTAATTCCTTTTGGAAGTACTAAAGCATTGTGCACTAGGGGCAGTTACTGCGCCGTGCACGCAGCTACCTACACCACAGGATGACATGTAGCTTAACCCTGTGCTGATTAAAAGCCCATCTTGCATTTACTCCCAGTATGAATCCTGGCCAAATTCCAGCTTGAGTAACTAATTACATTTCACCTACCTAAATGCTCCCTGCAATTCCAGTTGCAAATAGCATGTCTTTTCTTCTTGGGCTAAACTGTGTTGTCGTGTTTCTGTGCACAGGGATGGCTGCACTTTGGTGATCTTCTAGCTTTGGGTTAGGGTTTTGGACTGGTATACAGGCTCTGTTTTTGGCTCTGACACTCACTGACTGTGCATCGTCTTTATTTCCGTACCTCAGTTTCCCCCATCTATAAAATAAGGTTAATAATTCCATGTTTGCAAGTTGTCTTAGCCATGTTTGCTACATATGGAGTATCCAAATGCTGTATTCTTATTAATTATATGTTTGTTGTCATACATTAAGTAGTTTGGAATCTATGTGGCTTACGGATGCTATATAAGCTTATGATCACTACTCATTTTTGTTCTGGGACAACACATCTCACAACCGTTTAGGGCCTGTGTGTTTTTTTGATATGTGGCAAGACCCAGTTTTGAGTACCCATTTACCAGATGTGTTGAACTGACTCCTCTGGAGCTGAACTGCTATCTCTAATGGCTGACCAATGGCCAGTTGAAAGACCTATTCAATGTGTATTTGTTTGGGGAGTAAAATTTCTGCAAGGGGGAAATGGATATTTTTCATGTACCCGTGTGTGTGTGGTTGTGGGGTGTGTCTGGGTGCGTGTGAAACTGCAAGCTTTACCATTCAGAGCATTCGTCATATTAGATGTTTAGGGCACTTAGTTTAGCCACCAACATCATATTGAAGTCTGAAATCAGGAAAGATGATCTGAAACACCTTGGCAACATTATTTAAATGTCTCAATAAATATTTTCCTGTTGATCACCAAAGAAACACGTTTCGGGCAAGATGGAGCCAGTTACGTTTCTATGTTTGTTCTTTCAGAACAACTCTATCATCAGTGACGTGTTATTTTAGGAAAATAAGATCAAATGCAGATATCAGTTCTCTTCAGCTACTTTTGACCCTGTCAACTTTGGTCTATTTTTGAGTGCCTGTGATGGAAACACTGCATGTTAGGAAGGGCTGTGGCCTTGAAATAAAATAGTACATCTCAGTGAGTGCTAGAGAAATAGTTCTGAATGCCTGTGTAGTAGAAGGTTACCTGACAACTGAAATCTGAATGCAAAACCACCAAGAGATGTAAGTATATATAGTGTTGCTTGGTACAGCATTTTACTTACAAATCCCAGAATAAAGAGAGAGAGCGATCTGGAAAGCTATGTATATATACATAGATAGAATACTCTATGCAAAAAACTATAAACTGGAAAGTCATAGTAGGCTGTTAATTTTCTACATGAATCTGAAAAAAAAATCTATACTATTAAATTCTGCTCTAGAAATCAATTTAAATAGAGCCTTGCCCCTTTTAGTTCCTCCTTCTAGATGATTGTAAGAGAAGAGTGAGCTTTAAGAGACATTTCTTTTCCAGTGCCAAGAAAGATCAGTCAAATTACTGTTGGCTATATGTAGCACTCCCACAAATTTACCTGCAGCCAAGTGGCACTCAGAAAGGTAAGAAATTATTTCCTGCCTTTTGAGAAGATCAAAGGGAACTAAGGCAATTACAAAGTCCTTATAACCGATAACCTCCATGCATCACTGTTAGCAAAGGGCAGGGATACCAGGCCAAATTAATCCAAGGTGCAACTCATTAGTCAGTGATTTCAAACCAGACATGAATTTGATTCATGGGAATTGCCTTTTGCAAAGTGGTTCAGTGCAATGAGCACTTCCCCAGAAAGGGAGAAAGCCTTGGGCTCCGGCACCAGGCCCTGCTTCTTCCCCCACTGCTGCCTAGCTACATTATCCACTATTAAATGCAAACTGCAGAAACATCCCTGGGGTGGGAGCCAAAACCCAGGCTCCTTCCTTCCAGGCCAGGGCATGTCTCACTGCACAGTGGCTCTCTCTGGCTTGCTGTCCTCCTGGCCCCTCATATCGTCCGCTCTTGACAGTCTAGTGGGCCAGCTTCAGGAAGAAGAATGAAAGGTGAACTTGGCTTTGCCTAGCCCATGGCTACATCATTGGGGCACTTCACAGGGAAGTGGAAAATGTTCCCTCAAATCGCCTTTTGGTGACAGGGAGCTGAGGAACTGGGCCTTCCACTCCTAAGCTAGATAGGTCCTAAACCTCACATGAAAATGGGACTTTGCCTAAAGCGCTACCCATGGATCTGTGGATGTAAATAAACGCGGTGTGTGACAGCAGGTAAGAGCACACGGCCATGTTAGACCTCAGCCAAGCTCTTAAAAATGTTTCAATAATAAAAGGGCTTGGCTACATGCCACGGAGGAGAAAAGCTCATTTCAAATGCTTCAAGGCAAGAAGAGGGGTCAGAACAGGGCTCAGTGTGTGCCAAGTGCCTACAGTTGTATGTGATCAGAGCAGTAGCATTAATTAGGACAGGGCAAGTGGGGTACCAGTGCTGAGTTTCAATTTAGAGGTGGCACCAGAGTGGCAGCCCCTGGGTAGCTTGCATGGTAGCCACAGGAGCTAGAGTCTTTGAGTCGCTGAGGTCAGGTAAGGCTCTCTGGCACCTCTGCCCCAGGTGCCAACATTTCTAGTTATGCCTCTGGGCCAGGGTCTTTGCCTGAATAGACTCTAATTTTTATCCTGATCCTAAAGCTGTATAAGAATAGTGCCCCCCCATCCCGGCTGCACAATGTTTCCTTGTGAATCTCCCTTCACCTGCCACTTGTATGCAGTTTGAGGATAAAACCGCTCGTCGTGGTGTGTGCAAGCACTTGGAACAGCAGCACCTTGTTCAAAGGCTGGCTGCTCCAGTCAAGAGCTCTAGGCAGGGGTGAGGGACATGAGGCCTACACAGGTGCAAACAGGCCACAGACTCATATATCTCTGACCAAAATATCACAACTCATATATGTCCCTTTTAAATTTGAAACAGCCTCTGCCCTTCAGCACTGCCAAAATGCCAATGCTTTTATACAACAGAATCAGAGTCCCAGGCCCCAAGTTTCCCAACAAGAGCATTTATTCTCCATGCATCAAAAAGGGAATGTATTTCTTGTGTGTGAGCTTTAGCCTGTCAGGACGGGAAGCCACAGAGTCTGCCTTTGCCCTCTGTCAGTCTGCTTCCTCGCTGCTCCCTGCATGTTGCAGTCAAGGGTTTCTTATAGTAGCCCCATTTTTATCCGCTAAAGTGAGATTATCAGGGAGAACAATGTATGCAGTAAGGGCTGCTTCTTGGTGAAATAGGCTAGTTCAAACAGGGTATGTGCCATTAAAGCAATGTGATAAATGCCGGTGCAGTTTGTGCCAGTCTGCTGCTCCCAGGCACCGTGTCTACACGTGTGCTTGGGACCAGAGCATTTTGAGCTGGGGCAGAGCAGCCCCAGGGGTAGCAGTCTCAGGGGGTCAGCCACGGATTCTGGGTGGCAGGATTGGGTAGCAGAGGGGCTGGCAGGGGCACGAAGGTGCTAAAGTGCAGGGCTAGGCAGCCCGCAGCCCCCACACTTTAGCACCCTTGTGGCCCTGCCAGCCCGTCACTATCTATATGTGCATTTCAACAGAGTTAAGTACTTCATTGTATGATAGTACTGACCCTGACAGTACTATCTTACAGTGGAGTTAGTTAATTTACTGTGCCTTAATACCAGCACACATGTAGACTGTGATTCTTTCTTGCAGAGCTAATTAGTCAACTCTGCAGTAAAGCACACCCACAGAAACCTAATTTTAAGTATATATAATGAATCTGAACATAACAGAAGTTGCTGCCATCTACATAAGGAAGAGTCAGCTGGCATCCTTGTCTCCACTGTCACTGATTTCAGTGGGAGTTGAAGATGCTTGGGCCGCGTCTACAGTACGAAGTTCTGCCAGCAAAACCTTATGTACACACTCACTGCGCCTTCGAGGCTGCGGAGATCTCCTCCTGCTATCACAGTAATGCTGCCTCTGGCCTTGTCTGTAGCAGGCTGCTTCTAGGCAGCTGCACAGAGAAACCATTGGAGTATGTTCACATGAGCAGGGGTGAAGTGCACCATGAGAAGGCCCCTATGTTGAAGAGACCGGCAGCCGGGAGAAAGCACTGGTGTGTCTGTGCACTATATGCCAAGTGGTTGCAGAAGCCTTCTTTGGCTTAGAGGGGAAGTGTTACTCTACTGGCAGGAAAAATATTTCTGCTGTAGCAGTGCTGCTTTGAAGTGAACAACTCATGGACTGGTGGCAGCATAGGCAATGCGTAAGGAGAGCATGGAGGGGGAGGCATGTGCGCCCCTCCCCAAGACTGGCACTGGCCGGGGAGTGGGGGCACCAAGCGAAGCACCAGCAGCATTTCCAGTTTTGCTGCTGGTGCTTCCAGGGTCGATGATCGGGACCTCCCACCCAGTTGGCGATTGGCCGCTGGTCCCCCCCAGACTCAGGAGGGACCCGTGGGTGACAGAACCCATGTCATCATCATAGGCAGCCATTGGTTTCAGAAGACCATGGGGATTGCGCCTTTGGTAGGTTAATGGGTGCCACCCCAGTTTCCTGAGTGGCTGAATCCAATGCGCGACAGGACGACCCTCCGGGAAGTTGCACATACAAACTCAGTTGAGCTTGCACTGGCATGCCTAGTACCATTTTGTTTTGCCTGCCTCCAACACTTCTTCTCTAGCTCATCACTGACCCTCTCCATCTCAGAGTGACGTAGGCCCTGCTCCACAGCAGCTTTCCACTCGCAGCCGTCCAGAGCGATTGATTCCCAGCGTTGGCCGTTGAAGCACAGCACACAAAGGTTTTTCTTGCACCCTGAGTACTGCTAGCAAAATGAAGTAGTGTAGACCTGGGTTTCACCACATGGAGCAAGATGTCTGATGCTGCCTGGCATCCAGCAAAAACCTCATATAGACCCTCTGTACCTTCTGCTGGCTGTAGGGTTTCCTCCAGACACTGATGCTTGCCTAGGGTGCATGCCATGCTCTGTCTAGTGACACATGGTGGAGCAGCCAGAACTGCATGGATGTGGATGTGCCGTGGTGGCAGGGTGGTAGAAGCTGCTGCCAACCTCTGCTAAGCACAGGCAAGGCCTCAAACCCTTTTATTTCCAGCCACATCAAAACAGCAATACTTCAGATTACATCGGTGCCTCACTTGCACCCTATTCAGATATTACCTTTTATGTACCGGTTTTTAAGCTTGCCCTGTCTTCCACATCCTATTGTTCACAAAGCCATGACACAGAATTCAGTAACCTAGATTAATGGTTCAGGTTTTTTTTTTTTCCAATGGCCTTAAGAAAACTGGCAAACAAATCTGTACTGGTTTGTTTGTGGTAGTGCCAAAGCTTGAGCAGTTTCCAGGCATTCAAGAAGGGATGATCCCTTCTCCAAAAACATCAAAGCCGCTGAGCAGGCAGATAAATGGGAGGAAAGTGACCAAATGGAAATGGAAAGAGGGGGAAATCATTTGGGTAAATTGGACTGTTTAGAAGAATTCATGATGTGTAAGTTTTGCTAGCATAGCTGTGCCTGCTCGGGGAGTGTACAAGGAATCACACCTACCCTATACAGCTATGCTGGCAGAAAAAACCCAAACCCAAACCCTAATATACATAGTTATACCAGCAAAGCTCTCTTCCCCTCGTCTTCTCCCCCAAATAGCTTATTATGTTCTGGGAGGTGGTTTAAGCTGTCCTGGCAGCACTTGACATGTCTTCATTAGGTGGGGCTGTCAGGAGGGCTTCCCCTGTCTGGTTCTACCCACCGACTCTTTCAAGGCCAGATGAGTGCTTTCAGGCAGACCCCTGCTTGGAGCAGTAATCCCACTACAATGTGAAAACCTTTGGGGTTCCTGTGACCGCGGGCCTGCAGGATTTGGCTCCCAGTTGGGGGTTCAGCCTTGCGTGGGGCCAAGCTGCGCCTGCTCTCTGCACTGAGCGAGCCGAGAGGAATTCTGGCTCTCGCAAAATCTACGGGAGGGCCGCTTTCAGGTGAGTCAGGAGCAGGAGCTGCAGATAGGCAAAGAAGACAGAGCCAAGGGCGGCTTGGCTGGCACATTTTAATGCAAACACACCCTGATCCAAATGGGGCTTCACCCTCCCCTGAGCCATTGAGATGATTCTCTGCAAGAAGTCATCTACACGGGGGAGCCTATACCTGGGGCCAGGCAATGGTGAATGCTGCTCTCGGGGCACTACGGGTTGAGTGTTCAGCATGCCAGACTGACTCCCTGTTTCTGGTATCTACTGGGCTATCAAACCAGGAACTTCTTTAGAAAGCAGTGGGAGGGGAGGGGGCGAGGGGAACGTCTGTGACACGGTTGTATTGCTGTTTTGCTGGATTTTAACTTTCTAAGAAAAGTATGGGGAAGCAGCTAGGAGACAACTGGGTTTGTTACTAATCTCCTTTTGGTCATAATAGCAATTCCACCCTTTTCCCTTCCGGTTTAATTTTAAAAGGATGCCATCAATTTAAAAGCATACTTCTGTCTGATGTTTTTTGAGGCCATTTAGGATTTTGTGGCTTCTAAAAATGGTGATTATTGAAACAGGTTAGATAACCCTTTGTACTCCCTGAGTCTTTATTTTCAGATTGGCATTGGGCATTTGAGAGCACTTTTGTGGATGGTCAGTAAATCTATTTTCTCTGTTGTCTGTTTGGGGATTTCAAATGATAAGTGTGGGGGAGGGTGGGGATAATGTGATTTGTGAAACCACAAGAACTGACAGGGGACTTCAGAGGAAGAGAAGTCTTCTACATGGGTAGTACCTGAAACTATTTTTAAACTCAGCTTTTTAAACCATCAGAGTTCTTTTAAATCCTCAGATTATTATATAACACAGAAAAGATATTTCTTTGTGGCACTCTCTTGAGCCAGCTCTGTTTAAAGCTGACTGGACTTAATATTTTTACCATGGAACGACAGGAGGAGATGGTGATACGTGTCCCCTCTACATGCCATTTCCCACGAGGACTAAAAAAGATCATCATACTTTATTTTATGATCAACGGGTCATTCATCTATATCTTCTTTAAAGCCACAGTAGACATTTTGCCAATCACTAATAGAAACTAAATAAACACAGCCAAACAGTGTCATCTATCCGTGTGGTGAGTAATTATGAGGGATTCCTCTTTAAATAGATGTTTAAGTAAATATAGAAATATCATTTTACAAATGCTGGCTCAGGAGGAGATGTTGGGGAATTACAAAGAAGGGACACCTCACTTAAATATGTGCATATCTCAGTGCAAATATGAACCTACGTAGTTCGTTATCAAGCACATAGCAAAGAGATTGTGCACAGGCTTCTTATAATTCCAGGTCTTCTGTGGGTTTTTTCTTTTCAAACATTGTCACCTGATACTCAGTTTGGGATGTGGGTGTGTCTGTGTGTACACATGCATACATATATATCTGAGAAGGCTCATTAATTGTGTGTGTGTGTCTATGTGTGTGTGTGTACACACAGACACATATATATGTGTGTGTATATATACACACAAGAAATATACACACACGTATATATATGTATGTGTGTATGTATATATATATTTTTTGTGTATACACGTGTGTGGGTGTGTGTATTTCTTAGAGGTTTCCACTATAATATCCAAAAGTGTTTCTTTCCCAAGGATGGCAGAATACATTACAAATGTGCGCAACATGTAATAATGCTATAATGCAGCTGTATGTACTTACATCCTGTCTACTGTGTGGTCATTTAATGATCCCATCACACTTCTCAGAAACACTGAAGCTTTAACCTGGGTGTCCTGGCTGGAATCCACCTCGGGTCATTTCATTCTGCCTACCTACCTTCTCCTTTGGATTCAGTAGTATTGTCTTCATTTCTTTCTCTAATGTGGGTGTATAAGCAGTTAAACAGTTCCCCAGACGTGGCTGCATTTCAGTGGGGCAAGGAGTGATTTTGTGCCTATTGTGTTACAGACAGCTTCTGTAAACCGTAGGTGCTCAATCCCCAAACGGCAGTGAATGGTCCACTATGGCACCGCAACTCTATGGACATGGGAGAAAGTGAGAAAACTGAAAGGAAGGGACATAAGGGACGCAGGGAGGCCCTGCCACCTGTTGAGCAGGGCCACAGCTCTGAGGACCTCTGCAGTTGTCTACAGACCAGAGGAGTGGCTGATGATGCCCATTATTGCTTACTGGTATAACAGCACCCTTGCTCTCCTCCCAGTAGCGCTTAACAGGTTGACAGTAGTGCTTGAAAGATTTGCTTCCAGATGGATAATGGTGGTGATGGGAAGGTGGCTTAAGGGGAATTGGAGAAATCACACAGCTTCTGGCATAAGGTATATGTGGTATAATTGGAGACCCTGGTGATGGAGGGAGAGATTGGGGCACACAACTCCCCCCTCTACTGGGGTTGTGGATCTTGGTATGGGAGGAAGAGGGCGCACACAACCTCGGGCAAGGGGAAAACAGAGGACCCCAGCGTAGGGTGAGGGAAAAGGGAAGAATGAGGCACAGACTGTCCCTAGCATGAGGGAAAACAGTGACACGGTGGGGAGTGGAACATATGCCAGACACTGGCACAAGGGGACGGAGGGGACAGGGGCACACAGAAACTCTGGCTGGGAGGAAAGTGAGGTATCCTAGTAGGCAGTAAAGGGGAAATTAGGGGAGCTCACAAAGATCCTGTTATGGGAGGGTAACTGAGTCCCTGGAATGGGGCCCACAGATCCCACGGCGGGGGAAGACAGAAAAGGTGGGGAGGAGCTGCAGAGATGGAGGGTGAGAAGAGGGCAGCATAGAGGGAGCTGGGGTGGTGGGAGCTTGGCTATCGAAACTATGAGGTATGCAAGCAGTGAGTTGGTTCATGGAAAGGCCTCGGATAAGTTGTAGGTATCATTACTAATTACTTCTCTAGAAATGGTGCATGAGGGAAGTATGCATAGAAAAAGAGGAACTGTCTTGCAAAAGGACAGTTTTGCTATGCTGCAAAATGCAGATTCTCTGTTGTATATCACCCAATTTCTGCATTGAACAAGGGGCCTAACACACTAGCCTCTCATGCGAGTTTTGAGCTGCTATATCACCGCTCAAGCCAGTGGAGGCATAAAACTAGTGCACACTGCAGTGGGGAATTGGGCCCAGGATTCATTTCATTCAGATGACACCACTACCTTGTGCTCTGAAAACCCCACTGGAGTGGATGCAGCATAATTTGTGGTGCAAGGAGGTAATAGCACTGCAGCCACAAACCTTGACAGGATCCCCTAGAACAGCGGTGTCCAGCTCATTTGGGTTGGCAGCTTGGATCTGGACTACGGGGCTTCTCACAGCTTCTGGCAGTGGGGCAGGGCAGAGGCAGCAGCATCAGCTCTTGCCTGCTGACCATGCTGCCGCTGCTTGCCCCACCACCGAAAGGCATCCCCATTGGGAACTTCAACTCAGAAATTCAGCCGTGGGGCAAGCAGCCCCCAGGACAATGCTGTTGCCACCAAAAGGCATGAGGGTCCCAGCTGGGAGGTTCTGCAGTGGGGTGGCCAGGCTGGCATTAACCCCCCGGATGCTGGCCCTGCCCTCACAGCAGCTCTAGCAGCTGCATGGCGTAATGCTGCCGACACCGCGGGCTGCCTGATTCCACTGTTTGGACAGCCCTGCTTTATAGAGCAATGGCTAAGGGAATGGCAAGGTTTTGGTACATACTCCTGCATGTGCCCAGCTGTTGCTGTTGCAGCATCCCTTGCCCCTGTGCCAAGTAGGTCTCCTCCAGAGGGAAGAAACCATCCCTGCAGCCCAGTTAAAAAAGAGCGGTGGGTGATTCGTACAAGGACTCTTGATGCCTGCTGAGGGAGACAGGAGGACAGGAAAAGTAGGACTTGACCTTCCTATCCTACCAGCCTGTTTCAAGAGCTGTTCGGCTCTCGATTCATTTGCAGCTCTATTCATGTTTAAAGCGGACGTGGACCAGACAGAAGCTCTGAGCTCTCCCTGGGTGACCTGATTAAACACGATGGAGTAAATGGCCTCTTGTCTACAGAGGGAAACGGAGGTAAGTTGCTCAGTGACTTACCTTTTTTTTGATGGTCAGGACCAGGTTCATACCAGCAGTGATGTTCAATACTTTACTGTCTCTTTGTGTCTTTTAGTTCAGTTTTTCCTATTTGCTCCAGAGAACAGAGATGAACTTCCCTAGAGCAGGGGTGGGTAAAATGCGGCTCGGGGGCTGGATGCAGCCCGCCAGGCCATTCTATGCGGCTTGTGGGGCCCCTAAAAATTTAGAAAATTAATATTAATCTGCCCTGAGCTGCCTGTCATGCGGCCCTCGATGGCTTGCCAAAACTTGGTAAGCGGCCCTCTGCCCAAAATAATTGCCCATCCCTGCCCCAGAGTATAATGGAACTGGGATGCATGCAATGGCACGGGTTTTCCATGCCTCGCAAAGTTCCTTCAAAGCCCTGCGGTTACAGATTTTTTTCTAGACTTAATTCTGTTAGCTCATTTTCCACTCTCTAGCTGCTCCTCCCTTTAATTCGGCTAGATGTATGCCGCACATATGTAATCAGTGAAGAACATGTCTAAAGCAACACTGGAAATGGTAATAAGACTCTGCACTTCTGTAGCACCTCAGCACTCTCACCGTGCACCGTAGATGGCAAGAATGAAGTCAGCCTCACGATACTGAGTCAGCTATTAATCTCCATTTAGGGGTAAACTGCACCAGGGAATGTAACCCTCACAAAAGGATATAGTTTAATCGGGATTAAAACAAGACATTTCTAGAAACTTCAGTAGGTTTTAGGGACTTTTGTATAGTTTTTTGAGTGAGGTGTTTTTGAAGGGTTTCTTAAACCAGGGATCTAGTTTTCCATTCAAGTCTACAAGGTAGTTCAATAAAGTGGAAAAGTGAGTATCTTCTATTGAAGTTGATAAGACTGCTCCGTAAAGCCCAGAACATTTGAGAGTGCTGATGTGTGCTCAAGCATGACGTGCGAGTAGTCAAAAACGCTGCGCACGTAACATGATGAACACATGATTTAGCCATTGACAGAGCGGTCTCCTGCTGCTAGGGCTGCACTCTGCATCTCTGTACATTATGGGCCAAATCACTGACCTTGAATGCACACGAGTGGCTCCCATGAAATGGATACCCTCCGCACGGACATCGCTGACCTAGTTGCCGTCTTACAGGAAAAACGTAACTGGGAAGAAACTCGCTTTAATAATTTAGAAAGACAAAACATCAGTTGTATTCATTGCCTATGGAAAGACTTGGCAGTGGTGCGAGAAAAGAAACAAGCTGCACACATGTTGGAATAATAATAATGGCATTAGCAGCAAACTAAACAGAACCAGTCGTCCTCTCGGTGAGCCGGCGGGACAGAGCCAGAGGATGCGGAGGGAGGGACGTGATGCCCGCACCACGCTGGCGTGTCTTTGAAGCACTTCGCATGAGCTCCCCTGGGGTCGGGGGAGACGCAAGGGGCCAAGCCAGGAATCCAGCGCGGAGTCCTAGGCAGATGCACCTGACTTCTCTGCGGGACCTGAACCACCGCGGTTTCCCTTAAACCTCCCAGCAAGTTGAGGGGAAGGGAGGGGGCTGCAGCCAGCAGGGAAAGAGCATAACTCAGGCAGCAGCTAGGCGAGGATGCCTTGGAAGCCCGGAGGCGGCACAGCGGCCAGGTGCGGCCGCGCCGACACCCCTGCCAGGGGCTGCCCGAGCTCAGCCCAGCCAGGGCCCGCGCATGCGCACCCCCCGGGCAAAGGCCGGGCTCTCCCGTCGGCAGCGTGGGGCGACCCCGGGGAAGCCCCCCCGCCCCCGCGGGGTGCCGCGCGCGGCTCGGCGGCCGTGTCCCCCGGGCAGCGCCGCGCGGCCCGGGCGGGGGGAGCCCCCGGGGAGCGGCGCCGCCGGCGCCAGCGGCGGACAAAGGGGCCGAGGCGCGGGCTGCGCCCGGGAAGCCCCGGCGCGGGGGGCGGGAGCGGCGCGGAGCCAGCGCCCCGGCGGCGGCGGGGGAGGCGGAGGCGCCGGGCGCCGGGCCAGCGCCGCCGCCTGACTCATGCGGCCGCCGCCGCCGCCGGGATGTGGCAACGGCCGGGCGGGGGCCGCGGCCCCCCCCCCCCCCGCGCACGTGCAGCCGCGCACCCACGCACATGCGCAGACGTGGGAAGGCACGCACATACTTGCACACGTGCGTACCTAGGCACGTGCACCCACGCAGAGGGGCGCGTGTCGGCGCGCGCGCACGCGTACCCCTGTGCACAGGCCCGTGGGGAGGGCGGGCACGCGTGTGCGTGCAGGCAGTGCGGGCGTGTAGGGGTGCACGGGGTGGGCCGTGGGGGACCCTCTCCCTGGTCACCCATGCTTACGTGCACACACACGCACACTGTCTCGATACATGCTTATGCGCACAGATTCACACACATGCACGCAGACACTCATACAAGCACACTCACCAATACCCACATGCGCACACTTTCTCATATGTGTGCACACGCATGCATCCTCCAGCCAGGCAGGGCATGGAGACACAAGCACACGCTTCCCCCTCCTCCTCCTTGCCACTCAGGGCAGGGAGGCGCACGTGTGCGCACACACACACTGTGGCACACCCAGCCCCTGGAGGGTGCACAACATGGCCCAGCCCAGCCCCACCCTGCCAGCAAATGGAGTCAGGCAGAGCCCCGCGCGCACACACGGAGCCCAGTTACAGGCGTCCTGGGTCCCACATTCGTGTGCACACAGCTGTCCGACAGAACGGGCCTGAGCCCGTGTGCCCATGCACAGACACACACAGTCACGGGTGCACCTCTGTGTGGGTGTGTGTATGTGTGCATGTGCAGCTCTGTGACAGGATGGACCTAAGCACGTGTGCCCTCTACCCCCCGACACAGAGCCCAGTCATGGGTGCACCCCCATTGGTGTGTGCACACAGACACACAGCTCCGTGCAAGAATGTACCTAAGCCCATGCACACACACACACACACAGCCCAGTCATGAGTGTACCTCCATGCGTGTGTAGACACAGCTTCATAACAGAATGTACCTGAGCCTGTGTTCCCACACGCATGCGCGCACACACACACACACACACAAAATACATGAGAGCGTGTACACACGAGGTGTGCTCTGGGGGCAAGGGCTGCACATCACTCACACATGCTCATGCAGACAAGTTAAGAGTGGACAGGCTTATCTTACTAGCACATGCACAGCCTGGTTACGGAACAGATATGCTTATCATGTGCACACACGTGTAAAGCCTTATCTGAGCATATTAGCACACAGATAACACTCACTGTAGCCAGGGGTAGACAGACACATGCCAGCCTTTGAAAACAGACTTTCTCATTTATTCACATACAGGCCACTCAGCAGGCTGCCACACCCAGTGTGGTCAGGAAGTGTTTTCACACACTCATCTACATTCCTCTTTCTGTAGCTCGGAGCAGACCAGTGTACGCATATTAAAACCATGCCCCAAATGGCACCACAACCTAAACACTGTCCAACTTTAGAAAGGATCTGTATTTGATTTACTTTGTCCTAGACCATGCACCTGAACTACAACACCAAATTCAACTCTTTGTTGAACTTTTGGGAAGTTCGTATTCAGAACCTAATTTTTAAATTGATGTCTATGTCTGCTAGGTGGACCCAAATCAGGTGGACCCAAACCAGGAGACCGGATCTGAACTTCCACATTTTGAGGATATACACCGAAGTGCTGGCTTTTCTGCTCCAGCAAATCTATAGTGAAAAAAAAAATACTGTGGAAGCAAAATGCTCTGTTAACAAGCCATCCAGAAAGCCTTGTGTAAATGCCCACTCTGTGAGCAAATAATTACTAGGAGAGTGCTGCTTGCTTCTTTGCAACAAGAGAGTGGCTAGAAATGAATTTTTCTTCCCCAAACACCTGCTTCTTTCATGTACGTACCCAGTTCAAGCTGCAGTTGGACTGACAGGTGTCAGATGTTGTGTGGAGTGGTGCCGGAGTGGCTGCAAAATGTGCTCCACATGTTGCAATTTTATCTGACGGAATAGTTCACATTTGTACAACTGAAAGATGCTCCAAAGTGACCATGCCACTCACTCTGATGTTTATCCACACTCTGCTGCCATAAACAAGGTTACATCTTTGGGGGATGTTGTCAGCAGAGTTGTGACTGCAGTGCGAGCATTTAAAATAGTCCTGATACATAGAAAACGCTGGTGTCTTTACCAGCATCCAAGACTCCAAAATAGGCATCCTATTCAAAGGTGCCACTAATGGCCCTGCCACACATTCAAATTAAAGTTGTATAGAAACCAGCTATAGCATGGTTACACATTTTCAAGTACTAACTGTAGCTGGTTGGCTCTTTCTAGAGCTGGACAGTCATTTTGATTGTGTGATAATGACTTTGCACTCTGGCCTAAATTTATTGTGTGACTTTATTGTGTGATTAACCAGTTAATTGTATAACATGTAACGTGTAGCAAGGGTGTTAATCAAAAAACAACTACAAACATTGGTTTGAAAGTCCCATTACTTTACTTTTAACCAACTTGGTAGAGTTTATCCTTTTTTATTTTGTGGCGTGTCATCTTTTAAATAGACAAACCTGTTACAATCTGCAAGAAACTTGATGAGCCTTTGGGACCCACAGGTGAGAAAAATGTAAGGTACACAAAACTAATGCCCCCTCCAAATGATGTGTGCTATACATAGCTATATGCATGGGTAGAGCACCTGTGTACGTGCAAAGTCCCCCAAACGGGATAGCTATTTGGTATGACCACTTCCAATTTCATTTGGCTATTTGTGCTTACAGTTACCTAGGATTTGCACTTCATTCCATTTGAACCCATAAATGAGATGTACAAGTAACATATGCCTCCATATATTCATCACATATATACTTTCATCCTCATCCTCTTTGTTTTGCAAAACAACACTTTTTAGTCTGGGAGGGATTGAGAAATGACACAGTGCCCTTAGAGTTGAGGGCTAATTCAAACAACATGGGAGTAGTTAGCTGTTTTAGTCTGAAGACAGTCAGAAGGCAAGGTAGATATGTTGCTCCTTCCCCCTTCCAATACATTGGTCTGAGAAGCTGGGATCTTGATGTCCTACGTATATATTCACTTTGGTATGTAATGTGTGGTTCAATTATTGTAATGGCATGTGAAAAATTATGTATCTGCAAGCACAAGTGATAAACTGCCCGCATATACATGCCAACTAGCTGTCCTATTTGTGTAATTGCTTACTTAAATTTGGCATACATTTGAATTTGCATATTTTCATGCAGCCACATACCTCTGGGAATTTGCAAATCAGTTGTGTCCCATTTAAAAGATGCAATTGTTATATTAACTTAATTTTCAAAGTGCTGTCAGACCTTTAGTAGCCTTAGCCTTTCTCATGGGTTCCAGTGGGTAAAAAGGTAAACACGGTTAATAGTTAAAAATTTGGTTTGAAGTCTCCCGAAGGAAAAAATGATCTATGATTGCTGGTTTCAGGATGCAAGTTGTGTTGCCTCCCAGCAAAATCCTCTCCCTGACCATGACCCTGAGAGGTGTGGAATACTAGGTGGGGGTTGCTGAAACGCCCCAAGTGCCATTGACCCCCTTTGGAGACAAAGACACCCCACTCCTCGCACAAGGCTGTAAGCGCTTTGCAGACCTGAGCCCAGTGGCCTTGGGAAATCTGAGCTGCAGGCTTCCTAGCACATCACCATAAAGAGAGGGAGTAATAGCATTAATAATAATACTTAGCAGTAATGACAGTAGCGGTGGGTTGGGGTTTTGAATGGACTGGTTCTTTCAAACTTCTGTGTATGGTGTTGTGTGTGATATTACTCAGTCTGGCAGGAGGGCTGCAGCTCAGATTTCTTCAAACCTTTAGGAGGTGGTAATTGTCTCACTTTTTCCTTAAATATGGTGTTAATTACATTTTTAAACAATGGCTATAAACTCTCTTAAATTCTTCTAAAGTGGCCCTGGGATGGTGTGCTTGCAAAGAGCTTTGCAGTTCACCTTTGACTTCTCCCATCACTAGTCTCTCAGTGACAACTTCCTATTAGATTTTTGAAATTGTGTTATGCATGATAGAGTTTATTTGTAAGATCTTTTTTTTTCTGAAATTAGATGCAGTGCTTACTCTTACAGTGTATTTCTCCTGCAACCTGTTCTTTGAATTTCTTTGCTTCTCTAGATACTAGATGTTACTAGGATGCATTTAAACAAAATGTGTGCTATTGCATTATGCCAGCAAGAACACAAGTAGCAAGGGGGAAAAGAACAGGAGAAATATGCTTGTGACATCATTTGGAGTCTAGGGCTGCTTTGGAGCTCAGATCATGTCCCTAGTAAAAATAAATATTAATTGAGATATTATGGACCTGATTCTGTAGTCCATACTCAGGAAATATTTCAATTTTCTCATAAGTAAAGACAGCAAGATTAGATCCTATGTGTATTAATCATTCATATCAGACTGCATGGCTCCTCTTGTGATGTACTGAATAGGCAGGCTAGGCCAACACTAAGTGCTTTTGAAAATCTGACCTTTAATATACTTTTCATTACTTGTGCATTTTGTTTAGTTTCTCCAACTTGACTAAGGAAAACAGCGAGACAGTCTGGTTGCAGTCCTGCATTTCAGACCCACCTAAAACTCCAGTTGACTTCAAGTTTAATCAAAGGGCGTGTTTTCAGTGCTGCAGGTATGGAGCATCAGGCTCAGAATGAGTTAATATTTGGTTTCACATATAGGGCGGCTCATAATTTCTGCCACTCAAATAGCGCAAGGAATGTTTAAATCCAAACAGGCTATTTCTCACTGGAATTAAGCTACCTGGAAGCACTTCTGTTGGGCTTAGTATTTCTGAAAACTTACACAACTCCCCCCCACAAAACAAATGAACACACGCACTGTATTTAGGCCACCATGGATTTGCCGTTATCTCTTTAAATAAAAGTCATGCATTTTTATAAAGCCAGAAGGGATCATTATAATTAGTCTACATAATCTCCTGTATAACACAGGCCATAATTTCCTGAATGAATTCTTTGGACATATGTTGAGCATATCTTTTTTAGAGCAACATGCACTCTTGACTGAAAAATTGCTGGTGATAAAGAAATATTTGCTGGTATAATAAAGACGTTTACTTGTATTAGGGGTGTAATATATTTGACAAAAAAGCCTTCAGTAGACAGTCTGCCTTTACTGCTTGTTTGGTTCGTGGGGGCTAATAGAAGCTGTTCCAGCAGCCCCCATCACTCTCACTCGAGAACAGTGACAGGAGCCACCTTTTGTACAATAACTTAGTAATGACAGAACTGAGTTGGCCCTCCTCGCCTTGAGAAGATGCTAATCCACATTGCCCACATCCCAGGAGCAACCTATACCATGTTATATAGTTTTATAGATAGTCTGAACAGAGGCATCTTTTCCCCCTGCTTTTGAAGCTGGGCAGCTAAAAATACAGGTGTCATGGGACCAGACGGACAGTAAGCAAGAGAGAGACTGACTGTAGCAGTACATAGCTGATATGGGGCAGGTGGGTGGGGAGGCAGGAGTCCTGGGTTTAGTCCCTGCCTATAACTTCCCTCACCTTAGGCGCCTTTTCTTAGGCGAGGACTAAGCACTCTGGGTGCTGACTTAATGTGCAGCCTCGAATCAAGTGCCTAAACTCCTGAGCAGGGCAGGAGCAACATGCTGACCTGTCTCTTTGGCTAGCTGTCGGCACCCCCGATCAGTGCCTAGGTGCTTTTGGGAGGTGCCTCATTCTCCCCCTCGACGCCACAGGGATCTTAGGCGCCTAACTTCATCTATTGGCATGAGCCCATTAGGGCAAGTCACCTAAAATGGTGGCATCTACAAAGCTTATCTAGGTCTGTCTCAAACTGTTTCTAGTGTCGACCAGGTCTGTTTCTGCATAAATAAACAGTAAAGGAGGCCAAACAGTGTTCAGAAACTAGACGTGACAAGCACCTTAATGATACTTGAAGGGTACGTACAGAATCAACACAGACCTACGTCCAGTTGGTTCGGTTTTTACATTAAAAGCAATGTGTAATTGACCTCAGGACAAGAGATCCAAAACGTTGTAGTTTTTAGAAAGGGATTACTTGGACAACTATATATTTACATTTCTAAATATTTGCATTAAATTTGTTAAAATACTGGCATGTGCTCTTGGCTTCATTGCTAACATTTCAGATTTCAGCCTAAATGAATTGAGGTCCCTTGCAGCCCCTAACATCTATGAATCTGTGAACCTGAGCTACATGTTAAGTCCTCTGTTGGAAGCTAGAAGTGGTTCTGTTGGACAGCCCGCGGTAACGTAGAGATGAGCTTCTTGGGACAGAATAACCGTCCACTTGGAGTTTGATCTCCGAATGCTTCCTCAGACAGAAATCCAGTCAAAGTCAATAGGTGTTAGGTCTGGGAAAGGACCAGGATCCGACTGTTCTGTTTTTGTTACCACCAACAGTGATTTATGCCTTATGTTTCAGAGGAAGAGAAACCTGCTCCATAATGCATCTGGATATGTCAGTGTAATAAATACAAAAAAGACATGTAAATAATGTTAGGGTTATGACCTATCATGTTAAAAGGAAGGAACTCCAAAGTTATAACCCTACCTGCCAGCAATAGGAAACTGAGAAGCCTGAGATTTTCCTTTTGTCTGCATGACATTCTCCCATCCACTCTCCAACCGTTTCTCTCTGCCAAAACTTAATTTTTTTAATAAGGAAATTTAAATCTCCACCTCCAAGTTGCTCTAGACCATCATGGACCTCAGCCACTCTTTTCTTTCTAAGCAGCTGGGCTTAGCTCCAGCTCTCACCCCATCCCACATCAGTTTCCTGTTTGTGGTGCCAGCAGCCATGGCACCCACAGCAGCGCTGCCATTTCAAAACCACAGATTCTGCACCTGAGAAATCCTCCTAAAGCCCAAGTCCCATGCCAAAATCCAGAGATTAGCTAGATATGGTTATGACTGAAGCACTGTACTTCTATGGTTATCACTCCACCCTTTGCCTGTCCCTTTGGGGATAGGTGTTGCAGTGTGATGCCTCACGCTGTGGGTTCTAGTTTCTAGGAGACAGCAGTCAAGCTGGATGCATATTCTGACTGTTCCTGGAGTACATTGTACCAGCCTCCACAGTACTACTAGCATAAGTTGCAAGCATAAGTATTGTAGGAATAATACGAGCAGGATGAAAGTGCATTGTGGGCCTCAGACAGGTTGGGGAGCTGTAAAAAAAACGAGGTCCCTTGGCCTCTAAGTCGGAATTCAAGACGTTTCAGGTGCCGAAAGATGGGATTCTGGGACACCATGGCATTCACCTAGGCTAGGGACAGAAGTTACATATAAACTGGTTTAAGTGATCAGAAACTGGTGTAAACCTGTAACAGGATAGAAGTTCAGTGCACATAAACCAGTTTCAAAATGACTGAAACTGGTTTAAGATAAACCTGGTTGAATGTAGTATCAGACTTAACTGATTTAGGTCAAACTTCTGTCCCAGACCCCTTCCTAGTTCAAGTTAAATCACAGTCCACCGGCATCCCAGCATTTTGCAGCCCTGGGTTGGGCTGGGCTGTCTGTTTCAGAGAGCAGGACTGGCCTTGCCCCTCTGCTCCTTAGCTGGAGCAGTGAGGGCTGGCTCACTGGCCTGCTCACTGCCCCCCCCCCCCCGGTAAACCCCAGTTGGGGTCCGGGGCAAGAGAGGAGGCATAAAATTCCCTTCCCTTGAGTACGGAGCTGCCCTGCTTACTTAGTGCTGGCTATGACTGTGGACTATAAATCTCAGAGGCACCTGAAAGCAGGAAAAAGTGATGAGCAACCTGCAGAGTTCTGTGGTTGTGATTCTGGACTGCAAATCCCAGGGACCTAAGGGGCAGCAGGAAGAGGAAGTGAACACAGCCTATGCTGGCTCATACCACAGAGCCATGCTGTAGCGCCCCTCAGCTTCTGGCTTGAGCCACTGCAGGCATGTGGCTGCATTGCCTGAATCAAAAGTAAATGTCTGTTCATTTGCTTATTGGTTCAATCTTTGCAGCTTAGACTAACCTGCAAAGACTGAATCAATTCAATCTGGGTCTTTTTGACCATCTGTACTTAGCTCTAGTGGTCAGGAATTTTTTAGCTATGCACTGAGGCCAAAGTCTGGATCTGGCTCTAAGTACTGCAAAATACTATAACTTGTTTGAAAGCACGATGGACGAAGCCCTTGGCAAGTGTAATCATTTAAAGATGGTTCTCATTTGCACAGCAGAAAAATACATTCTGAAAATGTGTTCTGTTTTTCATACATAGCTTTAAAAGACCTAACAAAATTTCTTTGCTTTCTGTTTACATAAAGAGAATTCGCTCATGTTGAGAGCTTGTACACTAATAACATCCTGAACACACATGTTCTTGGGACAACTAAGATGTTTGAAAGATGGAAAATGTTTGTAGCTGTAGCAATCCTCAACAGTGTTTTATAGCACGCCACCTGTACTGCATCGAGAAGCCAGAGTAATACACAAGCTTTTACATGAAGAGAAAACCTTTTACACTTGTTATCTTCCATACTAGCAGATCCCAAAGAGCTTTACAAACTAGAGAAATGCACATCTGGAAATGCACCCACCTTTGGGCTAGATCACCCAGCTTTTGTCAGTTACAGTACATTTATTGGACCAGCACACATGATCACACTAATTTTCTTTTACTTTTTCATAGATTTCATAGACATAAGGGCTGGAAGGGACCTCGGAAGATCATCAAGTCCAGCCCCCTGTCCCAAGGACAGGAAGTCAGCTAGGGTCAAAGGTTCCCAGCAAGATGAATTTGAAAAAAATTGCATAAACTTATGGATTTCAGAAAAGTTGATGTTTAAACAGAAAGGGGTTCCTAATGTCATTATTCTAAAATAATTTGTGTGTCAGTAACAGGGGTGTAGATTGTTTTGAATCAGACTTCCCATTTGCCTCCAACTTCTGCCCCCCTCCTGGTCCATTACCTTGAATACTCCTTCTTCCTTATCTCCTGCATTGCTTGATCTGCCTAACTCTACCTCCTGTGACACTGTTTGAACCACTCTTTAATTCCACTTCTGCTGAAGCCCTTATCTACCCTGTGTCACCTCTTCTCATCCTACCTTAAATCCCTTTTCTCTGAGCACTCCAAACAAACTCTGTAGACCAAATTCAATGGAAGATGAGTTAGCTCTTCCGAAGCAAAATATGGCTTCATATGCTGCACAACCCACCCATGGTACTGCAGGCAGCTAAGTGACACAAGTGAGAGGAAGGCTTTCTGGGGCCACAGATGCAGAGGTTCCTGTGATAACAGAAACAGCACGCCCTCTCTGTGTTCATTCTTGCCACTCAAGATGCAAAAGGCTTCAGTTTTGTCACCTAAAACCATTCCTCCGTGTATCTCTGCATCACTGACTACCTGTCTGGAAGCAAATTTTCCTCTAAAGCTTCATTCCAGCCAACCTCAAGGAAGGGAGAGCTTCCACGACTGATCTCTGTCCATCCATTTATCTGTCCTTACTGCGATATCACCACACCTGCTCCCCCGTTCCTTACAAGTGGTGAGATCTGTCTCCCCCATTGTTTCCGCTTTAATGTTACAGCACACTTTGGAATACCCTTGTCTTCATGAAAGGCTCTACAGCAAAGTTGTACTGGACATGGTAAGCAGGGATACAGTCAGGAATAAAAGAGTGTGGTGGAAATCGATCCAGCCACATTCACCAGGCTCTCCTGTTCCACCATCACGGCTGCAGCCCCACCTTGGCCTCCTCTTCCTCCCCCTTGGAGCAGTGTCTCCCTGGTGACTCACTAAGGGCTGGTCTAGGCATAGTTTTCACGTCATAGCCTATTAATACCTGGTTATACCACTACAAAGGTATAAGATGAGACAGCCAGTCCCTATAAGTTTAAGACAGAAATTAATGGAAATAAACTATACTGGTATAAAGCCTTTCTAGTCGTATGACTTGGTTCACAGCAGGAGACTGCAATGCTTTAAATCTGTATCTAAACCAATAGAGTTAAGGAAGTGCAAGACTGTGCACAGAGAACCTCTGAGGTCCCTGTACAGCAAAGGACATGCTTAAAATATTTGCTTAAGTGCTTTGTTGGTTCAGGGCAGGAGAGCCCTAGGGTAGAATGACAAGCAGTAATGTGAAATTAAGGAAAGGAAAATTTAGCCTGGAAACATATCAGGAAACACTTTTCCAGTGGTGTATTAGGCTGTGGAAAAGTCTCAGAAGAGAAGTGCTGTCAGCTAGGGTAATAGTAACTAGGCCAGATAAAATACTAGTGTGCGCTGCATGATCTTGTGTGAAGCTATAGCTACTCTAGGCCTGGACAACTTCCTGGGTGGTTATCCCCATCCTGCACTCTTCCACTGTTTTGTTCTCTGCAGAATGATTTTTTACTCCATCCATTCTGGGCTGTGTTCATCGATTCCAAGGACCTCTATAGACCTGGCTTCACAGATAAAGTGACCTAATAAGCCATCCTTTTTGTGATGCTCCATGACCCTGGGCAAGTATATTCCCTGGGTCTGTGTGCTCAGATGATGAAGTCTTGCATCAACATCCAAGTTGTCATATTTAGCCTCCGTATTTAATGTACATGGAGGATGAATGAGGGCAGAATCACATTCCTCTCTTACCTATTGTTTGCCTGTCTCTTGAAGACTCAGCCAGACCTCTTGGTCACATCCTGTCACAGTCAGCAGGTTTTCTTTGCAGCCATACGGGCTTAAAAGGGGAGCTGCAGAAACTGGGGGGGTAAGCAGAGATGTGCCAAGATGGCCATCTAGCCCATCCGTGCTCACTCTGAACCCTGCTTGCAAGCTCTGAAAATCAAAAGCAAGGACACAGGCCGGAGGGGGATTAATCCAGGAGTTTGGACTGCATGATTCTTGACATCTCTTCCAACCCTGTGGTTTTAACCTTAATTGTTACTAATCTGCAGGAGTGGTAGTAAATGAGATTTCCATCATTTTTCCTTCCTTCCTTCCACTAATGATTTTTAACTGTTATCATAAAAATATTCCAGAAAAAACAGTTCCCCAATCAGAATGTATGTTTTCGACCCTAGCACAGAAGTGAAAGGGCTCATTTTTCTTGGTAATAATGCCAGGAAAAAGGTTTTTTTCCAAGCTTCATTTTATCTTTTGTGTATGTGCCTTTACTGTGTCTCACACCCTGGTGCTGTTAGTAAAACAATTAAGTTAACAGTGTCCTGGCTCCAACTGTCTGTCAAATGCTGAATTGCAATGCAAATTAACTTCACTTTATTGCTCACCTTTAACTCTTCAAAGACAACTAGGTTACAGAAGGGCCTCCAGAACTCCCCCATATGAATGGCGTCTGAAAAAGATGGCATACCATTTAGATTGGATTGATATTACTTACATATGATAATGTATATATGTACATATTTGTGTTAATACATTTAGTACATGTGCACATACAGGGTTTTTTCCCTTTCTAAAAAATAGAGGTGGGGAAGCAGACAAAAAGTCACCTCCAATTTACACTGTTGAGGAAGGTCTTTTTCAAAGGCCAAACCCTTCAGCCGCACAAAAAAGACCCATTTAAAGTCCACAGGACACATTTCCTGGAGTTCCACCACAAACTAACAGCACCTGATAGAACCACCCCCATCCTGAGCAGGATCTAATTTCTGTCTTTAAAAATAAAATACTATGCTCCCATGATTTGAATGTTAATCTCCCCAGATTTCGGTATCAGTGTTCCTGTTTCTAGACTGACCCCAGCAGCTGTAAGAACGTCTGGCTTGCACCTACCTACACCCCTGACAGGGACACTGTCAACATTAACATCTACCTTGGCTTTCATTAGCTTTTTTTTAGTAAATGTTCCAGAAAAAGATAACATAGATTTTTGCCCCTTTCATTTCTTACGAGTACCTATTGCTATAGGCACATACCTAGGTTTCAAAATCAGTAGAGTGCAATTCGTCAGGAAGGGCCCAACTTTTGAGAAAAGCCTGGTTTTCAGATAGTAAATACAAATGCAGTATGTATGTTTCCAACGTTTAACATTGCTCATCGAATTAAATTTCTTCCCTAGACATTTAATTAAACTTCACAGGGTGAATCAGATGTTTTCCCTGGGACTACATACCTGGAGAGTATCACATTTGCGTCTGCAGAACTCAAAGTACTTTATAGAGGACAAAGTATTACATATTATCCCCATTTTACAGATGGGAGGGGAGGAATTTAAGTGCAAAAGAGCTGAAGCCACTGACAAAGTGATTTGCCATAACAGATAGTGTTAACTGCAAAGATTTTTTTTAATTTCATGTCCACAACAAACAGCACAACTCACAATATTTAAATGAATCTCATGTATAACAATATAGAAACCTGTTTGGGTTTTTTTATTTAAATAATATGCTGCACGTGGTAATAGGTGTGTCCTGGTCTAATCTGTTTCTTTGTGCCAGATGAAGCAAGGGAAAGGAGCTCTTTCATGATCTTAGTTATCGTGTGCATCAGAATGAAAAAAGTCTTGGAGATTCTGTACATTCCTAAGAAAAAATGAGGAAACAGATGGAAAAAATAAGGACCCATCCAAGGTTTGTGAAATCAATGTTGAGAAGAAGAAATATAAATAGTTGTCCATTTTATAAGCCTCCAAAGCATTTAAACAGAAACACAAACCTAATTGTGGCGACACCCTGCTTGTTCTGTATAGACACCTAAACCTTTGTTACGTCAAGGGTAGATTGCTACGATGCATTCTACTCAGGGCTGCAGCTTTTCAGGAAGTGAAAATTATGATGGACTAAATATAATACAGTTTACCTTTATACCTGCATTTTGATTTACCACCTAATTTGGGGAGTCAGATTTCAGATGTGTGCTCCTTTATTCAGACCTGCCCCCCCCCCCCCCCCCCATAATTTGCCTGGCAAAATTCTTCACGCACATCCCCTGAGAAAATAGATTTTTTTTAAAAATGAGCAAGTAAAATATATGGCTTTTCATTGTTGGTGATCATGAAGGCAAAGATTTTGTGCCTTGGCTGGCATATTTTAATGGTAATTGAACTGGGCTGCCCAGAAGGCCAGGCTTATCAAGTTTAGGCCTTGATCTTGCATTAATACAGGGCACGCCTACACATGGATTGATGCGCCTTTTCTAATGCGCAGCAAATTTAATACCTCCAGTGTGAGGTACTAAATTAATGAGCATTAGGCTGTGCTAGTGCACAGTAGCGCATTTGCATTTTTAAAATTTTAAATGATTATTAAAAAAGACTTTTACTACTAGTAGACTTTTACTGCGCATTAGTGTAATGTCATTTTTTTCATGTGATGCTTTAATACACAGTAAAATAGTCTACTGCGCATTAAAGTGCACGTGTAGCTGCGCCAACAGAGGACTAGATGCTTGTGAGTAGTCTCTTTGCACCTGTGTGTCTTTACAGGATTGGGGGTCCACATTTGAACCTATAGTCCTTTCTGCATGCAAAGCATCTGGGGAAGTCAATCCCAGAAGCATAAAGCATTTCCAGTATACACGGTCTGGAACTTTATAGAAAAATAACTTTTGTGCTGTCTGTGTTTGCTGGGTGTTGTCCTGTTTATTTCATAGCAATTATTTTGGAATTAGATTTGTTTATTGCAGCCAGATTTTAGAACGTATGATTTAGGAGTCTCGGGTTCTATTTCCAACTCTGCCGCTGACCTACTGTGTGACCTTAGGCAATTTAATAGTTGCTCTTGGCTCTGACCCTCACAATACTTATTTATAGGACTAGCCCATTCATTCTAGGAGACTAGTCACCTGTGTTAATGTCAGCAAGACGGGGACCCTTGGGCTTAAAACACAGCGCTAGGAGCTCAGCACTGGCTTCCCAGCTCTTTTACACATCGAGACACCACTATATACAATTTCCCTGACCTGACTTGATTTACCTTTCTTCAAAATGGGCACAAGAGGACCTGACAGGAGTGGTGACAGGCTTAAATAATTAACACCCGAGACGCTTTGACGCTGAGTGCTACAGAGTGCCAATAAAAGGATTACAGTGCTCTATTAATATCGGTGCATCACCTTCCTTATCTGTTAAAAAAAAAGGGGGGGGATAATATCCATGATTGCAAAATACTTTACAATGCAGGATGAGCGTAAGGTATGATTATTATTTCTTGCATTCCATAATCTCTTTGAATGCACAAAACAGCCTGTCCTGAGAGAAATGCGTACATCATACATGCATATGTAGACACACACACATATACATATATGCACACACATATGTATATATACACGCATACATGCACGTCTATAGCTAGACATGTATATACATATATACACACATCCATGCATATTTTTTTGTATATGCATATATACACACAGATATACATGCACATGCCTATATATCCCCACACATGTACATACATATATACACACATACACATGTATGCATATTTTGTATATGTATGTGCATGTGCGTGTGCATGCACATGTCTATATTTGCAATCCACTATGGCAAATCGTATTTCTTAACACTCCCAGGCCTGGCTGCTCCTCCAGGCACGGAGGACCCAGGCGAGCCACGAGCCTGCAAGCTCTGGGGCTCCCACGTCAGGGCGTTTCCTGGCCCCCACCTGCCCTGGCTCCGGCACCCGCCTGCAGCCGAGCTCGCCCTTGGGCTCCGCCAAGCCCGGCTGCGGAGCTCTCGTGCCGCCCCCCGGGGCTCAGCCTTGCCTCGGGGCGCCCCGGCTGCACCATGTCGCCTCCCTTTCTTCTGCGGGGCTGGGGGAAGAGCCTGCGGGCTCGGATCCCTGCCCTGCTCCGCTCTCTGTCTCGACTTCAGGAATAAAAAAAAATAGATTTTAGCAACCCGATCTCTTGTTTGCGCAACACAATCACTTTTTTTTTTTTTTTTTTTTAAAGCGACAGGGTGTCTAGACGCCCACGTGATTGGGGCCGGGGCTGGGCAGCGCCACTGCGCACTGCGAGCGCCGAGGCGAAGCCGGGGGAGGCGGCGGCGGCGGCGGCGGCACGGAGGAGCGGCGGGGCGGCCGCCGGGCACCGGGGCATGGGCACGGGGAGCTGAGCCGAGCCGAGCCGTTGCTGGCGGGGGACAGGCTCTGCTCCCCGGGAAGGAAGGAGGCAGCGGCGGGGAGAGAGGGAGAAGCCAGGAAGAAGAGCCGAGCCGAGCCGAGCCGGAGGAGCTGCTTCTTCCCCCCGCCTCTTCGCTGCGTGTCGGGAGCCGATGCGGGGAGGAGGCAGCCGCAGGCAGCGCGCAGGGCTGAGCCGGAGCCGAGCCCTCGGGGCTGGGGACCGTCGGTAGCGAGAGGATCCTCCGGGCACCTCGCACCGGCCGCCGCCTGCTCCGCGCCCCCTTCCCGTCTCCGCCCGGGCGCGGTGGGAGGAGAGTTTGGGGACAAATCCGCCCGCCCGGACCCCGCACGGCTCCGGCGAGGGGAGCGGACACGAGACGGGGGGCGCTCCCACCCTCGGATGTGATTTGTTGCTTCTGGAGGCGAGGGGGTGATTCTTTTGTACCTTTTTGACACATTTCAGTTTTTTTACGATGACTTGAACTGAGCTTGAAACCGCCAACCCCCTCCCCCCTCCCCACGTCGTGCAGATTTAATTTCTCCTTCCCCCCCAAACTTCCCCTGGGCTGGAATCGGTGGATGTTTTAATCCGGAGGATACCGCGACTTTTCTGTTTTTTTGGTCCTCTTCTTTTTCCCGCGAGGAAGGTCTGTGCGGGGGGCGGGGGGCCCTTGTTTGGGGGTCGGTGCTGATCTGATCCGGGCGCGGCTCGATGCCGGGCGCGGAGCCCCGCGGGAGCCCCGCGCCGCGTCCCGCCGGCTAGCGGGGGCCCCGCGGAGCGAGCCTGGCGCATGTGGCACCGCGCTGGGGCTCGCGGGCTGCCGGCGCTCGCTGCCTGGACGCGGAGCCCGGATCCTTCATGACTTGCGGACGACATGCTCGTTTTGTAGCCGGGCACCCCGCTCCTCGTCCCGCATGTTCAGGACCAAACGCTCGGTGCTCGTCCGGCGACTCTGGAGGAGCCGCGCTCCCGGCGGGGAGGACGAGGCGGGCGACGCCGCCGCGGACAGCCGGGCGCATGGGGCCGGCGGCGGCCGGGGCTGCTGCATGGCCAAGGCGGGCAAGCTCGGCAAGGCGGCGCTGGGCTCCGAGGCGGAGCTGAAGGCGCTGACCCACGCCGTGCTCAAGAGGCTGAAGGAGAAACAGCTGGAGGGGCTTTTGCAAGCCGTGGAGTCCCGAGGGGGCACCCGGACCTCCTGCCTCCTGCTGCCCGGCAAGGTGGACTCCAGACTGGGTCAGCATTGGTACTCCCTCCCTTTGCTGCTATGTAAAATATTCAGGTGGCCCGATCTCAGGCATTGCTCGGAAGTCAAGAGGTTATGTTGCTGTGAATCTTATGGAAAAACTCATCCAGAGCTGGTCTGCTGCAATCCCCATCACCTTAGCAGGCTCTGCGAACTAGGTACGGAAAACGGGGGTGGGGGGGGAGGGGGGCACACGCGTGTGCGCGCACGCGAGACGCGTGTGTGGTCTATGGGCTGCACACACCGCTGTGTATATGGACTACACGTGTGGGCTGTATGGACTGCACACATGTCTGTCCGGACTGCACACACACAGGCTGCACACGCATGGGGTCTGTATGGACTGCACAAAGGCATATCTAGTCCATGGACTACACACAGACATATGGTCCGTATGGACTGAGCGCGCGTGCACACACACACACACACACACGTGTCCATATGGACTGGCTGGACACTTGTGAGTGTGCATGGGGGTGGGTGCATGGCTGCACGAGCAGAACATTTCGGGAAGGAAAGAGGAGCTGAGCCGCGGGGGGGGGGGGGCGGCTGGGAGAAGTATTCAGGGGACTTGAACTTGGGGGCTTGGCGGAAGGACCCGGGACAGGCCCCCCTGCTCCTCCGTCCATACAGGAGTGCCCGGCCGGGGATGTGCAGGCGCCGGGGGCCCGTGGGTCCCCGCCCCCCAACAAGAAAACATTTGAGAGCCGCAGCCATGCTGCCGCCTCCTCCAGGCTCAGCTTTGTCTCTCCAATAAGCCCCAGCAAGCAAAGTTGCGGTGCCTTTGCCCGGCCAGTGGCATAAGAGCGAGGCCCCCCCGGCAGTAGTTTTGGTGCCGCTGTTCAGGGCAGCGTGGAGCCCCCGGCCCGGCCCGGCTCCCTCCTCCTTCGGAAAACATGGCAATTACTTGCAAACTTTGCTTAGCTGCTGTAGCAGAAATCGGCCCCTTCTGACTAGTGGGGAATTGCTGAAGGGCAGCCCTTGATTATTATTTTCCTCCTTCCACTTCCCCCCCCCTTCCCCCCAGCCTTTCCTTTTTTTTTTTTTTTCCCTTTTCTGTGAAATGTTAAATGTGTATGCAGCTAGGAAGGATTATCTGGCAGTCGGGATCAGTTGGTGATTTCCAGAGCTGGAGTGTTTTAGCTGAGCCAAGGAGGCCCTGATCAGACAGCCAGAGTAGCAGATAGCAGGGAGACTGGCGCCAGGCGGCCCCTTTTGTTTATCTGACAGCTAAATATCAAGGCAATCGCCGCTTAGCTGCCCTGCCTCCAACCCCCAGAGCTAAGACAAACAGTTTTGCTAAAAGAATGCCACTGTTATCATAAGTTCCTATCTTTTTTTTCTCATGGCTCTGCCTTTATTTTCTCTGTCCTTTTCTAATTCCAGAGTCTCCCCCTCCGCCCTACTCCAGATATCCAATGGATTTTCTCAAACCAACTGGTAAGTAGACCTTTAAACAGAGGCTACTGTCTTCAGATAAAAAGGGAAAACAACTCTTTCTCGGGGGAAATGTTTCTTGCCTTTGTTACACTGCTGATGCATTGTAGGGACGGTGATTGCAACTGCTGGCTTTTCCCAACACGGGACCTGAACATTTTGGGATGGATCTGAACAGAAAGTGATGTCAATGTGGAGGTCTTGCCCACTTTGCCTAGCGAACACCTCAGGCAGTCTTCCCAGTGTCGCTGGTAACGTTATGTGGCACAGGGAAAAAAGTGTTAGGCTCGTTCTCAACCCTATTCCGAGTGATGATGAATTTAAGATTAGCAGAGGAGCGTAGGAAATTTTAAATTTTTGATGAAAAAGGGCACAGAGCAGTTTTGACACGTGTGGTTTGTGCAGATCTTCTCGATGTTTGAAATCCTTCAGCATTCAGCATTATGAGATTTTTTTTTTTTTTTTTATAAATGGAAGGGAATATCAAAAGTTTTTTAACACAGCTCTGCATGCCTGTTGCTTGTAATTGAATGGCAGACTGCCAGGGCAGAAGCCCATTTGAGGCTGGCACCAAGCTCTGTTGCGGTTGTCTGCATAAACTTCTGGTTGGCAGGCAAGCTCACCCTGTGTTAGATAAATAGGACTGGCATTGTGGAAGGAGAGAGAGGTTTAGTGGAAATCGGAAATGTGGATGAAGTCAGGGAAGGGCAGGACTCCACCGAGACGCTTCATATCTCTCTGAAGATTAATGGACCTAAAGTATTGATTGCAGCACGATTGTCTTTGCGATTGAGTCTTAAAGTCACGCAAGGCAGCCTGCTATAAAGGAGAGTCAAAACCAGGTCTCTTTCTAAAGACCCAGTTCAGGCAGGTCTGTTTTTCTAAAATTGTTGCTGTTTGGTTTCTTGGGATTGGCTGCCTGCTGGAGTCCAAGCAGTTCTCAGCCCCCAGGGGATGAAGTTTGTCTTTTCACATCACCGTTTCCCTCGGTCAGTTCTTAAAAAACAAAAAAAGTTTGCTCTAGAAAACTAACTCCGATTAAATTAAGTTCGTAGGAACTTCCAGGCCTGGATCTTATAACAAGGTCCATTTCTTTCCCCATTGTAAGCTCTTCTCATAACACACAGGTTTCCCTGTGCCATGTGGAAACAGGCACAGCTGTTGAACTAATGAATGGGTTGCATGTAATATTTTGCCGTAGTATTTAAAAAAAAAACACTAGATAAACGTTCATTATTTAATGAGGAGATATCAGTGTTGTGCTTTACATCCCTAACAAGTGTTACTTGCATTCACTAGCTGTTCTGATTAAGGAACTGTTTCTTAATATAGTCAAAGGTCCATTGAGTAGGACAGGATTTTATTGTTAGAGGAAGAACATTATCACTGAGACAGAGCCTGTAACAATCAAGAGAGCGATGCTTCCTTAGGACGTTCAAACGCTTAGGGCTTTTTTTTAACCAAATGATGACCCTGGGGGAAGACACAAACTGATCCGTGGACAGTTGAGGAGGAGAGCTGCTAACATAAAGCTGTAGGAGAGAAGAGTTAATGATTGCCTTGAGCTTCCTGTAAAGATGTTAGGATAAATCTATTAGGGTTTAAACATCCAATCTGCCTTTGCCAGGACCTCATTTTCAGTTAGTGGAGTGATATATTTATTCATTAGCAAGTGTTGACATAAGGTAGCAAAATGTGTGTAAACAGAAAAGCCGCAGAAATGAATGTGCTGTTTCGAAAGGAAAAGTTCTTCATATCGGCCAATAGGAAGTGATTAATGCTGCCAATCGGAAACACAAAAACAACTGGTTACTCACCAAAAAAGTTTTTTTTGTGCTTTTTTTAAAATCCATTTGGCAGTTGGATTCAGAATAGAGAAGTGCATGGGGCAGTGACAGGGACAAAAGACATCTATAAGTTTGCCATTGCAGGTGGTTTCACAACCTCTGGCAGGTTTTATTTTTGGTCTCCTTAATCAAGGCTGTTGTGGAGAGCAAGAGCACATGCACACGAAGCACTGTGCGTCGGGAGCGTTGCTATCTCTTGCTGCAGACAGAACCAGGCTGGGAGCGTGCTTTCTCGCGTTTTTCTAGGTTTCAAAGCATTATGCCAACCATTATTTGGTTAGAGGCTACTTGGGTGAAAAAAATATTAGCTTTCAGTGGAATGGGGTTCAAATTGGGCAGATTTTAAACACAGTCCTGCCCTTCCTGTTCTTCCACTTGCTTTTTTGTTGCACATCTTTGGGAAGAGATTGTGGCAGATGATCCAGCAGGCTGAGTGAGTGGAGGAGCCTTTCTACCATGATGATGAAAACCGCTTGGTCAGTTCAGCAATATTATCTACAGAGGCTGGTGTCTCTACTAGGAACCTCACACAGGATGTTGACATGAAATGCAGTGGTATTATTAACAGGAACATATCAGCCTTTATGGTTAAGTCATGCAAGAGCTGATGAAGAACTCGAGTTGGAGTAAGTGGCGTTGGTGCGTGAGCAAGGCTTGAAGGATGAAGCCCACAGCCTTTATAAATGGGAATGAAAGCCAATAAATAACTGTAGTTACAACAGCTTTCAGGATGGGTGAAGTGAGATTTAGCAGCGTTTCCTTGGACAGGGACACGCAACAAATCATTGGCAAAGCTGAGAGTAGACTCCCCAAAATTCGGACGTAACTGAAGTATATTTTGTGGTGACTTTACAGCTTTGGTAAAAGCAAAGGGCTGTTCCATCCTTATTCAAGAGCTTGAACCTGCTGCTCTTATTGTTCTCATTAATGTCAGTGATAGTCATCACCTCTGGAAGGACTGCGGATGTGGGCTCCAAGGGAATTGTGCTCTTGATATAATATGACCCCAACTCCTTGTGGATATGAACCTTCACAGAGTCTGGGGTGGGTGGGGGTCAGTACAATGAAGTCAGAAGTAGAGGGGCCGTTTAACTAGTAAGTCCATCGTTCTGTCCTGGGTATGACCATAAATTGCATCCAACTGGAGGGTCTGGTGGCAATGTGGTGGGGCTCCTATAAAATACCACAGTGTTGCATCCTCCAGAGTAAGGCAAGTATAGGGCTCCTCAAAACCCTAACCCCGCTGCCTTGAGGGTACTCCTTGGCTGGAGAAAGGTTGAGGGACATCACCCTGGCAGAAATGTGCCCACACTGAAGCGCTAGGCAGTCAGCAGCAGCTCTAATCTGTTGGTCTCTGGCAGCAGCAACAGCCATCCAGGCACTGAGTGTCTGGACTTGGTCTGACCTTTTGGGACTCTGTGGCCCAAGGAGGGGATGGTAGGTCTAGGGCAGACTCCACTTCGCCATACTCTTGCCTAGATGAAGGCCTTGGTGTGATGGTCGCATAGATCTCCTGCGCGTACACCATGATCCAGAGGATTGATGTTTGCCACGTGTGTCTTGCTGTTCCATATCGACGAGCTCTTTCTGTGTGATGGTGTAAATGGCCTGGGCAATCCTGCCTCCTTTTCAGTGGCTCCCGTTTCTGACTGTGCAGGGCCAGAAGGATGCTTGTGTTCCCGTGTAGGTCTCTGACTTCTTGAACGTGGCTGAGCCTGTGGTTTAGCTTCCAAGGGGTTCTGCTGGACTTCTGGTTTCCTTATTTCCAGGTGGCTGCACACTGGTTTTGCATCAGCCTGGTTAGCATCAGTCTGTACTGGCTGGGTCCGGCTGGACTTGTCTCCTCTGGAGGCAGTCACTGCCACCCATGGCCAGAGGAGGTGGAGGTCTAACAAGAGCAAGTGGAGGTGCTTTGACCCCAGTTCCTTCCAGGGATAAGTAGAAAGTAACCCTAGGAGCAGCTGGCCTCTGGGTTCAAACTCCAAGCCCTGAGTGACTGAGGATGTGGCGGAGGAGCTAGCCTGGGCGGGTGGCTAGTCCGCTGGGTTCTGTTTCCCAGGTAGATTTAAATATCCCCTGTTTGTCATCAGGATGCAGAAAACCTAACTCAGTGTAGCAGCATGCTGCGTGTCCTCAAGGGTTGCACATTTGAACGGGGGTTGAAAGTTTAGCAACTTGCAGAAAACATTCAGCACCTCACTGGGCTGGGCTCCTTATCTTTGCAGTTTCACTTTGCCTTGAAATGGCTCCTTTTGGGTGATAACTGACTTGAGGCATGAAGGGATACACATCTAGTCACTCTGGATGAACCTCTCAAGTCTTAGAGGGATCCAGTCTTAGGAAAAGATGCCAAAATACTCCATACCAGCCAGAGGGCAGGGATAAAGGGAAATGCATGGCTAAATTAGCCAAGTTTAACGTAAAGAACGTAGGTGGATCACACCAGTTACATAGGCTGTACCTGGGCATTGCACTTCTCCCAGTTCTGAAATGTGCTGTTCTTGGTCAGGTTTCTTTTTGTGTGTGTAATGAAACAGTAAAGGAAACTTAATGTTGGATATTGGGAAGGAATTGAAGTCCAGAGAGCGACCAAATGAAAGTATACTGGGTTGCACCATGATATCCTGATGCAGAGCCACAGTCAGGAAGGTCCAGGCTTTTGGGGCGGGGGTCTGGAGAAACACAGAGATGGTATTTGTATTTGAGTTTGCCTTGTAATAAGATTACTCTAACTCCAGAGTGGTCTTATGGTTAAGGGTATGTCTTTTTAAGTCACAAGAAGTTGACATATTGCTATAACTGTTTCTGGCTGTCTTGAGAGAGAGAACCTAAGTTACTTAAAAATGTCTGGTGTACTAACAGAGGACCTGGTTATATTTGACCCTAGAGCAAGATGACATGCAAGGGGCAAATTATGTCCTTTGATGTATGGCACAAGGCTTACGCTGACTTCCATGCAGGAGCATGATATGCAAGTAGGGGCAGATCAGAGCTCAACAGGGGGCATTGCTCTGTAGCACAATCCAACCTGCAGTTCAGGAAAGCACGGGCAGAGGGAAAGCAGTTAGCAAATTCATTTGAAGCAATCTTAAGGGAAAGGGACAAGATAATCTTCTATTTTAGATTGGAAAGTAGAAAGGGGTTAAAAAAAAAGAAGCAACTTTTCCTGGAACGTAGAAAACCCTACAGGGCATTTAGAAAGTGTATAGTATACAGTATTTCACAAGTAAGTCTATTTCCTGTCGCCCCTATTGTTTTCAGTTTGATTAAGTGTATCCTGTTAAACTGTATATTCCTGTTATGGGTTATACTTGACTCTGATAAAATGAGATTACACATACACATGTTTTTTCACTAGTTTTCAGAAGCGAGCGCTTGGCTGAGGGGGGGAAACATCTTGTAACAGAAAACTCAACCCTAGTAGCGGTGGCCCTGGCTGGCTCTGAGAGAAAACCATAGCTGAAAAGATACAATTTGGAATGTCCAAATTCGGTGACAAGAAGGGTCGTCTTGTCAGCATGCCAGGAACCTGTGCGTTGGGTGTACGCGGAGAGTGCTCGCCTGACTTTTTAAATGCACCGAGACCCCGATGTTTCTATGTTTACATTTCCCTTGACAGAAGATTAACAAAAGTGCAAGTTTACAAGCAATACTAGGTTGATCAGCGTGGAACTCATGCTACAGTTATGTAGAGGGGGAAGATAGTTTCAGTGTTTCAGACTTTGTCCCTCTCTGAACCAAAAAGTTGTGATCTGGTCAGAGGAATGGTTAATGAGACACTTTATTTTTTTCTTATTTTTCCTTGTAAAAATTCCCTGCAGTGGTGGATGGAGGGAATTCAGTCCAGTCAGCCAGTTAGAGTCCACTGATGTACACGTAAGACAATGGAAAGCAAAGTAAATTCCCATGAATGGCAGGCTCAGTGTTTGAGTAATTGAAATTGGCCAAAAAAAAAAAATGGGCCTCCAAAAATGTAAGCAAGAGAGCAAAGCCCTCATTAGCCCGTCGGTGACAGAAAGTGTTTTTATATTTTCCGGTTTAGTACTTCTACTTTGCTAATATAGTTCTGTGCTATGGTCAAGGTGTAAGACGGTGTTTCAGCTTTCTGGAGTTCAATCAGTTGCACAAGAATGGCAGACTTCAGCTAATTACCCAGTGACTGGGACAAAAAGATTCCAGCCAGTATATAATTTTTGCATGCCCTGACTGATGATTAAGTGGTAGTGTGGAGCCTACACAAGGGTGATGAGTTAGGGTGGAAGTATCACCATGAACTGGGCAGACAATTAGTAATAGTTTCCTGTTAAACCCTGTGGAATGTGTCTTCTGCTCTTGACCTTGTTTACAGCGTGTTAAGGAACTAATATCTCTCTATTTCTCACTCTTTCCCCCTGCTGCAGCAGATTGTCCAGACTCTGTGCCTTCCTCCACTGAAACAGGGGGAACTAATTGTCTAGCCCCTGGGGGGCTTTCAGGTAAGACGCATTTCATTACATTTGCTCTTGTATAATCAACTCATTCGGGTCCCTTTCCTCCTTGTTACACCTGAAGTGCCTTTTATTTCCCGACTCTGGGTGAAGTAAGAATGATGCTGAGGCTTTGTAAGATTTCCTGTCAATTAGGCTGGGATGTCAAAAGGAGAATTGCTGTCCCTGACGGTGAGAGTGGAGCACCTGATTCTCTTCAGTGTGGTTGGAGGCCCAAGTCTAAGTAATCCATCCACTGAAAGTCAGTGAGACAGACCTATCTTCCCGTGGAGTAGGTTTGGTGCCTGGGGATGGCTACATCAGTGGGGAGAAAGTTGAATGTTGTTGCTAATTCACTACAAGTAGATTAATTAAGCAGGCGAATTGCAACTGCACCCTCGGAGACAGGTGCATGTCAAACGCTCCTTGCCTTGATTCGGGTAGTAAGTACCCTTAAGCGCAGCTGATTCTGTCGGTAAGGCGAGCCGTGTCTGACCATGGGTCTCGAGTCCTTGTGGGTTTTTGTTATTTAATGCAGCTAGTGTCTGTTCACCTTTCTGGCTACAGTACAGTCAATAAGTAATAGCATTAGTAGACATAATGGCCTTGCTCAGGGACATCTTGGCTACTAAGTGTTCTCCATTCCCAACTCTTGGGGTCTTGTCTGAGAGAGGCAAACTAGCTATAGCAGGTGAGCAGTTAGGTGAGAACCGTTTAAGTGCACGTGCATTTTACATACTTGAGGTCTAAATTACATCTCCAGCTATATGGGACTGGTACAGAGAGATGTACTTGGGGGCCAGGAACTGTTTGGTGTGGACTTGGACCAGGAAAGAGCTGGGCATGATGGTGTGAAAGGTCCAGCTGGCAGGCGTGCGGGGTGTGCGGAGAGCAGCTGACTGCATCTGGTGTGCAGGTGCCTGAAAGGGAACTTACCTATCTGCTGTATGCCGCGTATAGGAGACATTATTGGCTTTATCTTTTTCTGGAGGGGCTGCGTCCTCACGGCTCTTCTCAGCTCCAGTGAGAGTGGGCGTTTCAGGGGGTGCAGTGCTTCCAGTCCCCTTTCCATTTCCCTGGTCCATCATGCTTTCAGGAGGCGTAGCTGGGCCCTGCCTACTAGTCTGTGTTGGGAGATGCTGCCCCTTGTCAGAGCGTCTCGCTGATTTACGATTTGTGGAACATTTTCTCCGTTTGCTGCCCTGTGACTGGCATTTTAGAAATCTGGAGGCTGCTGCTTTGCATGCGTCTTCCCCCTCCGCCCTCCTCCCCCCTTTCTCTCCAGGAATTGCATTTGGTGTGGATGTCTTTAAGTGAGCCTTGTTTGTTTTTCTTGCAGTGTAATATATACCCTGCCTGTTATTCGAGAGGGGAGCATATTGTTTGTTCAAAGGCCCTAATGAGAATTAATCAAATGAAGGAAGAGGGGGAGCTTGTGGTTGGTCCCCCCCCCCCCCCCCCCCCCCAATCTGGGGCTGTAAGTTTGGGGGCAGAAAGGGGGTGGCAGAGGGAGGCTGCAAAGGAGCACGAGGTAAAACAACACAATAAGGATGTTGTTAGATCGTGGTTTTTTTTGCCGTGAAATATGTGGGGTGGAGCAGGGGGGAGAGCCGAGTTCCCCAGGATACCACATGAAATAAGCAGAGGAAGTACTCGCTTTTAAAAGGGGGCTTTTTGAAAGGTTTGTGTTATTGATAACATCTCGTCTGTCTGGTCTGGTCCTGGGGGGAGGGAGGTGGGGGTTTGGGCTGCAGGAAATAACATGGCTTGCCTATGAATGCTTTCTTAAGGGGCTCACCGGGGTAGTTCGGTCTCGCAGCACATCAAGAACCGGTGGAGGTGGCCCAAACGAGACGGTTTTATTAATCTCCTGCCCAGCCCCCAGAAGACGGCACTGGTTCCTTTGGAGCATGGGTTGTTTTTTTTTTTTTTTTGTTGGGGGGGGGGGGGTTGTCTTGCTTATCAAAGGTTTTCCAAACCCCTTCAAACAGGGGGAACCATTTACGATCATTAACCACCCTTTTTCCTCCCCAATGTAATTGTAGCCATTTAGTTTAATGAGGAGCTGATAGGAGTGTTGACTCATGAAGGGATACGGTTAGCTACACAAGCCCTGAAACAAAGCTGAATGCCTCCACATGAAAGAGCATTTGTTTTGAATTTGGTCTGATTTACTGGCAGCTCCTCTCCGCGCGCACGGGAGTGCGGCTCTGCAAATCCCAACCGGAGAGACCCGGGCAAAGAAATGGGGTTTGCAGCAGTTCTCTGAAGCCGACTTTCTCTCTCTCTCTCTCTCTTCTCTTCTTTCTCTTTTTTTTACATCCTTCGGGTAGTACAACGAGGTATTGACTGGGGCTTTCATGAGCTGTTCAAGGGGGCACTTGGCGTCCTTGGGAAAAGCCCCGTCTCCTCTGAGTTCGAACAGACAGTGGTTCGCCAGTGCCAGGCAGAGTGCAGCCTCTCATAGGGCCAGCGAGTTGTATGGACTCTGGCTCAACGCTTTCGTACCACGGGGCTGCACGAGCCCCAGGTTGCCGGAGATCTGAAAGCTGCGCGGATGGCAAGTGCAGGGCAGCGCTGGGATCAGGTGGATCGTGGCTGTACCTGGAGTTCCCTTTAAAGAGCTACGTGCCGCCTTCCCTCGAGGAATCTCTTTGGCCACCAGCAGCCACCGCCAGGTGTCCGGCACTGCGTGCTGCTGTCTGGGCAGCGGGGCGACGGCGGCGTGTCCGCGGAGGCTGGCAGGGTTGGAGACGGTCCGGCAGAGTGCGATGGCCATGTATGGGGATTTGGGAAGCGGGCCAGGACGCTGGGCGTAACATTCCTAGTCCTACAGGAGAAGTGCGGTAGGGCCCGTAGGAGCAAAGACATTGCGATAGAAAAAGGGAAGCAGTGGCTTAAAACAAGAAGCAGCACACTACTATTCCTCCTCCAGGCTGGATCCTTTCTTTAAGAGCCTCAGGTTCAGCTACCAATATTATATTGCTCTTGATTGCTCTTGAGGGCAAGTTCACTGCTGAATGGCAGAGGTCCCGGGATAGCATCGAGAGGAGACCGGCGTGGAACGATGTGGGTAATATAGAGCGAGCTCCTGCAAGTGTTTCCCCCTCGAAATAACCAATCTGAGCCTGTCTTTCACTTGCTCTGTTTTCTGTTTTTCTTCCTGGCCTGGCCTGCACTGCAGTGAGCCAGCTTAATGAATGGGGCTCAGTTCAGGGTGGGAGGAAGGTCGGGAGCCTGGAGCCAGGGGCTTGATTCTTTTGGCAAGGGAAGAAGAAAAAAAAAGGGAGCTGAATGTGAAAACGTAATCCCGTGGGGGTCCTCACAAAGGAACTGGTTCCTCCTGAAATGCACAGAGGTGACCTTTAATTCACTGGAGCTGCCCTTTCATGTTGTCTGTGGCACTTTTAAAAGGAGTGAGACGAAGTGAAGTGCGGGTGGGAGGGCAAGGAAGTTTGGGCAAAGAGGAAGGGAGGGGAACCCTGACAGCACAGCCCTCCTGACCTGCCGGGACCTGGTTAACTTTCTTTTTTTAAAAAAAAAAAAAATCTTTCCAAAGGTTAAAATCTGAACAGAGGAGCCCATGAAGTCAACATGCGGCTTGGCTCAATTTTAATGCAGTATCAGTTAATCCTTTACTCCAGAGGGAAAACTTTTCAGTCCTCCCTCTTTCTTCTCTCTCTCCCACCTCCTTCCATAATCTCTGCCTTGCATTCATTTTGTTCCCTTTTTTTTTTCTGCCCCGCTCTCTTTTTTACTGCTCTCTCTCTGGCTTAGTTTAGTAGGACTTCACACTCAAGAAATCTGCCACCAAATCAACAGGTGTCCCTGCCCAGCTAGTAGGGCACTGTCGTCTTTTTTTGTTCATTTGGTTCTTGATCCCACTTTTACCCCACGTATTGGAGAGACAACCATTTTTAAACACGTTTTAATTTGACTGTTTCCTAGAAGATGAATCGATGAGGGTTGAGTCCAAGTGTCTCGCCCGTTAGCTGCAGTCCCATGCGGTATATGGGCAGCTCAGCCTCTGCTTCCCAGGAGGAGTCCTCCGAGACTCAGAGCTGCCTGGCAAGTTGGAAACAAGTTGAGCTGATTCAGATCCTGATCATCCTTACTTTTTATGACGGGGTTGTTAGCGGGATATCAGACCCATCACAGATTTCAGTCTCAATGAGGGGTGTCACTGGTGACAGACGCTCATTTTGGATTCGCTGCAAAGCCCATTGAAGTCCATAAGAGTCTTTTCATAGTTTTGTCCCGGGCCGTTATCGAGGCCTTTCTGGGTGCAAACTCAGCAGGTTGAGCTGCTCCGTTCTTCCAGGCTTCGCCAGACGTTCCTGAAATGTCTGAGCCACAGCAGCGTGTCGCGCCTACAAGCTCTAGCTCCCATGTCATTCAGGGTTAACACTTTGGATTTCTTTTGAAGACAGGGACTGCAAAGATAGGAAGCCACTTAAGAGTCTGAAGAGATGTCGGTGGTGCTTTCTGTCCCTGCTCCCTCTGCCTTTCCCTCCAAACAAACCTCAGCTTACTTAATGGAGCACTTTAATTCCAGTTTGATTCATCTTTACTACAAAAGCTCCGATGTGCAGCTGACTGACATTTCATTATGAAATAGCGGGCAGGCCTGGAATGTTTCACTATGTCTTTGATCCCTGCTGGTATCTGTGTCCACCCGGGGGAAGCACCTTTTTAAAAAAAAATAAATCTGGAACTATTCACAATAGAAGCACAGTTTTTTTGGGGGGGTTTTTTGGCTCGACTTACAGGTTCCCCCTCAGCCCCAATTCCCCCAGCAAATCGGACAGAAGCAGGAATCGGAAAGGTTGCTCCCAAGAAATCCTAACGATGTTTTCTCATTCCCCTCCCTCCAATACAGAGTTTATAACTGCCTGCAAAATGCCTGTATTTACAAATCGACATCCTATTATAATCTGGAATTGGGAAATCTTCCGGTGCAACTAGGGTTGTATATTTGTCTGTGGGATAAACAATAGATGATAACTTTTTTTTTTTTAAGTAGTCCTTTATACTTAGTTTACATGAGCACATGCCTTTTTTTATTACTGTTATTTTTTTGTATTATTATGTTCATGTTGTATCGCAAATTTTCTTTCTTAGCCCTGCAAAAGAACAGGTCATACGCAGCATTCGCTTGTATTCACGTGTGTTAAATAGCTTACCTAAAAATTCAGTCCCACCCTCGAAAGGACAAGGTTATCAGGGGTTAACACTGAGATGACAGCATTGAAGTCTTTGGAGCAAACCAGGCTGCCTGCCAGGCTAGGAGCCTTGCAGCTCCCTCGCACATCATCTGACCATGGCAGAGTGTAGCCAGGCCAGTGAAGTAGAGACTGGGACTTGGCAAGGACTCCCTGTAGCTTTTGGCCTCTGCTTCCCCATTCTAGCTCCTCCTTGTCTTAGACTTTCTTCCAGGAGCAGGGTGGGCTTTTTAAGGAGGAATCTCAAAAGGCAAAGGAGTGGGGACAGACCTGACTGGCAAAGGTTAGGGGAGAGAGAGAGAGAGAGAACGTGCGCGCGCGCGCGCGCGTGTGTGTGTGTGTGTGGTCAGTGTACTTGTGTTTTGAATACGTGTGTACAGCCCTGGTGTTTGGAACTGAACCAACTTCCAGCATGTATAGCATATAATGGAAAACATGGTTCTTTTCATAGGGTTATTTCAACCATCCTGTAGAGTATAATAACGATATCCCTCAAAGGTTTTAAGAGGATAGTTTTCTTGGAAAAAAAGAACAGAAACAACAGCTTGTAGGCAAGGATTCAATATTTAAATTCAATAGTTTTTGTAGTAATCGTGCCCAAACCCTATTCACTTCATCTCTATTAAAATCTACAGGATTGTTCCCAAGAAATCCTGCCTTGAAAACAATTGACAGCAAAGCACAAAAGAGAGGCTGCCACGAGGGGCTTTTTCTGGTGGATGGGGAAAAGCATTTCCTCTGTCAAAACTTCCCTTTGATGAGCAAAATCTACTTTAATTTCTGCAAAGCAGAAGAACACATTAGTATTATATGCCACAATGATTTCTAATACAACCAGCTTCCAACTGTAGCATTATTTTTGCAAGGCTATTGTATATTAGTCTTTTCACTGCTGCTAGCAAATAGGTTTCTAAGCTATTATTTTTTCTACAGCAACCTAACAATTTAGAGAAGAATAAATAGAAAAATTGATTTTAAAGTCAGTTTAGCCCCAGTAACATGCATGTGTTTATCTGCTTGTTTGCCTTGGTCTGATTCAGAATGGTATCTACCTGCCAACTAAAATGTACCCAGTGAAAGTGGCAGAAAAAAATGCAATCACTTGGGACATTTAAAATTAGAGAGGACAAAAATATTAGTAACTGTATCATAAGAAACAAGCCCATGTTGGCAGGGAGATGGGCTTAAATCTATGATTTCCATGAGCCTGTATCAGTTACAGTACAGGAACAAATAGCGTTTGCCATGTGCATTTGTCTGATAATGGGAGTAGGAAAAGGGGTTGAAACTGCTTCTGCAAGCGGAGGCTGAGACTGCAGCCAAAGGGAGATCTTAAATGCCTGCTGATGGTGGTAGATTCATGTGTCCCGTGTTGGGCTCTCAGCTTTCTTTTCATAGCTGCTTCCTCTTTCTCGGTAGTGTTGGTGGGATGGCTCATAGGGAACGAGGTGGGATTTAGGCCTGAGAAGAGAAGTCACAACCTACATTTTCAAAATTGGGCACTAGCTTTAGACCTCTTTTGCTTTCTGGATTTCCAGCTCAAGAAACCAGGGGCCAAGTTTTGCAGAAGCATGGACCACCAGCACCTCCCTCTTCATAGTTTCATAGTCGTTAGGGTCAGAAGGGACCTGCATAGACTATTGTGCCCGACCCCCTGCCCTGGGCAGGAAAGAGCGCTTGTAGCAAGCCCACCGTCTCGTGCCGGGCCGCCCCAAAGCAGAAGCGGCTGGAATTTGTGGATATTCCTGAATTGCGATGCAAGCATATTAGTCATGCGGGCTTTCTTCAAGAGTGGTCAGCAAAGGAAAATGTCCTGTGGTGACCGCTGCGCGGCAGACAGCCCCTGCTGACCTTACCACCCCTTCAGCCCGTGTCTCAGACTGCCCCGCTTGTGCCCACGCAGCGTGACCTGCTCCTGTCCGCCAGCCGCTTGACTATTAACTAAGGTTGTTGCAGGGTTATCAGCCCGTGCCTATCGGGTCCCATCTCCAAAGCCTCTAGGACTCCCGAGGACTCGGGAGAGACGCTGATAATGACCTCTCTCTCCCTTTGACCAAATGGGAGACGGGTCAGTCTTATCAGCTGTGTGACTGGGTGGTTTCAAAAGATGAACATGGCATTCCTGCTGGTGCCGGCTTGTAGTGACCTCTGCGTGAGCCGTGTAAAATAATACTGTAACAGGCCACGCGGAGGTCACTGCCAGCAGTACCATCTTTCTTGAGCAGGATTGAATGACCCACAGAGCAGCCTGGCTGCCTGCCTACTGTCACAAAGTAGCTTCCTTTACAGTTTATTTTGAGCTCCAAGATATTATTAACTGCTGATACACGGTCTCGACTTAGCCGTAACACACAAAGAAAGTAAAGTTCAAGCGTACGGCTTCACTTTTTACCTAAATTTGTTCCCCTCCTTGCAACCACCCTCCTCCCCTTTCCCCACACACCCTCCTTTGTGTAAGGGCCATTTGCCTTGGGCTTGTTTAACGTGAAACTGGGGAATAGGTGATATCGTGACTGCGAGCGAGGAACTGCGTAGTAGAAACAAGAACATGGCCTGATCCTGCCTGGTGCTGAGGTCAGTGGGAATGGAGGGCGCTGGATGCCTCAGGATTTCCGGCTCCTGGCTTTTGTTCGCCTTTATTTTTATTATTATTGTTGATGTTGCTTAAAGAAAAAACGAGTGTTAACGTCTTGGATGTATTCTTCGAACGTTGTTGGCTCCCGACCTCGAGCGATGGTGGAGTGACCTCATTGGCAGCTGCCAGGCTGTCTCCTGCAGGAGCACAACCGTCTGCAAGAAATCCTCTCCTTGGGTTCCTTGGCCGGGGATCTTCCGCGGTTGTCCAGGAGAGAACGGCTCTGCTGGCTTGGGATTCCCACTCCTTCGGTGTGGTACACCCTCGGGGACTGGTGGGATACGGGGGTGAAGCCCCTGAGCCCCTTCAGCAGCGCCGAGCCTGGGCAACCGTCTTCTGCACTTCTGGGGTGCAGCAGTCTCGGCTGGCCCTGGCAAACGGAGGACGCAACGGGACTGCAGCAGTTCGTTCAGTAGTAGCTTGTCTAGCTAATTTTGCTGGGATGGGAGAGTGGAAGGGATGGACAGAGAGCATCCCGCTCCCCCGACTCTGCTCCCTCGCCTCGGGCGGGCCCGGGCAGCACAAAGAAGGAGCAGAGGAGGGCAGGTCATGCGATCATGGAGGATGCAAGATTTCCTTTAGCTCGTCTCAGGCGGAGGGGATGTCTGGTGTCTGGAAGGACTCTTCCCCATGCCTGCCTAACGTGCTCCACAGGAAGGCTGGTTCCACTCGTGTTGGTGTTGACCCAATATTTTGTTCTTCTGAAGCCGGCAAGTGGAGTCTATTTGGAGAGCTTTCAGAGGAAAGGGCTCTGGGGGTGACACCTTTAAAATAATCCTTTTCTGCTGGATGGACAGTGAAGCTTGCACGGCGCTTTCATGAGAGCGGAGTTGTGCCCCTGAGTGTTTTTTGCTCAAAACATACTTGTGCACGCACGTAGTGCATTGTAGGTAAGGAGGTGGCGGGCATACGCGTGCCGGTCCTCTGCCAGGCAAAATGCCTGTTCCAGTGAGCGGCCCCAGGTCTAGGCTGGCAGGGGAATCTCATGTTCCCAGCGGTAGGGCGTCTCCCGAGGGAGCAAGCTGCAGAAGCACAAAGACCCTGGGGGCGGATTCCCGTTGGAGGGCAAGGCTGACGAAGGCGGGCATAGCTCGCACCACTGCGTGCCAGCTCTGGTTGCTCGAGCCCCACGGGTGTGCTGCCTGAAGGGCTGGACCAGCTCCATCGCTTAAAAAACATTTTTGGATCTGTGCGCGCACATGGGCACACGCAAACACGTGCACGCGTTGTATGATGCAATGCTTATTAACAGAGAACTATTTTCTTCATTTTTTTTTTGTGGGGGGGGTAGCCTTTTAAATACGTGATGATAACTTTCACCGTGTTAATTAACAGGAAACATTGGGACAAGACAGGAAATTACATCACTTCTTTATGAGAAAAGGGCTAAGTTAAAAAGAAAAGAAAACATAGCTATTAGTAAAAAGGAGGAAAGAGGGAGCAGGGGAAGGGGGGAAAAGAAAAGAGCCTTTTTCCTTCCCTTGATCCGAAGTTCTCATGAGGCCTGATTTTTCAGAGAGGGGCTGGTTGAGCACTTTTATTTTATTTGTATTATGTTGAAAAATATTTTACTAGCAGGGTCACCTTTGCTGGAGCGCTGCACTCAGCCTGTTTCTCAGCGCACTGAAGGATCTTTTCATGACTGCTCTCAGCTTCCTTCCCCAAACTGGGAGGCCAGGGAAGCTCTTGGCTTGGAGGCTAATTTTGGTTTGGCTGCTCAGCCCTCAAGATTGGTCCCCACCCAGTGTCATTATCTTGGTTTTAACTTGCAAAAAAACCTGAGAAGCTTTGTAAGAGTTTGCTCAGCCCTTCCTTACCCTTTTAACCTGGCTGTTCAAAAAGCAGTGTAGCTCCAGCTCCCCAAATGCCACCTCCTTAGTGCTTGTGCTTCATGTCCCCCTGCTGTTTTGGGTTTTTTTCAAATAACATTAAGTCATTAGCCTGTTTTCAGATGTTCCTTGGAAGTCCTTTCTGAGATCCAGTGCATTCATCGGGATGAAAAAAAAATACCTTTTAGAAGTGCCTTGGTAGATTTGATGTCAGTTGTTGTCTGACTATGAGTTGGGCCTTGCATTAAAATTGAACGTGAATTTATAGGTGATGGAGGGACCCCCTGCCCTGAGCAGGAAAGAGCAGGGGATGTTCCTATATTTATTAATATAGGAACACCTATGGGAGTATGAGGTGCTCCTATAGTAATAAATATAGGAACACCTATATTTAGGATGTGTTTCTGTATTTATTAATATAGGAACACCTCATTTGGGCCTAATGATATTTTGGCTTTGATCGTGCAGTGCCTTGGATTATTATCATCCAAAGCATCAGTGGAGGAACAGGTATGGTTAAGTGCTAAGTATAGTCTGTCAAAGAGTGTGGTAATAGGTTTCCTAGCTTGTTTTCTGCTTTAACTTGCTAATGCTCAAGGTACAAAGGATGGGATGTAGGCATGTGTGAAGAGTCATGATCGTAAGAGCCACCATCCCCATCCTGATCAGTCTTTCGGGCCCAGACCCTCTAAGGTACTGAAATGTCTGGACTCACTGGAGTCCCATTGGTATCAGGAATTGGATATCAAGATACCTTTGAGGACTTGAGCCTTGCTGCTTCTTCCTGATGCTCAGCATGCTCCCTGTCCCATGTAAAACTTTTTGTGGTGTACTTACACCAGTAAGACTTTGGCACCAGTGGTTTGCAGAACCAAGGCCTTCATATGTACATAGAGCAGATGGCATGGCCTGGTTGGGATTAGACATTGCTGAGAGCAAGACCGCTCTCGGCCTGATTTCACCACTTCCCCAGGGTTTGTATGCACCAGCAGGATTCGCTGGGAGGCTCAGCATCACTTCCCTGATTACATGTACACAAAACAGCCACCTAGCTGAGTAACCTTATCGTTATTCAGAGAGTGGCTATTACAGGAGACAGCACAGAGTTTATTCGTCTGCTGCTGTTGCGTTGTGTTTTCATAACGCGGTGAGAGCCTCCGGTTGTAATTGCCAGTGTGTGAAGCAGCAAGGGTGACTTGGCAAAATACACCGTGGCGCCAGAGCAGGGTGATGCAGGTAGGGTGAATGCAGGCTGGAGGAGTCTTGTAGGCGAGGCTTCCTACTCTTTTTTTCTCTTTTTGATCTGCTGTTACAATTTCAAAATGCCACCTTCAACTTCATTTCGCAAGCTGTCTGCCCTCTTGGTTGAGGCAGTGTGTGTGCACATGTAAAAATAGTCCCTTGTGCCTGTAGTCATTCTCATTAGGTCTCCTGTACAAAGTGGCATATCCAGCATTGTGCTAGATCATGGTAAATGATTTAATCAGGCATGTCCTGAGAAACCTTTATGTCTGTGTTGTGAGCTGATGACTTGCAGGCCCCCAGAACGCTTGCACTGATCTTTTGAGTTTTTGCTAATTTGTCTAAGTAGGAAGAAAGCAAATTTTTGTTTTAGAGCAATAATTCACAACTGCTCAAGTGGTTGACGGTTTAAAATATGTTTACACATATATGCATAGGTGGTGCCTATAAGAAGTTAGCCCAAGATTGTGAATGGTTGTTTTCTTTTTGCAAAATAGCGCCAGGAGAGCGCTTTTAAAGTTAGTTAGGTAAGACATTTAATTAACTAACTTCTAAGGTTAGATAAGTTAAGTAGAGCATCACCTTTTTAGAGGTGAGCACTATGCCAGCCTCCCATGGGTGCATGTGACTTGCATGTCCTGCTTTTTAAGACAGACTTCCCATCTCTGGGGATCTGATCAGCCCTTTCTAGTTTTTAAGATCATGCAAACACACATGCTGGTCTCCCCAGTTTTGTACTCAGGTGTCCATTAGCTTCTGAAGCAATCTTGCTCATACCTGGCAAATGTCATTGCTGGAGAGGTGGTGAATGTTTAACCATCCTTCACTTTATAAAGGCAAAGTTGGCTTCCCTTGGCTGCACAGCGAATGGCCTGTGTGCTGATAGGGATGCCCTCCGTGTATCGATACTACAAATTACAAAGCATTACTGCTGAGGGTGGAAGCTCCCAGTCTTTCTGAGGTAGAGACTCTAAAGGCAAAGTTAGTAGGCAAATTTGGGGGGTTACCTTTTTTTCTCTTTGGACTTTGACATGTGACTGGGTTTGCAGAACAGGGGGGTGCAGCGTTAATCTGCCTCTTGCAGGAGCAGTGGGAGGATTGTATTTAGGCCAGCACTTAACTGGCGTTGAAGACCTCCCCCACCATGAAAGAAAGGAACCCCACCCAAGCAGAAAGAGTTTGCCCTACTGATAGGAGAGTTCAGTGCTGCTGGCTGATTAATGTCCTGTTTGACAGGGGTGTTTCAGTTCTGCAGCACCAGTCTGGACAGAGTAAATAAATAATCATAAAAAAAATAAAATAAAAAATCATACTTTGAGCAGCAATGCAGGAATCACAGGGCAGAAGTTTTATTTGGAAAACTAGCCGGGAGTCTTGATGTTGCATCACCAGGTTTGAACTGATGAATTAATTTTCTTTGGAAGCCGGGCAGAGACTTTCTAGCTTGTTACCAGGAACAAACGCATAAATCTTAGCGCAAAGCAGCCGTTACTGTTCCTAGGCTTTATCACAGGCTTGCAGAGCTGTATGGACAAGGCATCTCTGGTGTCAGTGGCTCAGTCCGAGATCCCTTACCCGACTCCGCTTGCACCCACCCAACACATCTTATCACCGCCAAAGCTGGGGGGGAGTTACTTGCCCAAATAAAATGTACAGCTATAGCAACGAGAAGACCCCGATGACATCTCTTGGGGATTAGGCCCCGAGAGACCGTTTTTAATAGTCTAACCTTGGCTAGCAATGCTTTTTTGTTGGGACAAGGGAGGGGATGGGTACAGAGAATATGGGAGGAGGTGGGAAGGAAGCCCCAGGAAAATGTGCAGTGCCAGGCTGTAGAAATGCCTTGGAAGATGGTTTGTGTCTAATTGTCTCTCTGGCACGGAGGGGATTTAGCATAAGGGAGCTTGGTGACTTGTGATAGCGGGAGTGCTGGTCTCCTCCCCCTTCTCTGCCTTTCTTTTTGTCACAGACAGACAGATAAATGCTGAGGTGGGTTTGAAGACACAAATACCAGTCCGTGGTTTTGCTGCTGGGGGGGGGGAGAGGAAGGGAAGTAGAAAGTAAAGCCGGCACCTTGTAGCGCCTGTCAGCTGCCGCATCGGTGAGGCGCACGGGGGAGCAAGCATCAGTCTCGTGTGCCAGACCGCGGCGCTCGGTTCGGCGCCCCCCACCAAAGCTGCCGGGCGGCCCGGTGATAATCCAGCTGTCCTCTGACCCACTCGCACCGTGCTTCGAAGGTGCAGTCACCTAAATGCGTCCCTGCAACCGAACTAAAACCGTGGACTGCCCCGGGGCTTAACCCAGTTACAGGGCAGCGAGCGGGGCTCGTCTAGACTGCCGCTCTTAATTGTGCTGTAACTAGGTCAGGGACAGCCATGGCGAAACTGGGTGCCCTCCCTCGGTTAGACATGGGAGGCTGAGCGGGTCCTGGGCGCAGAGGCTGCCAGCCAGGAACTTAATGCTAATCCAAGCGCTGCCACTGTCTCAGTCTGCGGCCTAGGGCAAATTGCTTAATCCCCCGTCAGCTTTTGTGCCTGTCTACAAAATGGGGGTGCCAGCACGTACCTCCTTTGCAGGAATGGTGGGAAGATTAATTAGCTAGTGAATGTAATATGCTGTTTAATTGCTCAATATGAGTAATTCAGAGTAAACGGTGAGGCAGAGCGGGAGTGTTGCAGGGGACAGGGGACAGATAAGCAGCTCCTAGTTTGTGAGCCCAGCCCAAATATTTTTAAATGTCCCTTGCTAAAGCATTTGGTTAATCGCCTTTATTCTTAACAGGGGGTGACTGGTGTTGCATTGGAGGGGTGGCGGGAGAGACCACCCGAAAGCAAGGGGTTTTGCGTTTGTGGGGTTTTTTGCAGGCCCGGCCCTGCGTGTGTGCAAGCAAGAGAGAGAGAGAAGCAAGCATGAGAGCTTTGCTGCATGTGTTTAGGAATAGAAGTGATTAGATTATGAAGGCAGACAGAAGTAATGATTAACTTTTTCAGTCTGCATGCTGTCTGGCGCTTGGTGTTGTTTTTCCCCCTAAGTAGGCCCTGGCCCTGAGTCGACAGGGTATTAGGTTGTAAAGAAAGACAGAAGGAATGAAAGCGAGGGGAGGGGAAGGGAGGGGAGGAGGAGGGGGGTGCTTTTTCCATCAGATCCGGGAATGGAATTTATTGGCTGGAATGCAGTAAGTGTTCAAAATGCCATCCCATCTAAACAGTTTTCATAATTGTTATGGAACGGGGCTGGGGGGCGAGGGGGGAATGAAAAGAGCATTTGTTCCCCACTGTATTTTTCCATGTTTTATACCAGTATAAGAAACATTTCCCTACCCTCTAGGAAAACAGTGTTTAATCGAGGGTGGTTTCTCTCCCCACCCCCCCCTTTTTTTTTTTTTTTGGTAGATGTCTGTTTTTGGTCTTGTAATAACTTTGGGGAGAACTGTAGGTCAGTGTGCTGCTGGGAGAGGATTTTTTTTCGATATTAAAATTAGGCGTGCAGCTACAGGGGATGTGTGCGCGCGTGAAATGCACTCAGGAAAAAATTGTAATACACATCTGAGTATTAGGTATCAATTTGGAAATACTAGACTGCTATGCATTGATTTTTATGGCGGCCTTTACAAGCCTTTTAACATGGAACGTACATAGCTACATATTGTCAAGAGAAAGGAGAGAAAGTTCAGAGCCACAACTTTCCCCCGCCTTTCTTTAGGGGACTAAGCGCAGATCGGACTTCCAAGTACCAACCTGCAAAATGAACAAAGAGCGCAGGTGACCAGGCTGCAGCAGCACGACGTTGCTTTTTGGCTAGATTTGGATTGTTGGATTTTTTGGTTGGAATTTTTCCTTTGGGATCCCCCCCCCCCACATTTCTATTTCTTTTTTTACTGAAAAAGCTTTGTCTTCATCCCACAAAAGCCCTAGCCCAGTAACTATAATCTGGAAATCCTTGGACATAAAGTTTGCTTATGTTGGTTGTATGCCAGACAAGCTCCTTTGGCTCTGATTTACCCTGGTGTGACTGAAAGGGAGACTCAGACCCATTGATATCAATGGGAATCTGAGAAGAAGTAATTATACATTATACATGTGGACATATATTTTGGCAAAATCAGCTGCAGGTGTGGCTCTCTGTGTTGTGTGGTACTAAGTCATGTGTGTGCCTGCTCCCATGCTCTTAAGAGCTCAGGTTCAAATACGGGTTGGGATTAGGTTGAAGATGGACGTGTCCCAGGGGACATGGGCTCCTCATGCAAATGAGGCACTAAGCTACATGCCTCCCTCCTTGGGTCTTTCTGTGCTGATACTAGATATGAGTCGTTTGGCGGTCACACAGCCGCGCGCTCATTAATGCTGGCTCGGGTTCCCTGTGTTTTCAGGGGAAACCACTGAAATCTTGCTGATTCTCATTAAAATGAAACAACATCAGGTTGTACTAATAGCAAGACAAACTGAAAAGCCCAGGGCAGGGGCAAGAAGGTGGGACTGACAGTTTCCGGCCAAGCAAAGCTAGGGTGAGCTGGGCTCTTTTTGGAAAAGAAGATTATTGTTCTCTCGGAATAAAACCACATGTCCAAAATGGATTTGGAGGATTAACAGGAAATTACCTGGAAAGCTACCACACTAGCACAGTGTAGTGCGGAGCAGTGCAGGAGGAGAAGGACAGGGCGAGGGGGAGAAACACAAGGGGCGAGCGGGTGGGAAGCTGAGAGATCTCCGGAGAGGAAACACGAGCAAGGGAGACGGCGCAGGAGAAAAGAGGCTGTGTCTACCTGATTGGGGCAGCTGCAGCCTTTAACAACTCTGGCCAGGCATCCGGTGCATGTGCGCATGCATCTGGTCTGTGCGTGTAAATGGGAGTGCATAGATGTAAATGAGCAACCAGGCTTGAAACTGGTAAGCTGGTCGCTACACAACGACAGGGATCAGATCGTTTGGAGCAAAAATACTTTTTGGAAGGCAGAATGGCATTGGAAAAAAGTGAAGGTGTGTGTCATTTCTGATGCCTCTTTGACAGGGCATGAAATAAAGACACTTGCTGCAACTAGAACAGCTTTGGCTTCGTGGGTTTTCCCTTCAGACAGCGTAGAACAATTGCTAGCAGGACTTTGCAGCGGGCGCTTCTACTCCCAGCTCTTGTTGCTGGTCTGCTTTGCCAGCCAGCAGTGTGATGGGCACAAGAGTTTGCACGCGGCAGTGCCCAGGTGTGTAATGGGGGGGAAGCCTCTCTTCAGGTGTCTGAGAACCTATCGCTTGTTTTTTTTAATCTTTGAAAATTTATCTCCACCTCCCCCTCCCATCACCAAACATGTATAATAAGTTAGCCCGAGACTGTGAATGGTTGTTTTCTTTTGGCAAAATATTGCTAGGAGTGCTTCTAAAGTTTGCAAAATATTGCTAGGAGGGTTCACTTCTGGTGGGAGCCAGGTTCCTACCTACGACCTTCATTCTGGAGTTAAAAAGCAAAATACTGGTGGGGGGAGGGAAGTTTCCTGCACCTTTGGGGAATGGAAAAGGAGACAAATAGGGGTGAAGGGGGAAGAGTTCTTAAAATTAAAACTTCAAAAATAATTAGCCTGGCTGTATACTAAACAACAGCAAAGAGGCCCATTTACTGTAAATATTATGAATGGATTTGGCTGACTTTTGCTTCTCCACCCTTCCTCTAAGGCTTTTCTCTGAGCTAAGTTGAAATTCAGACAGCACAGTACTCTGTAATTTGCATGGCTGATGAGGCCCAAAGCCTGGGACAGAGGAAGCTGGAGTCAGCTGGCTCCTCTCTAATCACTGGAGACAGGCAGACAGGCCTATGTGGGGGGGGGGGGGTCTTTTAGCTGCAGGCACATTTGCATGAGGGTTGGTGGCTACTGCTTACTAACTTGTTAAAGACAATTTAACTGGGTGTAAGAAGGGCTTGTCATTTTTTTCTTGGGTAATTTTTAGTGCTGGTAATTGATTAATCATCATAATTGGGCAAGAGCAATAACTCATGGGACATTTCTGAATCCAGTTTCTTGTGCGGTGGAGTCTGAACTGTGCAGATTTTACAGTTTCAGTTTCTTTTTTTTCCCCTCCCTTTTCTGTAATTTGTACATTGAAAAAATAGATCAGTAAACTAATGTTAGGAAAGTAGGTCAGAATTTGACCTAGGACATCTGTGTGTGTGTGTGTGTGTGTGTACACATGTGTAGTATATACAGATGTGTTTTAAATATGCTGTGTTGCGGAGGCTTTAATTTCCTTCCAGGCCTAGTCTTCCTAGGGTTGAAGTCCTAGAGAAGTCAGTGATGCAAGAGCAGCCGGTGTGATAACCCTGGTCTGGTCCAGACTGTCTCGGTGTTTCTAGGATGAGATCTTGCTCTCCAGGGGTCTTAGCCAGAGCTCCAAGGACCTCATTCCCAGCTGCCCTCGGGTGAGTGTGTTTGCTGCGAGTGTCAGCCCAGCCTCATCATGACTTAATAGAGTTTGGGGTTTGATTTTGGTGCCAAGAACTCAGAAAGAAAGGGGGATTCGCCCCAGACCATCACGTTGCACCAGATTTGGTGGAGAGACCTTGGAGAACCCCAGGGCATGCCCAACACCTTCTCCCTAATATCGTATCTCGGCCCAATTGTGCTTGGAAATCGGCACAGCTTTGCCTGAAGTTTGCCTGAGACTTCACAAGAAAGAGGATGTTGACTTCACTAACCATGGTGGCTTCACTAAACATGGTTTCAGGATTGCAACAACCTCCCGAACTGAGCAGAGTTCATCTCGTTTTGTTTGGCAAGATTTTGGGGGCTCTTTTGGCACATAACCGGCAAACGTCGAATAAGAGTCATGAACCAGAGCCTCTGTACATTGGGGGAAGTGCCTGTCCAACTCTTCACATTGTGCCTGGCCTCTTCTTTCATAATAGCTTGAAGGAAAGCTTCATCTGAACGTGTCCCGCTCAGGCTTCAGGTCTCAGTGTAGACTTGACTCATGTTCCACATACCGAGAGCAACTACTGTTAATTTTTGATATTCTGGTAATAAAAATCCTAAATGCCTTCCTCTGGCATAAGACATCTTCCTTAAGTAACAGCAAAAGTTGGTTTTGCTTGACTAGGAATTTCAGGCCCAGAATGTCACTGGGAGGAAGAAGGTGAGAGATTTTAGGTTCATGAAGACCAAAAAGAAAAACAGTTTATTTGCTTGGGCTGGACATATGCGACTTCATTGGATGGGCAACTTATTAATATAGGTAAGACAATAGTTCAGGCTCTTAAATTTGTAGTGCTACTGTCTATGCTGCGTAATAAGATCTGTCTAATTAGATGTGGACACAAATTTATGGTCTAGCCTGTCAATCCATGGATTAAGGCCTCCATAAGTATCCACTGACATGAAGGGCTATTATAGCTCCTAAAGAGATGCTGTGCTCTATCGTGTCAATAATTCACAGATTAAGGGCTCCCTAAGTAGGCATTGACACAACAGACGATAGGAGCTCTTTGGCGTCTGGTCAGTTCTGGACAGTCCCAGTGAAAGAACTGCAGCTGCCTCGTCTTCATGACACTTCCCTTGTGATGCGGTTTGGGAGCCGAAATCTAGCTATATAAAGATGTAGCTTTCTTTTTAATTTTTTAAAACTCTTCTGTGGAAACAGCAACGACAAGAGAACACAGGTCTCAAACGATCTGAACCGGAAGGAGCGTGGAAACGTTGCATTTAGAGCAGGGGTGGGCAAAATGTGGCCCACGGGCTGCATGCAGCCCGCCAGGCCATTCTACCTGGCCCGTGGGGCCCCTAAAAGTTTAGAAAATTAATATTTATCTGCCCCTGGCTGCCTGTCATGTGGCCCTCCATGGCTTGCCAAAACTCAGTAAGCGGCCCTCCGCCCAAAATAATTGCCCACCCCTGATTTAGAGCTACTGCCCTGCCCTGGGGTATAGTGAGGAGTATAAAAGTTTGAGAGGCAAGCCTTTAGAGGCAAACCCTGCTCTTGGATCCAGATGTCTTCATTGGGAGGGACCAGTGTATCATGCTTAGAGTGGAATTTCTCTTTTACTCTGGATTGCCTTTTGGCTGTCCTGCGTCCAGAGCACGTGTTTCAAGGGAGCACCCTTGCCCTGGGAAATCTGATTTTTTTTTTTTTTTTTTTTTTCTTCTTTAGCTTCTTCAAATTACGAGAAGCTTTAGAGAGAACAGAACAACGTTCTCTCTGATCTTCCTATTTATTTACGTTGCAAATACTCAGTTCTCATTTGTGGATGGTGAGGTGCACTTCCTATCCTGCGTTCCCACCACGATGACAAATGCGCTGTGTCTGTGCAGCTCTCCAGCAGGAGCTCACGCGCATGATTTTCTGCCAGAATCTGCAAAAGGTTCTTTACCAGTAACAGCAACAAAACCGAAAGCGAAGAGGCAGCAGGCAGGTGTGTTTGACAAGGTTGTCCTCTGGCCTTCCTGAAAGATCCTTATGTATAAACACAGCTGAAGAGTCTAAAAAACCCCTTAGATGCTTTTTTTTTTTTTTTTAAAGGCTGCTCTCTGGGGAAGGTGGACTATTTCACAGTACATTAATTTCAATGAATTCATGTTGCCTTCTATTTGACAAGGCTGTTCGTGGAAGATATTTGTGCGTGCGGGGAAGATGAACATGTGTGTGCGTTGGAATAAGTAGTTCCAGTAGGATTTTTTGTGTGGACTTCTTGTCCAGAGGGGGAGAAATCTGTTAGATCTTGATCTCCTTTCCATCTCTGTCTGTGGTTTGTGTGTTGAATGTGTCCATCCTTATAGCCAGTTAAAAATGGGGGTTGTGGCTCTGTCCAGAGCACTTGACCAACCACTTAAGGTCAGACCAAAGGGGTTACTTGAGTTTTTCCCAGCCTGTTGGGTAGCGGTCTGCGTTTAGTCTGTTTTGGGTCCCCTGGGGAAGCAATATATTGCAATTACTGTAGTCCAGCTGCTTTTTTAAACCTCAGATTAGCTTGCCATATGCTGATAAGAGAATGAGCATCATTTAATGGTTTTGTTCTCCAAGTTTTCTGTATGCCTTAGCCTCAGTTTACAACAGATAAATTTCAGATTTGTCTTCCAAATAGCCATATAACAAGGGAAGGGAACCACAGTCCCTTGAAATGTAGGAATCATAGCAAAGTGGGGCTGGAAGGAACCTCAGAGGGTCATCCACTCCAACCCCTGGCTCAAGGCAGGGGCCTCCCTGAATAAACCGTCCCACCCGAGTGTCTGTCTAACCTGCTTTTGAAAGTTTCCAAGCACGGAAAATCCAGTACTTCTCTGGGCATCCTGCTCCAATGCCTGACCACTCATAACTCCTGCCCAAGTTTTTCCCCGGTTGCAACTTGTGGTCATTGTTCCTAGTCCTGTCCCCAAGAGCTACAGACAAAAGTCCATTTCCATCCTCTGTATAATCACCCTTCAGGTATCTGAAGACTGTTATCAAGTCCTTCCTCAGCCTTCTCTTTTCTGGGCTACTTCTCCATGACTGTCACCTGTGGCTGAGAAGAAAGTCCAGGAAGTCAGGACTCCTCGGCCTGAGTCTACTGGTGACTTATGGCTGCTCATTTAGCTGTTTTGCATGCTATTTTCTAACACCTGGTCCCCGGTGTTACACCTGTGCTTGCAGGGGTGTGCTTGATGTCCACAGAGCAGTGATTCATGTAGGACACGGCAGAACTCAGAGTCTTTCCTTGCTGGCATTTTATTTATCATCTCAGGATATGTTACTTCATAAGAAATATTTAAAAAATACTCAGTGTAAAATCCAACCACAGTATTGAAGAGAAAGGAAGGAAAAACTAAGTAGAGCCATAAAGATTTAGAAAAACTTCATCTAAATACTTTGGGTCACAATATAACTTTAAAAAGAAGTTAAAAACAACTGGTCATGTACTAAAGAGTGCAGTGCCATTGGCAGTGAAAAATCCAGTTGAAACCATCACAAGCGAAGTCATATAGCTGATTTCAGACCAGAATGGTTATTTATGCAGAAATTGATAATATTTTTTATAGATTTAGACTCAAATGAGGAGGTACCTTGTCCTCCATACAAGACTCGGCATTTTCTTTAAATGCTGTTTTTACTACAGAGGAAAAGGCGTAGCTTTGTCAGTTTTTTCCCATGTTTGTGGAGTTTGTGTAAAAAACACAATCCAGGGCTCAACAGCTGAAGGTACGATTTCCAGTCACATCGAGCATTTCTTTGGCTTCTCTAGTGGATATATATTGACCTCTTGTTTTGTGACTAAAGGTTATTTCTTTTTCCCACCCCAAACAAAAGGTATTAATAGAAATGAACAATTATTACCGATTCCTGTTTGATTTTTTTAATAGGAGTGCTTGGAGTCCCACTGTACATGCACATAAGACGGGTTAGTTCTTGCCCAAAGTTCGAAGTCTCAATAGACAAATGCGGGTGGGGGAAAGGAGCGGATACTGTCCAGCTTGGAGAGGCGGGGAATGGAGGCACCGAGAATAACCTGACTTGCCCCAGGTCATTCAGCAAGCCTGTGGCAAAGCCAGGTGTGAAGTGGAATTCATGAACCCAGGCCAGTGACTTGAATAAAAGACCTTCCTTCCTCCTGGTGAGTGTGCTGGTCCTGGCTGAGAGTACACAGAAGGCAGGGTAGAGTTACACCTTCTAGAGCGATGTGAATCAGAAATGCATGAACTTTTCCAAGCTGCAGCATACTCCATTAGGTACACACGCAGCATCCTTTACTAGGGTGTGAAAAGACTTAGCTTTAGGTGGGAGCAACTGAAAATTTAGAATTTTCTTTTAAAAATTAGTGCGACTGGTCAGAATTTTTTCAACACTTCGTCTCCCCCCCTCCCCCCGCAAAAATGGCTGTGTTCATGAAAAGGGAAATTTTGATGCCAAATCTCAGATTTCCTTAGCTTTTTTGTGAAAGGAACCCCACCCTGCCCAAAAGAAAAGCAAAAATGTTTGGGCTTTTTGGCCAAAATGTTTCAGTGTCTGAAAAAACTTGTTTTTTCACGTTTTCAGTTATAGAAAAACTTCTGATTGTAGATGCCAACAAAACCTTTTCATTTTTGTCAATTATTTTGAGAGCAGAAATAGCATAGCCCCAGCTCTAGAGATTACTTATACTCTTACGTGCAAGTCCTCCTCGTCAGAGCCCTGGGGAAAACCCAACACAGGCGTGTATTTATCGATCTGAGCAAGAAATTCTAGTGTTTCAGTCTTCCCGTGAAGGTTGGGCATTGTCTTGATTGAAGACTCCCCCATGCATCTTCATTCTAACTTGCTTGGTTTCTACAGCTTCTGATTTCTCTGGACTATCGCTTCTGGTTTTCTTCCCAGCTCTTTTGGGTTTCCTCTCTCTGAATGTAAGGCTTGATGAAAAGTGAGGTGAAATTTTTTCCCCGTCGCAAGAGCCCAGCTGAACTTCCAAGCCTTATGTAGTACTAAGGATGTTGTCAATAATCTCTAGTAGTAGCTAGAGAAGCCCTGGCTTTGGGCTTTATCAAGCAAGCTGATAACTTTGTGCATAACAAGAAGGATTATGAGAGCGACCATGAAGAGGATGAGAAACATTGCCGTTTCAACTTAGCTTTGTGCTTTAGGTGTGGCTAAAGCAATATGTCTTTAGATATCTGTCTCCCTTCTGCGTGTATTTGGGATGAAAACTTCTATAGAAGTGCTCCAGATAATTATATCTATGCACGATGCTAGTATGGAAGCTCCTGGGGCAAATACTGCCTTTTTACCATAGCTTTGCAAAATACCCAGCAAAGCATGGCCCTTAATCTTGACTGAGCCGCTGGGCATGCTATAATGCAGACCATAAAAAATAATAATCATCCACGATGGCAGAAAATTGAAGGGTGCCTAATAACAAAATAATAACGCTACACATGTTTGTATTATTAAGTAGCATTGTTTGTTGGATTATGCTAGGTCCCAGAATGGGTTGGGAGCTTTCCAGGCGTTTAAGAAAGGTGCTGGGATGGAGTGCTTTTAATTCTGAATGAGGATCCTATAGCATGTCTCAGCCATTTATGCGTTGCAGACCTCGGATACAACTGACGGTGGGGAAGCAGACACTGCATAAAAGCACCCTGGCTGGCAGGAGGGGGAGTTTGTGGATGAGGCTGGATGGTGGGAGAGTCTGCTATTAGGTTGCTGGCACCTCTGTCCTCTTTGAATTTGTGGCAGGAATATCTGCAGAGGGAGAGGTGCTGCAACCTACACCAATTTGTTACTGAAGGACGCATCTCTGGGGGTGAGTTACTTGGTGCAGTCATGTAACTGCATTTGCCAGGTTCATGCTAATGGTGCCTGTGCTGCAAAGGCTGAATCGGGATCCTGACACGTCCCGAAGTTACGGGGAGTATTTTGGAGCCCAGGGCTCTGGCTTGGCTAGTGGGGGCCAGATGTTTTAAAGCTCCCAACACCGCACAGGTTGAAACTGGTCCATGATTTTGGTGCCTTAGTAGGAGTGGAGCCTGCAAATGTGGCCTTTAAGGGCCTTCAGCGATGCAGTTGGCAGCCCCTTGGGTGCGTATGGCAGGGCACCTGGATTCTAAGTTTCGGCTGTCTCTGTCAAATCTTGAAATACTACCATGCGTCTGTAAAACTGAGGCCAGTTGTACTTGCCTGTATAGGCGAAGTGTGGGGGACGCGTGTGGGGGGGGGGACATGCCCCCTTGCCCCAGATTTCTGCACCAGCTGCCAGGCATGGGGCTACAGCCTGGCTGGGGGGGGGGCAAGGGGCAACAACACTACAAATCGGTGAAGCTTTGGGTGACTTTTTGAAGCTTCCCCTAGAGTTCACCGTGGAAAATTTTCATCCCCTCGTCAAATCTTCCTCTTACGGACACCAGTCAAAAGATGTAGCCAAGCTCGTTACAGGCTTACAAGACCTTTTAGCAGCAGTGCCAAGATAGTGTGGAGAACGGAGGAAGTATCAGCCCATAGTGATGGACAAAAATAATTGCGAAAAGCATCTTTGGTGACTTTGTAGCTTGGCCTGCAGCAAGGACTAACCCTGTTTATCTGAGCCCTCCCCATGTATCCTCATGGCTTCACGACCAGACGGCCAGTCAACAGCTCGGCCCCTCGAACGGAAGGCACTTTGACATATTTATACTGTGCTTTGGCACTAGCTCATTGAAAAAAAATTCCTGATTACCTAAAACTTGTCCTTGAGGTCTGGTCACCCCATGTCATTGAAAAGCCTAGTGGGATTCATTCATGAACTTCCCGGCTTCCATAAAGGTCTGTTCATTCATAGCCAGGGCAGCTTTTTTTGCGTGCTGGCAATTAAATATCTCTTTGTAAGTGGCAATGAGCTGCTTGTTAAGTGGTCTTCTCTAATGCAAGTGCAAACATGAGGTGAAATGGGCTTTTTTATTTTTTTTAAATCCCCCCTCCTGCCACCCTCCTCTGAAAGGGGTGCTTTTATGTTAGAGAAAATAAATAAAAACTTAAAGAAATGTCAGTGAGATTCAGCATGTTCCATGCGGGTTGTTCCAAAATTCCCTTAACTGCAGTAAAACAAAAAAATGTGAGCTCCAGGCATCTGATTAGCTTTTTTTAAAAAAAATTTTTTTTACAGCATGGGTTTTCTTTCCTGCCTCTTTAAACAAACAGCCAGTTAAAATATCTTTAAAAAAAAAAACAAACTTGGATGCATACACATAACATTTTATAACTCCCTGTGCTCCAGAGTGTGGCAGGCTTGATTCTCATGTGCGCTCTGCCAGCGTGAATCCAGAGTCAACCCAGTTCTGCCGCCACACGGGTTTACACCCGTATCTGTTTCAGCCCCGATTCAGTCTGGCCTTCGGTGCAGTCACCTCCAGGTTACACCAGTGTAACTGGGACCAGCTCCGGTGTTAACTCTTAACTTTCCGCAATGAACCTCGGTCCTCACCGCCTGCAGGGGACCTGCAGGGTCTGACCCCCAGGGCACCGCGCAAGGGGCTGTTTTAAAAGCAAAGCAGGATCCAGAGAGTCTGGAAACCCCCAGTGTGTGATGAGATTACAGTTTTACAGGCCATGCAGGGGGAGAGTGAGAGGCGCGTGCGCACACGGGCTGCAATTTATCTGGGCTTGGCAATTAACATAATCTGCAAACTTCTCTGTACTGACGTCTCTCTGCAAATTGCTGGGTGGACTGGCAGGCTGCAAAGATGAAAGGGAAAAATGCAGTCTGAGGGATTTTCTTTCACAAAATAGGGTGGCTACAGGCAGGGCATTTGGCTCAGCTGTGCTTCCTGGTTTTGGGGTCCCCCCTCTTTCTCAGAATTGTTCCCCCCCCCCCCTTTTAATTTCTCCTTCAGGGAAGCAAATGCCTTTTCTGTCTCCTCGCACAGGGACGTAGTCAAGTGTGAGCTCTCCCCCCTTTCCTTCCCCAAGACTGTACACGGAGGCAAGCTGCAGAAGGTTAGGTTAAAGGTAATTTGATCGTGGCTTGGTCTCTTCCCAACCCCACTACTACCTCCTCTCCTCCCTCCCCTTCCCTCACTCAGCTTTTTTTCCCCTGCTTGCTGCTTATTTGGTGCCAGGTTTCAGTGGGATAGAGTTATATGAAACAAAGTATTGTGAGGCACCAGAAGGGGGAGGCTGAAAGACAAACCAGGGCACACCTAAAAGGAGGCAGATTGACTCTTGCAAACCTGGGAGGCAGTTTCTCTCTTTCTGGAGCCCCCTAAATCGACGGGACTCCCAGTCCTCTCCGCCCCGGCCCCCTCCAGTCCCGGTTGTGGTGGGCAATGATCAGCAGTCGCTTATCTTCCCAGTTTTCTAGCATGTGCAGTCGGGCCCATTTTTAGTAGCTGCCTCCAGCAAGTGGAGAAATATTTTCCTCGCTGGCATAGAAATGAGGAAATTTAAAAGTGTGTGGCTGGATTTTTTTTTTTTTTTCCTTTTGAAGAGCACAGCGCTGTACTAAACAGACTTGGAGGACTGTAAAATGCACGGTTGAGCGGGGAAGAGACTTTTTAATAGTGAAAAGGCACTAAGAAAGTGGAGCGGATGGACTCGCTGATTTAACCACTGTGTTTCCACCCTCCTTGCTTTGGGATTTTCCCGGGCTCTGTTCGGTGGGTGGAGGTCTGCGAGGAAGAAATAGCAGGCGCCGTAACCCCGGCCGCCGGGATGGGTGTGGGGAATGTGGCCGGCTTGTTGGTTTGCTGGCTCCTGGTTGCCGTCTTCCCCAGGTTGATCTGGGGGGATTGGCGTGATTTTTTTTTTTTTTTTAATTTTTTTTTGTGAACTTTCAGTCCTGAGCTTGTTTGCTTTCAGCATTTGGAGATTAATAGTTCCCAGGTCTTAACATGTCTGTAAAAGAGCTGGAAAGAGCTGTTACCAAAGCAGCACAAAGCCGAGGTGCATTACACCACACACCAAGGAAGAGGAGAGAGCTCGTTCCCTTTCTCTCCTGTCACCCCCATTTTCACCCCGGTGTCTTAGGCCTCGTGATACTGTTGAAAGAGAGAGAAGCAGCCAGGAGGGAAGGCCGAAAGGAACCGAGGGGTTTTTTTCCGTTTTTGTTAACAAATGCAAGACTTCCGGTCTCCACCCTGCCACCACAAACCACAGTCTTAACTGCAGCTCAGGCAGATTTATAGTTCATCTGACGTCTGAATCATAGCATTTATTACCAGGGCTCCGGCTATAGGCGTAAATAGGCTCAGTAAATTACAGCAGATGATCTGCCATCCCCTCCATTCCTGCTAAGCCATATTTAACTCTCCTTTTATGGCTCCCCTTTTGGGGGTGGGGGGGAATTATACATGAAGCAAAGCTCATCTGGTTGAAAGTGTTTTCAGAGCAGAGTGATGTATGATGCATGCGAGACTGTGGGTACCTTTGGCCTCCTGGCTTACCCACACTTCACATAGAGAAGATTTCTGCAGCTGATTAGCGACTCCAGTATTACGTTATCTGCACTGATTTACTGTTGCCAAAATTGATTATCTGCAGCTAGGGGTTGATGGTGAGGAGGGAATCAGTTGCTGCGTTCAGAAGTCCGTAGGTTCAGCACTCAGCAGTTTTCGGCTTCAGAAGACTTCAGAGAGAGCGTCTTCACTGCAGAGTATGTCTGGTGATGGGCACCTGGGGTAGCCTGCCGGGATGCGAGTGCCCGCTTGACAAAGTCCTGCTTGAGTTACAGGGCCCCCATCCGCGGGCTTTAGTTTGCTCCAGTGTGGGCCGCCAAGTCTAGGTGTAACGTACCACCACGCTTGGGAGTCGCAGGGTTTTGTACGTACAGGGTCTTCATAAAGTCCTGGTGCACTTTTAAACTTTAATAACTTAAGCTGTGCACCAAGACTTTATGAAGACGCTGTAGATATGGGGAAAGCTGAGTGCAGCATTCAAGTAAGAGCTTAGTTTCATTGTGCAGTGAAGACATATCCCTAGGCATCAACTAACTGCTGTCTGGGGTGCCCCGGCTACATACATTGTTCTCATCTACACTCTAGGGCTGCTAACGAGGCTAGAGATGGGAAGGAGCAGGCGTGTGTCAGAGGAGTTCCTAAAGTCCCTTTTCACTAGGCCGTGCCCCAAATGTGCTGGAACTTTTCCAAATAGTTGGAACTTTTAACCCCATTGGCATCATTAGAGCGATACAAGCCCACGGTGGAGACATGGTTTGGCTGATTATTAAACATGCTTAACTGGAATGGTTGTGCTGCAAACACAGTCTGTGTGTGAGCACACAGTGCTGACTCTTCCTCTTTCTCTCCTGGGCACTGTGCCTGAAGGGCCAGATTTTCAAAGGTATTAAAGTGCTTAAAGATGCAGACAGGTACTTAATGGAGTTTTTCTGAGGTGCCAAAGCAGATTGGGAGCCTGATTCCCACTGAAAACAATTAGCACTGAAGTAGGTGGGCATCAAGTTAGATGCCTAAATTGCTTCTGAAAACCTGGCCAGGTGCCTTGCTGTGTCTTGAGGCACCTGAAGAGCCCTTGGGAATCTGCTTCAGAGGGATTATGGCCTGGGCTCTTGAAAATGTTATCTAAGTGGTTTTGGGCAAGTGACTTGGGTGAAGCCCCCAGGTCTTCAGAGACATGTAGGCACCTAATATGCACCAAATGGGTGCCTAAATACATCATGGGAGTCTGAGCCTATGTTACTTTTTGGGAAACGGAGCCTAACGGAGAGAATCATCTCAAAGGCCCCTGCCACATTTGGGAGATGTCCCAAACTTATTTGGGACATATCCATTTCTGTAGGTCCAGTCTGAGATACTTCAAGGAGCTGTACTTCTAGTGGACAAGTCCATAGCATTTTTGGAAAATTGGGGTCCTTTTGGTTGTCTTGGGTTGGGCATCCAGAATTCACCTCTGAAAGCCTGGGCTACGGATAGTTGGAAAGAATTTTACCCCCTAGGTAGATGGATACAGACTTGGAGGGGGGTTGTCTTCCTCTAGTGGGGGACGTGTGTCTCTCTTCCTTGGATCTCTTGTGTACTTTAACAACCTTTCTGGAGGCAGTGTACCATAAATGCTGTGTATTTATTGGATTATATTTTCCCTGCTTTATTAAATTTCACATTTTTTCTGCCCCTTTCTCTAGATTCCCAAGTTCTTCAGGAGCCGGGGGATCGGTCACACTGGTGCGTGGTGGCATACTGGGAAGAGAAAACGCGCGTGGGTCGGCTGTATTCTGTCCAAGAGCCCTCCCTGGATATCTTCTATGATCTACCTCAGGGGAACGGTTTCTGCCTCGGACAGCTCAATTCAGACAACAAAAGCCAGCTGGTGCAGAAAGTCCGCAGCAAAATTGGTTACGGCATCCAGCTGACCAAGGAAGTGGACGGCGTATGGGTATACAACCGCAGCAGTTACCCAATCTTTATCAAGTCGGCCACACTGGACAACCCCGACTCCAGGACGTTGCTGGTTCACAAAGTGTTTCCAGGATTTTCCATCAAGGCTTTTGACTATGAGAAGGCGTACAGCTTACAGAGGCCTAACGACCATGAGTTCATGCAGCAACCATGGACCGGCTTTACTGTTCAGATCAGCTTTGTGAAGGGCTGGGGCCAGTGCTACACAAGACAGTTTATCAGCAGTTGCCCGTGCTGGTTGGAGGTTATTTTTAATAACCGATGACTCGAGACAGAGTGGACTCATGACATTTATAACTACTTTGCTGCTAATATTTCCTTCTGAGTGCTTGCTTTTCATGCAAACTTTTTTGTTTGTTTTGTTTGTTTTGTTTTTGTTTTTCTTTTCTGTTTTGAGAAATAGCTTATGGAAAGATTTTTTTTTTTTTTTTGCCTTGGTATTTTGATGAATATATATATATATATATATTTTTTAAAAGTGTGAATGACCAACAACTCGGAAGGAGAAGGTAGGGGAGGGGATTACATCAGATAATCATTTCATGCCTCTGAAATTATTCCCCTATGTGATGAGTGGCATTCAGAGTTACTTGCCGTTTCTTATAGCTCCCGCTCACGGATACCAAAACAAGATACCTAGATTTTATACAGACCTGAGTCCTACTACTGCAAGACATCTCGTCTTCCCTTTTGTGATGAGGAGTGTGCACGTGCCCCCTTTCTCTCTCCTCGCTCTTTCTCTCCCTGTCTCACACACACAAGGGCCATCTCTCTCTCTCGTTTCTGCCTCGAGGTGGCACATTCCAGATGCTACTTGTCAAAGCATGGCACACTTCGCTCATGTGAAGTCAAACTGAGACCCTCTCCCCACTTTCCCACTGCCCCCACAGTGACAACGCCATGTTGCCACTGACACGCAACGAATGTACGTGCCCACGCACACAGGCAGCACCGGGAGTGAACGCAGTGAAGTGAAAACCTTGCTAATAAGTTACTTAGCCTTCTTATTTTATTTTATTTTATTTTGTGTATGCTTGTTGGTTTATTTAAGATCACGTCTTGCCACTGTGTTATGCTGACAGTCCATCGTGGGAGCGTGGGTTTTGGAAGGAGCATGCCCATTCTTTCAGTGCTTTTATCGTTTCTTGATACAGGAAAAAAAAAAAAAAAGAAAAACATGCATGGCCCACGCTTTTCAATTTGAGCTGAGATGCAGACTTGGTGAGAAAACATAAGCCTAAAAAAAACAAAAGCAAACAGGAAAAAAGTATTCAGAATATTTGGTCCATCATAACCTGCCTTGACCAGGTTATAATGGTACCATTTGTATCCAGAAATGCAGTCAGTCTTTCATTTCGTCTTGAATTCATACGCACGTATGATACTTTTACACTGTTCTTAGCTCAATGAGCATGTTTAGACCTTAACATAAGCTATTTTTCTAAATATAAAGGTTTAAATGAACAAGAGAGCATTCTCATTGGAACTTTAGCATTGTAGTGCTTTGGAAATAAAACAAAACAACAAAAAAAGGACTCCTAAAAAAAAAACAAACAACCCTGAGATTTATTAAATAAAAATTGTATTTTATGTTATATATAAATATATTATTACTTGTAAATATAAAGACGTTTTATAAGCATCATTATTTATGTATTGTGCAATGTGTATAAACGAGAAAAAATAAGAAAGATGCACTTTGCTTTAATATAAATGCAAATAACAAATGCCAAATTAAAAAAACAAACAAACAAACACGAGATTGGTGTTTTTTTCTATGGGTGTTATCATCCAGATGAATGTTTTTTCTAAAGGAGTTTATGTTCCATTAAAAAATAAAAATGTACACTTGATCTGATCCTGTGCAGAGTGACTTCGTTAGTGCCTGGGCCTGGGTAGATGTAACTAAAGTAGCTTTAAACATCCAGCTCTGAGGTCCAGGACCCGTTCCTTTCCAGCACACGTTGCCACATATCTGGGGTTGAGGGGGGCATGAGCAGTCCCAAGGGATGCTCCTATAGACTGGGCTTCTGCTTCTTGGGTTTCAGGAGATGCAGGCTTGCTCAGCTGCAAACTTTTGGGATACTGGGCAAGTCACTTAACCTGCCTCCTCACAACCGCCAGCTGTATTCTGGAGCCGTACGGACCTTGATCTCCATTGCTGTTGGGTATTGTTTCTATCTTACCTCCTACCTAAATCTATGGGTGGGAACAGGCCTTCAGCCACTGTGGGAGTCGCATAGCTAGACTCAGATTCCCCCCTCCCTGTCCCCAAGGCTGTACATGCAGACCAGGCTCACAGCAGTCGGGCACAACTTCCAAAGGTTTGTTTCTTTCTCACACCGTCCATTAGAGCCTGGGTAGAGATGGCTGCACAGCTGCTTCTGGGTTAATAAATGGTGTGATATATCATGGGACAATGAAACATTGGGCAACTAACCAAAAAAAAAAAAAATAATCCCGGATAAGAACTGGTTGAAAGGAGCATTTGTGCTTCTAGGGAGATGAGTCCATTCAATACAAGGCAGCCCTTTCCAGACTGACCAGTGTCCAGTGCAGCTCTGGGGGATCTACAGGTGGGGCATCCAGGTGGGTTCAGGGGAAGTGGGAATTGGAGCACGTGGAGCCCCTAGTCTGGTAGGGACGTGCCCAGGCTCACCTGCCTTCACCCACAAGCCTTCCGTCATGCGGCTAGATAAGCACAACGTCGTTCCCCAGCCAGTGCCCATGTCCACTGTCATGCAGCTAGAGTAGCCGGTGAGGGGTGGGGTGCCAGCGAGCAGGCTAAGAGTAGGGACTGGCCAGACCTACTGGCAGGGCGGGGTTTGTGCAGCATGTCCTGGGGTACTGCCAAGCATAGGCAATTGGACAGCTACCTGGGATGAGAGGGGCTGGGGGCATGATGGGGAGGAAATCAGCATTTAGAGTCCTTTTGAGAGAGTTACATGGAGGGACATGTAAGGATGCAGTTATAGATGCGAGGAAACTAGGGATAAGCCTGTTTTGGGACATCAAGCCCGAGGAAGCAGTCATGGGTTGGCCATGAAAATGGAGTCTTAGGATGCGAGGGCTCTCACCACTAGCCTTTTTAAACTACTGCTTCCTCTCCCAGCCCCTGTTGGGGTGGGGGTTACCTCGTCTTCCCCGTAGGGACACCAGTGTGCCCCGCAGCTTGGCAGGCACTGTTTTGCTGGCTTGGGCAGTAAAAGTAACTATCACAGATGGCTTTTGAACTGGCTCTCTCAAACTGAAGCTAATCTACGAATGATTCAAGTCCCCACCTTTCTATGACAGAGAATTCAAATGGAAAAGTCCTAGAGAGCAAGCTGGCCTCAAACAGGTACAGCTTAGGACCCAACAGACTACTGATGTGTGTTGGTCCCTGGGCCTGGGCTTGGGGAATGGGAGTACTTTCAACCCCAGTTTTTTCTTTTGCTTAGGCAGTGCTAGCTGAGATCATATTTTTTGATGCGGTCCTTTATAGATGCCTAGGCTGGTGGAGGACATTCCTTCATGGCAGGAGCTGTGCCTTGCTATGCGTTTGAAGAGCCTCCATGACAATGGAGGAAATGTCTAGGCGCTGTAGCATTGCATACAGCACTAACATTTGGGGGCTAGGAGGAATGGACAGTAAGAACTGTGTGTTCCCACATTGGGCCTTATTTTGCCCTAGCCGCAATGCTGCTTTTGGTCATAAGCTGGCTTTCAATTGTAGAGCAAGGCACAAGCCACTCTCTAGCCCATCATACCAGCCTCAGGCTCGCGCCATCAAAATCAGCGGTTCTTCAGTTGCTAATACTATTACTCAGGCTGTCTTGCTTGATACGCTCTTAAGCAGTGTCTCAGAGGTCAAATGTTGTGGAAACTTGAGCCAGGCTATAATTCAGTTTGTTTTCTGCAGACTTTGAATATTCAGTAATCACGTCACAGCTTTTCCATGGCCCAATGGTCAGCCCGATGATGCACAGATTCATAGATGTTAGGGGCTGGAAGGGCCCTTGGAAGATCATCAGGTTCAGCCCCCTGCACCAGGCGGGAAAGACAAGTGGGGTCAAGTGACCCCAGGGAGGTGACTGTCCAGTCTCCTCTTGAAGATTTCCAGGGTAGGCAATTGGGTCATGTCTGGAGGGAGGCCTGTATGCATTTGGCCCAGGGTGAACCCCCCCATTACACAGTGCCATTTTAAATCCATCTTGGCTTGGGTATCAGACCAGTGCAGACTATACTTGATCTTAGCCCAGAAGAGGCTGAGTTGTGAGCTGAGTTTTCTTCAGGCCATAGGGACATGTTGTAAGAATCAACCTCGTAGCTTTTTTTTTTTAAAAGGCATTAAAAATTAACCTTTTGCTTACAACTAGTTCAATGTCGTCTCAACTGGGGGGCCGAGGCACCTTGGGATGCCTTGAGCTCTGATGATGACCATCATGGTTTGTACTAGAGGCATAAACCTAACTACATTTCTGCCTAGGTCTAAGCATATCACACAAGTAACATGCCATCAAAGAGAAATATTAAGACAGAACATCTTAAAGCAAAGCTTTCCGCTTATCACATTGAATTGTCTTAGCATTTAACAGCTTGAGGAGTAGCCCAGTACAGACAATAACAGTCTGGGGTTAAAAGGTGTTGCTTCCTTTAGGCGTCATCAGGTTAGTTCCCATCATAAGCCAGAGCAGTCTTGGAGACAACTGGGGCAACCTCTGTGTATGTATGTGTGTGTGTGTGGGGGGGGGGGGCAGGAAATGGTTGCTCCTACAGCAGCATGCTACCACATCCTGGCTGCCTGGGCATGAAGCTGCCAAGCTATGCCTTTAGAAGAAGGTCCTCTATGCAGGAAGAGTCCTTCAGTATCTTCAGGGCAGGGTTGCACCCTCACGGTGGCACAAAGCAGCCAGGACCTACTGCAACATCTGGCCCTAACGGTGCCAATTAGTAAGGACATATACAATGTTGCTACTTTTAGAGAGAGAAGCAGCTTATCCCAGTGGTTAAACCATACGCTGGGGCATCAGGAGCCCCAAGAATTGTTTCCAGTTCTTGAACTTGCTTGATATCGCGCTCTCTCGCTCGCTCTCTCGCTCTTTCTCCCTCCACCTGTAGAATTTGGCTCAGCTACTTAACTTGCTCCGTGCCTCAGTTTACTTTTCTAGAAAGTAGGGCATATGTTTTTTACCTGTTCCTGAGGGTTCATTTATTACTGCTTGTTTAGTTCATTCATGGGCAAAGTATCACAGACAATTTAGTTATCTAAGCCTCACACCAGCTTTCTAGGTGGATGATAGCCTTTTTTTTTACAGTGGAGGGGAATGAACAGAAAAGTCAAAGTGTTTGCAAAAAACGACAGAGCAGGCCCGTGGCCGACCCAGCGTTAGCTCTCAGGAGCTCCTGACTCAGGAGCCTGTGTTCACTTCCCAGCTGTCTGTCTGTCTGTCTGTCTCTCATCATGAGGGCCAGATTTCTCACACTTCCTTCTGGCAGCGCACTCCAAAACAGCAGCGAGCTCCATTACTAGCATGGAACTAGCTCATTTTTTTTGTCTGCAAAGCGAGTTATCATCACCTGCATCCACAATTTTTTTTTGTCCCCGCAAGCCTGAATGTACAAAAGGGCAGTGAGCGTGAGATAGGGCTGAACTGTAGGGTCAGGTCTGCAGGGTGAAGCCAGGGGTTTGCAGAGACCCCCGAGAGGATTTGTAATGGGTTTGCTTGGAATGGTTTGGGTGCCTACATTGGTTTGCCTTCACCTACCCTGTGGTCAAGCTTTGGATGCTTGATTTGAGCAGTAAGCATAAGCTGCAAAGGCACATCCTGAAGGTTAATTTGCAGCCTTGGGTCAAACTAAAGGATGGGGCTAAATCACAACCTAGCTGTAGGAGTGGGGAAATAAGCAGTACATCCATGGTTGTTCCAAGCCTTAGCGGAACCAAGCCTTTCTCCATGTCCCACTGCCACATGGATTCATGCTTAACAAAGCTAATATGAAAGTAAGACTGAAATACCTACATCCCCGTGTGCCCAAGGCACACAACCTGCCACGGGTCCAAGTGAAGACAGCCCAACTCCAGTCACAATTGAAGGATTCACTGAAGACAGTGGCACGAATCTCCTTCTGGTGGTAAGACCTGGGCGGGACGGGAGCTCACCCGGGGGATCATTCCTATTGCTCCTGCCTAGAGCAGCTACTGCATGCCGTGTGGATAGGGCGAGACGTGCTGAGCAGGACCGAATCTGCAAGGGCTCTAAGGAAGGTGCAAGGCTAGTTCTGCCCAGCCATGGCTGTCTGGTATGACTTGGCTGTCTGTGGCATACCTGCTCCCAACATCTCTTTAATGTCCTGGATGGCAGCCCTAGCATGACACATGAGGATCAAGCACTTTATAGGGTAGACATGGAAATAGATATACCTCTAAGAGTATCCATGTGCTCCTATGGTTTGCACTTCATTCACTGTCCTCGTTCCCCATCCCGCCCCCCACCAGAAGCCACAGTGCATCCTGCTGTACCAAAATGTCATAGTGTTAAGATGCTCAGACATCACCAGGTTTAGCTATAGATAGCATTAAAATCTGTGACAGCAATGTACAATGCTCCTGTAAAATGATTTCACTGGAAATTTGGGATCCCTGACATCAATCTTTTCCTGTTGCTAACTGTAATCTTGCTTTGTACCAAGACTCCAGTATAATCAGTACTAAATCTTCTAATGATATACTGTGACACAGTAAATTATAGCACAGTTGGGGCTTTTTCAGTGTAGCTCTGCTGAGCAATAATTGAAGAGCACAATAAAGTAGATACAAACCATGTAACTTTTTGCTGATAAATCATATGTGAACTGTCAGCTGCTGATAGTAGAATAGGGTCTATAATGTTTCATGTACTGCAAGGGATAGAGGTGGGCTGAAGAGAAAGTGCTATTGCTATTTAACTAGCAAATCTCACATGCTAAGCCAATTTGGGTCTTGGATGGAAAACTTCCAAGTTAGAAGCAAGGACTGCAAGGACTGCTCTTTATTGTTGCCTTTCCCTTGGAGTCACATATTGATTTCATTGTCTACCATGGCAGGGCAGGGCAGGGGGTGTTGTGGGCAGAACTGTTATTCAGAGAAGACACCAAAATGAAGACCTAACTACTTGTGTTATGGTTCTTACGTGGGGCATGGGGGTCTTTCCACAACCGGGCTCCCCTCTAGAGAGCTCCCTCATGACCCTATTGTCCCAGCTTGAGCAGTTTGAGACTGCAGAGAAATCACAAAACAGGCCCTGTCTGAGTAAGCATTGAGCACTATTTTTAGTGGTGGTCCCCTCTTGGTTTGTGGCCACCTGATGTCTTTTGCCTTATACTGGAAGCACCTTGAGGACGGAGCCTTCTGTATTTGCACACATTCAGCACAGTGGGGGCTTACACTGGCTCCTTGGAGGTATCTCAAGTCAAATGACTAATGGCTATTAAAATAATTACATTATATGATTCATTATTAGCTGAGATCTTGGTATTCAAGAAAGTTGCACCATTCCAGTTTAAACAGATGTGAATAACAATTTAATGACATGAATGCAAAGCCCTGTGTAGTCACCCTGATCTTGGCTTCTTGGGAGTTAGGTTGACTTTTAAACTAATGGGCTTAGGCTGAATCAATATAAGGGCTTCTTCAGCCCCAAGAGGAGTGTCTACACAGGGTGTGGCACTGATTTAACCGAACCGGCCCCTCAGCTCCTGTGCTGTTGAAGGGAAAGGGCAATTTGGTGTTGTTTGCTTCTGCTGCCAGGGACCAGAGTCCTTTTGTGGCAGACACATAATGAACAGGTAGCCCCTGCCTCAAAAAGCTAACGCTTTAGGCCAGGGCTGGCAACTTGAGCCAGATCTGGTCCTTGGTGCCATGTCCTCGGGCCCATGGGGCTCCCCACAGGTCTGGGAATTCGGCACTGGGGGAGTGGTTGTACCCCCAGTGCTGGGTTCAATCCTGGCATTCAGGGCTCGATCTGGGACTGACCTCATGCCACTCATGTGGCCCATGGGGCCAAACACCTGAGCACCACTGTCTGAAGACACAGGACAAAAGCATACAGCTGTTGGAGGGGGTCTCCTCCCTGATCTCCTGCACAACTGCACACAGCGGAGCAGAGATCTGCCAGCAGCTCTTGGTGCTGCGCTCTTGGGTCCAATGATGACTTGATTCTGGAGGGGCCTAACTCAGGGCAGTCTCCCCCTGAAGCCAACAGGAGCATTGCCGGAACAAGGCTGGCAGGATCCGGCCTTTAAAGGACACAGAGGTCATCCAAGAGCACCTCAGACTAAAATCCCCCTGACTGGCGCATGGCCCACCCACCCCCATTTCCTGATTCAGCCCGTGCTCCTGCATGGTGTTGCATTACATAACCCAGCATGGGGGCCTGGCATCTAAAGCGGGTTCTCACACTGGATACCTGGCATCAAGTCCATGCCAAACCGCCCCGGGGTGCAAGGCCCAAAGCATCCGTGGCATCTGAGGAGTGATTTGCCGGCTATTCGAACTATTTCGGAATAGCCTAGCACGTCTCCACAGCTTCCTTGTTTGGCTAGCTGCTCACAGGTTTCCTCACACGCTTGCTGGATGGCCTGAGGACTAATTCTGCAAGCCAGTCAGTGCAGGCAGGTCCCTGTGCCTCACATAGCACTCACATAGCCTTTGTGGGGTGCTGGATGGGCACAAAGGTTTGCCCGTGCTGGCAGGATTGGGGCCCTGGAGAAGAACACCTTCCTCGAGCCAGGCAGTACATTACTGTACAAGAGAGGAGAGTGCATGTCCTTCCTTTGGGGTCTTACCTAACCCTTCACTGGACAGCACTTCTGATAGGGCCTTTCTTCCTGTCCTCTCCCCACCACCTCCGCTCCGTCAACCATTCTGGTCTACCTGGCCTATAACCATCTCCAAATCTACTTCCACGTTGCACCATGCGTCTGCGGTGAACCTAGCAAAAGACCAAGCTGAGTTTCCTCCTCCATTGCCCTCATGTAGTCTCATTACTGCTGCAAAGCCCAGTAGTAATCCATGTGTCGCTGCTCAGGGCTTCCCAGTGCCTCCTATTCACTCTGCCACCCTCTGCCACATGCTTGTTCAAAAGTAACAAGAAATTATCAAACAGCACATGGCAACCTGGTCTTAAGTCGAGCACCCAGAATTACTAGTAACTTTTGAAAACGGCAGGACATCAACATTTGTTACCAACATTATGATAGCACCTAGTGTCCCCACCGTGTTAGGTGCAGCACGCACCCAAATAAAGATGGTCCCTGACCTGATGAACTTGCAGTATTAAAAGGCAAGACAGACCGGGGCAGGGAAAGCAAAGAGAGGCTGAGAGGGGTGAAGTGACCTGCCCAGGATCACAGAGCAAGTCAGTAGCAGAGCCAAGAACAGACTCCTGTGTCCCGACTCCCAGGTCTGTGCTCCAGCTTTCTGCAGGGACAGGGTGGGACTGGCCAACTGCATTTCTGTCTCATATAGCATGGATCGCATTGTCAGCTCTTAACAAGCAATCCAGAGCAATGCCCGGTATCATGTTTAAAAAAAACAACATTGGACCAAGTTTAGTTCATTCTTCCAACAAACCAGTTTCTTGTAAAGCAGCCCAGCCCTCAGAGACTGGTCCATATTTACTCACAAAGGTTGGGCACTGAAGCAGGGGAGGGGAGGCCTGAGCAATACGACTACAGCATAGGTCACAATGTCAATTTTTTTGTTGTCCATTTTTTTTCTTGCAAAGGCCACAGGAGTCTGACCCTCCACAGCATCCTGCCCAGTGCTGTGATTCAAGCAGCTCTACCATTGGATTGCCTGTTGCACAGCCCCTCTCAAGCAGATGATTTACTTGATGGGAGAGAAGGGTTCCTCCTGTGTCCTGTTTTTGTTAAACACACAAGTAGATGGTTAAAAGAAACAGGCCAACGGGAACTGAGGCCTTCAGCTGGGAGAGGAGGGTTTGTATCACTTGACTTGCTAGTTCCCCAGTATGAGCTGTAAAAATAGAGAGAGCACAAGCATGAGACTACAACACGCCCTTGAGACAGAAGCACTTTGACTGTTGATAGAGGGCCATCCCGGGGCAGAAGGAGAGGAGAGAGCCCCACAATGTACAGGGGGCAGGATCTGTGCTTGGGGGGTTCAGGGTTGGCTTTGTGTTGTGCACCCAGGGATATGCCCTTCTCTGCAAGAGCCTGGTTAGCAGGCTATTTCCACCCCACCCCTGTGCACCATTTGGGGAAGGACCAGGCCTCAGATATGCTGCTTTATTTGTACATACTGGGCACATCTACCCATTGTACTTTACTGCACAATAGACTAATTTACTGTATAGTAAAGTGTCACTGTCTACACATGCCAGTGTAGATGAGTTTACAGCACCCTTGGATTGTTCGGTCAGGCCCAGGTGCTATCTAATGGTGGAGTAAATTACTGCACTTAGAAGCACACGTACATGGTGATATAAGGATTAGTTTACTGTGGCTCAAATTGCACTGGAGTTAATTCAGTCTCATTAATTGTACATGTAGATGCACCCAATATGTAGCCTCCCGGGGGTGAAATTCAAACCCCATTGAAGTCAATAGTTTTGCTACTGAGGCCAGAATACCATCAGAACACAGGACTAGGAGGTCATCATGTCCAGTCCTGTGCTGTCACAGCCTACACATCCTATAATTACTTTAATAAACTGATCAAACTCCATCTTTAAAACTGCTAGTCCAGTTGCCTTTGCTGCTCCTATTGGGAGACTGCTAAAAAATCACACTGAGATGATGGTTGGAAGCCTTCACCTAAATTCCAGCCCAAATTTACTTGTGGTTGGTACATACCCATTTACTGGTGTGCCATGATTGCCCTTTAGTTTAAAAGTCTCTTCTCTCTTTCTGGATACTTATGGAAAGCAGCCATATGCCCTCTGCGCCCTTGTTTTCCTAGGCTGAACGAGCCTGACTTTTCGTTTTTGCCTCACTATTCCCTCAATTACTTAAGCAGCCTGTCTCGGCAAGTGTTTTCATCTGAATCCCTCTTCCTGGGGAATCTCCCATCTCCTTTCTCCATGCCTTCCTGCTCCAGGATGCTGTAAGGAACCTGAGGGTTTACTTCACCAGCATCCTCCTCCTCCTTCTCCTCTTTCAGGAAGAATAGGGCAGCAGTGTGAAACGTATGGCCCGTGAGCCAGATCCAACCTGTGGTGCTGTTGCAAACAGCCTACTGGGTTACGGGCAGGAGGGGGGCAAGGCTAGGGGGCACAGCCTGCCACAGAATACAGGGCCCTGGGTCTCCGTGGGTCTGTTGGTGGCAGGGGTTGAGTGAGATACACTGCAGTCACTGGACCCCTACTGATGCTGCTGTACCTCCGCCAGTGCTAAACCCTCACTGCCACCTGTTGACCCTGCACATGTCCCTGCCCCCCCTCCACTGCCAGACCCCACTGCTGCCCCTGGACCCTTGCTGCCACCACCAGATGTAGGCTGGGGAGGAACCTCATGGTCCGGGTCTGGGTGAGTTTGACATCCCTGACATAGGGTAATTACAATCTTGTGCTGACCTCGCAGGAAGAGCAGGAAATCCAAGGGACGATGGTACTAGGGCCCTGCTGACAGCTGATTGCTGAGTGGCGAGGTGAGGGGGGGCTGGCCAGCATGCTCGGCCACTGGAAGGGCCTTGCAGGGACCCAGCCCTCTCTCTTCTATAAGCTGAGAGACTGACATGACTGGCAGTTTCTCCTCGTGGCCTGGTAGGAAGCCTCTCGGGACTGTTTTATCACATGGGCAGGATGCTAACAGTGCACATCAGTTTGGGGCCCAGCAGCAGAAACTCCTAAACAAGCGTTCACAAGCAGATGAGCTTCTTGGGCAAACATGGGGCAGTCAGATGGACAGCCCTTGACTTCATTCCATGCACAACTGTAGTCAATTGTGAGAGGAGAGACATTTCTTCTGTTCCCATCTCCCACAGGTCTTTAATGTTTTCTTTCGGCAGCCAGACAGTCACTAGAAGCTAATCTTGTCCAGATCAATAATTTTGTCTGTATCGAAGTGCCCCGTGTCATTATGCAAAGAACTCAACAGGAAGGTAGGAACAGTAGCCGGTCTGCATATGAATTGCCTGGCTGTTTAGCAGTACGATGCTGTCGCCCCTTTCCTTTTCATGACCTCATCCCGTCTGCAAAGTAGAAGAGGCATGTCAGGATACAGGGATTTCTCCACAGAGGCAGGTTGCCCTCTCCCAACCACTCCCCTGCTATCCTTCAGTCTTGGAGCCTGGATGCCGGATTTAGCCACGGCGGGTAGAACTGAACCCCTCTGTCTACCCGAGTCAGCAGGACACTGTTGCTTTCACTGGGGCCATGGTGTCCCTCTGGTTAGGGGGATACTGAAAAAAACACTTTTCTTTTGCTGGCGCAAGCCAGGCAAAACTCAGGAACCAGTGGAATGATATTGGTGTCAAGCTGAAGTAACTGAGAGCAGCAGATTGAAGCCCTGCCGAATGTCACATGAAGGAGGCATGGAAGATCCAGTTAGGTTCCTTTGTTACCTACAAGCTTATACTGTTAGTGATGTGCATCATTAGTGGACCTGAGCACTTTAATCCACCAAACAAATGAAGCATCATTGATTCCTGGGCTTACAGCCTAGAGGGTAAATTTTTTCAGACATAAACAGTGAGACAAATTTACAAAGGAAGGCAATCCTGTGCCTTACCTGAGACAGGTGAGAAGCCTGACCGTCTGTGTAGCAGCGGTGGTGTTTAGCAGGTGGGCTGCCTTGGAAATAATGATTCCTGCCTTAAACACAATATGTAAACCCAGAGCCGGACCACCATAGTCCACATGGGCCTTGTCTACGTGGTGGACCTACCGTGGCAACACTAGCACCTTCAGACATACTGCACTGCTCTCCCTCGGTGTCTATACACATGCACTGGGGTTGTGGGGGGGCACTTTAATTAGAGCGGCCTGAAAACGCTGCTCTAATTAAAGCACCCACAATATCACACGTATTCAGCATCGCATGCTTCAAAATGGTGGTGGAACACTTTAACTAAAGCTCATTTGACAAGTTTTGGTTAAAGCGCCCCCCCCCCCCGCCCCCTTTTTGAAACATGAATAGATGTGACACAGAGGCTGCTGGAGCTTGCTCATTAGCATGCTCTGGAAGACTTGCTTAATCGAGTCTGCTGTGACGGATGCTTATGAGCATGTGTTGGAGCAGACATCTGGCACGTGTATAGGTGCCCCTGTCCCTCAATGCCCCGGGTGGATTGGCAAAGGCTATAGGGGTTTTGGCTTCCTCTGCCCTGGTCCTCTTCCTAGGATCTGAGCACTAATTAACCTAACAAACTCCCTGCCACTTCCACACAAAGCAAAACCTCTTGTCTCTCCTTTTTTTATTGCTCGGTGTTGGGGTGTTGTGCTTGTTCTGAATACACTGCTTGGTGACTGTTCTGTGCGAGGAGGGTCAGAGTGGATGGATCCGTTGCAGAGATGGGTGCCTGAAAATGTAGCGGGCTCAGGAAGCTCGTTCTCGGCCCATGCTCCTATTACCCAGTGGCAGTTGTCACTGCATGCTTCATCTGAGCAAAGTATGGGTACTTCTCATAGCAAATGGAAATCACCCCTCCTGCCAGTGCAAGTGGCAGGGAGATCATGAGACGTCCCATTTATACACCCGGTGCCCAACAGTCCATCAAAGGCAAAAGCTGAGTGACTGCCCAATGGGAGTAATATGCTCAGCAGGATTATTATTATTATAGTATTGGTGTTGCTACTGCTGCTAATTGGAAAACGGGTGTTCTTCCAGACATCAGACAGATTGTGGCACCCTTTGCTAGCAGGCAAAGGGGAGGTGAAATGCGCTTCTAGTGCAGACTTGCCTCAGTTTGCTAGAACCACTTCTTATTAATCCATAATTGAACCTGTAATTATGTCATCGCTCTACACAGCCCCACTGACAAGTCGAAACACGGGGAGAACTTAACCATACAAGGCTGGCATGGTATGTACCCAGACATCTCTGAAGCACAGGTTTTCCCATCCTGCTCCCTGATAATATGGATAGATCTCTTAACATCCAAAGTATTCCCACAGGTTTCAATGGATTTTTTTTGTTAGCTTTTGGATGCTGGGGGAGAGGATGATGAAGGAATTGTCTTGTTACTCTGTGTTTAGATAGATCCTAACACTGGCGTTCTGGTTCAAGATTAGGGCAAGCACATTGCTGCAATAGAAACTCTTTGGGGTATTTATATGGACACTATTAATCTGGTACCTTGTGCCTCCCACTCTTTAAGACATTCCTCCTTACATTTCTCCTGTACAGTAAGATTTCCTATTATTTTTCATACCTTATTTACCTAATTATTTTCCTATTACATATCCTACCTTATTATCCCAATTAGGAGGCAGGAAACTGAGGCCAAGTGAAAAGCAACAGGGGCTGGTCGGGTTAGATTTGCAGTAGAATTCAGGTGGGACTCTAACACCTGAAGTCCAACATTTTGATCCTCTGAAGCCCCAGTAAGCTGTCACCTAACTGTGGAGGCTCCTAACAATCAGAGCTTCAGTTTCTCATGATGGTTAAGTTTCCCAGGCATTTGAAGTGCTGCTTCTGGGTGCTCCCAGAAGCAACTCTGTCTTGCCAGTCCAAACACCTGGCTGTCTATCTCATACCTGAGGCCTGGCAGCATTCACAGACAAGGTCTTCCACCAAGGTCTTCCTCAGAAGGAAATGTGGAGGACAGCGTTTCCTACCTTTCTCGGAGGCATAGGTGCCTTAGTCCATCAGCATGAGGCTGCAGTGGTGGCTGATCACATCGCTGCGATTGGCACAGCGGGAGCAGAGGTTTGCCTGGTGGGGTTTGGCCAATATTCCTTTACTGCAGCCTCCCTTATGGCCTGCTTTTGCACTGGAGCAAGTATGTCCCACTGCTGTTCACAGGGGTTATTATAGCCCTGCTGCAGAAGAACAGATGCTGGTTACACACATGGACCAGTGAATAAGGAAGAGAGGAGAAAAACCTTTGCAAATATTTTATTACGTTCCACAATTCAATCAAATCAAATCAAAGCATGCAACCTACTCTAGTGTCCAGCTGTTGTCCCCCTGGCTCACACTCTCGTCTCCATTTTCCCAGGGAGCAATATCTGCGTAACATTGATCACCTCGCTCTTTTAAGAGAGATGCACTTATTCAACCACATATTGCTGGGCCCCATGTGAGAATTGTTGGGGGAAATATGATGGCTTTTGTTATGCAGGCAGGCAGACTAGATAATCAGAATGGTCTCATCTGGCCTTAAAATCTATTAAACCTATGAAATGCCACGGGGAAAAAATTAGTTCCCAACATGGTGCATAAAACCATGCAGAATCTTGGGAGCCATTAATTCCCCTGAGGCCAATAATGTTGGTATTATTGCTCTCAGAGCTCGTTGGCATTTATTTATTTATTTTACTATCCCATTGCACAAAAGGACAGCCTGGTTGGGTTTAAAGTGGGGGGAGGGGGTGGGGGGCTGAGCAGTACTTCTCATGTGTAAAACGTTTTGTAAGTCAGGAAAAAAATGGGGGTGGATCGTATAGATTTTTGGAAAAAGAGAAAGTGCTTTATGTTTTGATAGATACTAGTTCTTTGCATATGATAGAGCCCCATTAACAGTCAAGTTACCTCCAGTGTAGACAGAGAGTCACAGATGAAATAATCAAGTCATCTGCATAACATATATTTCCATTAACTATATCTGGACTGACTGTGCTATAGAAGAACGACCAGGTCCTCAGCTGGTATAAAGTGGCGGTTTGGTTGCAGTCAGTATGGCCCCGAATCTTCAAAATCTGGCAGTACTAATTGTGCACAGGCAGCTTGTTTTCATTAAGGATTTCTGAATGGCAGGCAAATATTTAGAAAAAAAATACTACTTTTTGCTGCAGTTCATTAGCTTTGATAATTTCTCCATAAACAGCAGGGTTTGAAGGGTTTTTTTGGTGGGGTTTTGTTTTGTTTTTTGGTGAAGATCATCTTTGTCACTTCAGGTTTTAACTCAGCCAGTTCAGTACATGCCAAAATACAACTCACCTTGCCTTGGTTAAGGTGTTCGGTAATATCTGACGAAGCTCCCTGCTATGAACTCAAGCCACAGCTTTAAGTTCTTCTTCAGACAGAGCATAAATCTGTATTTCTCAAGGTCAAAACTGTATGCGGATGCACTATATTAATATTCCCTGATAAATTACTGGAAGAAGTCACACTGACGTGGCTTTTTTTTCCCCCTGAATAACAAATTCAGCTAAAAAATAAAGTGTTGGGGGTTGGGAAGGGAGCTGTTTGTGAATGTACATCAAATTCAGTAGCTAGTTTCAGGTAAAAATGGGGAAAATTATTTTAAAAAGTCAAGACAATATTTTCTAAAGGAAATTCTATTTGTTGTTTTTTGAATATTTTTCATGTCAAAATTAGGTGGGCTAAACGACTGTGTCAAAATTAATTGGGCTAAATGACTGATTAAAAGTTGGGCTAAATGACAGAGATGGCTAAATGACTGTTTTGGGTTTTAGTCCAACAAAGCGGGGGGGGGGGGATTCTCACTTAAAACTAAACCAAATATTTTGTTTTGGATCAAAAGAAAGGTTTTGGGTCAACCCAAAATGATTTTTTTTGGTCAATTGTTCACCTGGGAGAAAGATTGACGCAGCTCTGGCGCACCAGTGAGACCTCTTCTACTGAGGACAGGGCCTAAAGCTGGTTACTTCCATAACAAAAAGGGATTTCCTGGTGTAAAGTGAGAGCAGCAGTTGTTTGAGTGCATTTAGCAGGAGGAACAGTAAGTGCCCCCTGAAGGAGAGGGACTGGGCTACAAAAGGATCA